>NC_092206.1:43840130-43895929 GCF_043381705.1 Parasteatoda tepidariorum
TGAGGTATTTGAATTCTGGATTAGAAACAGATTTAGAATCCTAGTTCCAAAAACTTTTCCTCTGCTATTTTAAAAGTACCTCAGGCCATTGGTAAAAATTTTTCGTTTGAGAATTTTTTAACACAATCCATAAAAAGATATCACAATAAAAAATTCAATTTTAAATTTCAAAATTATGACAAATATTTCACATTTTATTCACTTATTTTTTTGTTATTAATGAGGTATTTGAATTCTGGATTAGAAACAGATTTAGAATCCTAGTTCCAAAAACTTTTCCTCTGCTATTTTAAAAGTACCTCAGGCCATTGGTAAAAATTTTTCGTTTGAGAATTTTTTAACACAATCCATAAAAAGATATCACAATAAAAAATTCAATTTTAAATTTCAAAATTATGACAAATATTTCACATTTTATTCATTTATTTTTTGTTGTTAATTAGGTATTTGAATTCTGGATTGGAAACAGAATCAGAATCCAACTATCATCAACGAAGAAGACACAGAAGGTAATATATTAAGAATAGTTCAAACATATTTGATTGCAATAAATTTTTATTTTTATTTTTAGCATTTTCTAAGTTAGTATATTAGTTAGTTCATGTTCATATCAACTTTGAAAATTAAACAAGCTGCAAAAATAGCTTAATCAACAATTAAAATTTTGTATATTTAAAAAAAAAAAAAGAAATTTTTTTGATTAAACTTTAATAGTTATTAATGCGATATAATATTTCTCAGAAGAATATTATGTTCTAATACTTATTTAATTACATATCATAAATTACAATGTATATATAGTTGCATTGAATTAATTACATACAAATTACAAATCTTATTTTTAGCATAATTTTACGAACATTTGTCATGTATTTTTATTGTATATTTTTATTTTGTCATTTTTTTAGTGTATAGCAGCGTAATTTGTACTGTGACACGCTCAACACCAGTCTCTCAATATGTATAATGTGCAAAAACAAAAAACAATCGATTACGCTGAATAACTTTTGATCTAATGATCGGATCTATATGTTTTAGGACTCAATCATTTTGGTTCGATGGTGTTACTTCAAATATGTTAATTAGTTAGACGATATTTTAAGTTACAAAATCAGACACAAAAATGCATTTTTTCTTAATAAACACGCTTCCCCCCCCCCCGGGCGNCACTCTCCCCCCCCCCCGGGCGTGGATATCTGACCCCCAAAATATAGTTGCTATCTGGTAAATATGGTTCCAATACGAAAACTGTCCAAAAATTTAGACCTCTTATGTTGATTTTATTTTTTAATTTTACATAGATCGCCACATTTTGAAGACTTTTTAAGCGAATTGAAAACATTTTGCACCTAATTATAAAATTCGTTTGTCCAAAGATAATTCCAATCAAAAAAATAACTTTTAGTAAATATTTTTATATTATTTTATTTAATAACAGTCAAAAAAATTTTGAACTGTAAGGTATAAAATTTTCTGCATAATTTTAAAGAATTTTACATGCCAAATACAAAATTTGAGTGTAATCGATAAAATAGTTTCCGAGTAACGGAATTTAGAAAAAAGTTGTGTTTATTCAGAAAAAACTAGTTTTTGTACTTGATTTCGTAACTTAAAATGTCGTCTGCACTAATTATTTAGCATAGAGGTCACTCCCTTTGAACTGAAGATTGAGTCCTAGAACATGAAGATCTGATCATTAGATTAAAAGTTATTCAGGAGTGTCCGTTTCTTTTCTTTCTTTTTTTTAGCATTTTACATATATAAAGTGAATTAGAACTCACAACATTAGAAACAATACTTTCAGTAGTCAAAAGCAATTAAATTATCAATATTAAGTGCATCACATGTGATCAAAAGATCAGAATTAAATAATTTACATTATAGATCAGTCTCAAACTAAATTAAATTTAGAATAATTAAGGCACAGTAAAATTAACATTTCCCATTCTTTTTCTAAATTTTAGACATCGATCGAGGTCTCCAGACAGCAAATCTTCTATTATACCTCAAGAAGTGAAACAATATATTGAGTAAGAATAATATTATTAACTACATAGTGTATTATAAATTTTTCAAATAAGCTAAAATTCTGCTAATTTAAGAACTACTCTAAAACATTTTTCACAAGTATTATTGAAATTAATCCTAAAACTAATTTATTTTTATATTATAAATTTAGCTACAACTTGATTGATCCAAGCACTTTAACAGAAGAAGAAAAGAAAGACATAAAGTATACAAAAGTTCAGTAAGTATTTTCTATTTTATTAAAAACATTTACTGTTGTGTAAATAATTTATGTGGACTTAATATTGATAATAATTTCAGAGCTGATAGCCGACTTTTCAAAATGAGGTATTCATCCAGCCAAGGTCAACTTTCGAAAAATCATTCAAGGTAAGCAAAGTATTAGTAAAATTGTGATAAAATACTAAAATTTAATCATGAATATTGACTAAAATAAGAATAATAACTACATTTACTAAGAGATTTTTAAAAAAAAATTCCCCTACTATACAGTGAAGGGAATTAAATTATTTTAAAATTTATTCATTTAAAACATTTTCATAATTTATTGATTTTTTTTTGGAGAAAAAAATTTAAAAAAGTTTTATAATGCAACATAATTTTTTTATTTGTTTCAGTATTTTTTTTAACATTCCCAAGATTTACATGAATATCAAATAATATAAATAGGTCGATAAGAGTTATAAATAGATTATAGAATTTAAATATATATGAATAGATATTTAAAATTATAATACTCATACTTCATTTTAAGACATTGCATGTATGTGCCAGCTGAATCCTATCATTACTATTGAAAAATGATTATGATATATAATTGCTATTAAAAAGTGATGATAGTAAAAATGAATAAATCATTCTAAACTGAAATAAGGAATCTAAATTTTCTTTTTATTATTTTTTTAATATTTTCTTTACACTAAGTGTTTTGTTCAAGTAATAGATTCAGTTCTTTGACAAATTAATTTAGCTTTTTAAATATAAAAATGTAACTATTTTAAACTCATTTGCAAAATTTTCTACTGTAAACAACAACTTTTCTGTAAGTAAACTCTCATTTTACAAAAAATAAAGGATTTATTTGGCATATAATAATATAAAAAACTTGTTATCAGCATCAAGTATAGCTATCAAAGCTCTTAAAAGCTAATCACTTCAGAAAAATATACTCATTACAATACATTATTTTTGGATATAATAATTACTTTGCATAAACAAGATCAATTTTTAAAGCAAAAAAACAGAATGCAAGCAAAAATTTTAAAATTCAAATAAAGATACCTTGTTGATGACTTCATATTAAATCTACAAAGAAATTTTTTTCATTAATTTTGGTTCTGTGCTAATTAATAGTTGTCATTCGAATGAAAAATTGAAGAAGAAAGAATTCTAATGTCATTTAGCATATTTAAAACAAATATAATACAAGTTACACTAAAATTTTATGTAGGCAAAATTAAAATCAAATTATATATACGATGTGTTTTAATTTTGATCAGCCCTAATTAAAAGTCTTGATAGTTCAAATACCACTCTTCTAAAAATTCTTTGTTTTGTTTATAAATGGATAAGATAACATTATGAATGTAAACAATAATAGATGAATAAAGATGTTAGGAACTCATATTTAAAATAGAGACCCACTTTTAACAAAAAGGGAACCAAGAAATGCGAAATTTTCAGTTTAGCAGAATCACTGTTGTGAGATAGGTTTAACATGAAATAATGAAAAAAAAAGTAATTTCAGCAAGTAGTGACGACACCATACTTGTTTAATTTTTATTTGTAACAAATAGTCAATGTACATCTTCCTTTAACTGTTACTTCACTATTTCTTTAAAAAAATTATTTTAAAATTTAGTGTTGTATATGGTTTTGACACATATAATTTGAAAATGATAACTCCAGTCATAAATTTTGAAAAAAAAAAAATACTCAGTATTAGTTTTCAAAAGTTATTAATAACATTCAAAAGTATGTCTTTTAAATTTGTAATTAATTCCATTACAAATTCCTGACTCCATAGTGACAACCATCACTTTCCATTTATTTTTATTTTCTCGCAATAAATAAATAAAAAAGTACACTTCATTTCAAACTCATTTCCCCCCTCTTTTGTGGAAAATTGTTTTATAGACAAAAAACAGATGCCCTTTTTATCTTTTACTGTTTTACTTATGTTCTTTTTCTTAAAGCTTTATTCTAATGGCATTTTATTGTCTATTTAGATCTTTTAATAGCAATTTACATAAATCACAGTCTTTAGAAGATCCAGGTCCCCCACCACCCTACACATCTGAACAAACTACTTTTTTGTCACAAAGTCAAAGATTAGTGGACATAGAAGAGAAGAATGAGAATCAACCTGAGTTGGTGCATGTCCCAAAAGAACTTTCTCACAATTTAAACCACATAAAAACTAACAGTTTTAAAGAAAAGTAAGAATACTACTATTAGTTTATTTTTTTTCTCTGACAACAGAAGGTGATGATTAAACTGTAGTTGGATTTCTGCTAACCGTATGTTATTAAATTTCATTAAAAACGTTTCAAATCACAAATGGTAAAATTTTTATTAAATCCTACAGGGTGTATCAAAATAAGTGTCCCTAAAGTAAAGGTAACAGAAAAGAAAAATATTACAAAATATGTTTTTATTAATTTATACAGCTTTGTGCTACAATTGACTAATTTATTTTATGAAAGCTCAAATTGTTTCCCATTTTCATTTATCACTTTATGCAAGCGATTCAAAATCTCCTGGCACTATCTGCTTCTTCTGGAACTTAATGAAACGTTCTTTTTCGACAGTTAGTTCTCTTATACTCTCAGTCTTTGAGAGCATATAGCCTTGGATAAAGTAATCAAATGGATTTAAATCTGGTGAAGAAATTCTACTGAACTGATGAAATCAGACAAATTTCTTCTGAATCATGTTTGGGCCTTTTTTGATTTATGGGTGGGCACTGAGTCTTTTTGAAAGCAATATGATTATCCTCTAAATAGATCAGAAACAGAATCAATCGTTTCACATCAATCATAAGTGAAAGCTATTCTTTTTGGGAAATCATACCATCACAATTGATGCATTTCGTAATCCATGCACAGCCAACTTATCTTTGGGAACGTAGTCGAAAGTGACATTTGGCTCTTTTTAATTATAGCTTGCGTTTGTGCATTGGTATAACCATGAATTCGTTGTTTTTGTATGGTTTAAAATAAACTTAAGGAATTAATGTAAAAAAAAAGGTGAGTATAAAGTAAAATTATTGAACACCTATTCTGGTACACCTAAGCATTTTGGTATAACAATGGTACACATTCTTCAGTTGGATAAATGGCAGGGACAATAAAATATAATATATTTAATCCGTCAGAGGTTATGTCACACTAAAGAGATACATATAAAGTTAAAGGTAAAACATTAAATTGATAGAAATTTTTAAAAATTATGATTTGCAAATATTTGAAAAATATAGTACGACAGCTAGATCATTAACTATAGAATTTTTGTTTTTTTTTAATTATGTAGAAACTCTGCCAAAAATCCAGGTCACTGTATGAAACACATTCATGAATGATGATCCATCAGATTCAAGCATCTCTGTTTTACCATCCCTTTCATTTATTCTATTGATGAACTTGTACCATTATGACACTGAAACGTGTATAGGTTTTAATAAAAATTTTAACATTTGTGATTTTAAATGAAATTTAATATCGCAAAAAACTACTCTCGCAATTTCAGAAGTTATAGTTTGTTTATTATAACAGTAAAAATTTTTTTGAATGAAGCAATAGAAAAATTTAAATATCGTTAATTTTCAACTTATTTTTAAATTGAAAATAAAGGTTTGAATTAGTGAAAATAATCAAAGAACTAAAGTATTTTATTTATAATTAAAGATGAGAATATAAAGTTTTGTTTACTGCTTTCAATTATAAAGCAGAAAACAAAGCAAATTTCCTTGATTTACTCAGCATTTTTTAAAAGGAATTTTAATTTGGTAAACATAAGACTTCAAATAAACAAAACGTCTTTAAAAATGGTATTTTCAAAACATTATTATGTTACTTTTATTGTATAGTGTAAAAACAATTATTTATTAACTTTTAATTAATCAAATGAAATTGAAACAAATTTTATGCATAATTTTTTTTTGTTCTTAGGTAAAATGCACTTATAAACTATATTTATCATAAAAAAATTTTTTTTTTCAGATACAAAAATGAATTTCTGCAGAATAATTTAAGTCAAAAGCAAACAAAAGATTGGGGGACTAATAAGTCTTCTCCCTTAAACAGATCTCAGGTAAGTGTACTTAGTACAGTTAATGAATATAAATTCTTAACAAGGCATAAATAAGAAATAGTATTTACAATTCTACATTAATATTTGATTTTGATCCCATTTAAAAACTTTTCTTTTCAAATTATTTGTAATATCTAACTATATATAAAAGTCTAATGATGGTGTCCCAGTTTTCTATTCTTGTCAGAAAATTTTTATTGGCTGGAAAATAAGGTAGAATAAAGTTTTGTGTTTTCGACATAAAATTGATAAAAATCTTATAGTTATTGTTTCCCTGTAAAACATTATTTTTAGATCACAAATTTAATGTTTATTTTCTTATTGAACTCTGAAATTAATGTGTTGATTTTGAATATTTTCTAAATTAAGAGTTTAAAACTAAAAGAGTTACTTCTTTATTATAACCATAATTTTAAATAACCTAATTATTAGTACAATATATGTTATAACAATATACTTTAAATATTGTTTTGAAAAAAATGATTACTAAGGAAAATTATTTATGTTCACTAATACATCTTAATAGAATTATAAGAGAAATAGAATCATATGATTACTATTTATTAATAATATCATACTACTTACTAATCAAATTTGACTTATTGCAAAAAAAGCACCAGGGGCTCGTGAGCATAAAAGTAATTAAAAAAATTAATGAAGTGAATAAATAACACAGGTTTAAAAATCTTTACATACTTTTAACAATCTGTTTAAGAAATTAAACAAAATTTCTTTAAAAATTTTTTTTTTTTATATTTACAAAATATTCCATTTAACCGGCACCCTTTTATTTATATTAATTTGTAGTATCTCTAAATTAGATGTGAAGTTGAAATGTTTAAAATACATTGCCCATTTATAACTACATTTTGACCCACATAGTTTTAATCAGAAAGATTGATTACATAGAAATGCATGCATACACATTTTCTCAATTGCATCAGCCATAAAGGGTTAAAATACAAATCATATTTTAAGATACTAATCAGGCAGTAGCATATTCATAGAGAATGTATAAAAATATAATGTATTGCTGAATCAAGTGACCCTCTAAACAATGTTTTACTTAAGATTTAAATTTATACATTTCTTGATAACTTCCAAAAAATATATATTTACCAAAAAGAAGTCCATAAAATCTTACTAAAAACCCATTTTTGTAGCCTGGATAAATTTCGTTCTCTGTAACAAAAGGCTAAAATAAATCAAATTTTCCAATAAAGGAATAGGTAAAGGGTTTCTGCTCAGAAGACTAAAGCAAAAAACAACTTGAATAAAGCAGAAAAATTCATTTGTGCTTTATTGATGTTTTATAATTAAATAAAAAAATTATAACAAAGGCTTTATATGTTCTTACAATAATCTTTTTACTCAAGTTGCAGCTTTTTATAAATATATTATCATGATGAACTTACAAGCTTTAATGAAATAATTATTGCCTTATGCATGACTAAATTTGTTTATTTATATTGGAATTTCAGCAGCAAGTTTTTGATTCTAACATGAATGGGAGAATACCAGATGGTCAAGGAAATATCAATAACACAACACCAAATCACATGTCTAAAAACATCAGGTAAGAAGCAAAAACAACAGTATCAATTTAGATAAATCAAATTTTGTCCCACTTTTAAAACACTTGTTTTTCACGAGTACATTAATGTGTTATTATTGTGTACAGTTTATATGATAGATTAATGGAATCTTTAAATTTAAAATTTTTTAAACAGAGAATTTAGATAACGATTTTTTTTTGTTAAAAATCACTAAAATTAACTAATCAAAATTTTTGCTTTACTTTCAATATTTTTGAAACCCTGCTTTAAAATTATTTGAATTTTAAAGCAGAAATTTATTACAAATGAATTTTATTACGAATTTAAATTATATATTGGTATGAGAGTGTATTAACTAATTGATTCTAGTAACTTTTTTTTGTTGTTGCTATTTTGAGTCCTTTAGTATTGATAAAATTATACATTAGGCTGTTAAAACAAAGTAATAAGTAATTCTGGTTTAAGCAAAGTAACTCTGTAATTAAAAATGGTTTATTATTCTTTTGCAATAAAATTAGCTTTCATTACACTTAAATAGAGAAAATTATACTGTGATTAGTTTGCCACTTGCAAAAGTAGTATACTGTTCCAAAAAATGTCCTGATTTTTTTGAAAAATGTTCTGATTTTTTTTCCTTTTAATCACTATGAAGCCTGTAGTAAAGAGAAAAGAAAAACGTTATATTGTTTAAAAATTGTGTTAATTTTATTTTTAATTTGTAAAATTATTATTTATTATATTTTTATTTATTATTATATTATTTTCAGGCTTGTGAACGGTCATTTTTTCCCAACTTCGCAAAAATCACTAGTGACAATGCCTACGATGACACATAGAGTTACATTTCAAAATGATAATTTAACAAAACAGTATCCAAAGGTAAATATTTATAAGTATTAAAACAAATTACCTTCATAAAATTTAATTCCAATGTAGAATTTTTTTTAAATATTTGACTGAAAAAAAAAATTAACCTTAGTTACATTTTGAATACCTATCATATGTGCTGACATCTCAATCCAATTAATATTAAATATCATTAATGTTATCATTTATAAATCATTAATTACTTAAACTTAAATATCTTCTAAGAAGCCTCCATCCAAATTGCAGTACAATCTGTATTTGGTAAATGAAAGGTAATCAAAAGCTTTACAATGAAAATTACAATGAAAATTAGTAGCATAACATGTAAGTTCTTGAAACCGATAGGATACAACGTTATAGATTTAAAAAAAAATTTTAAATAGTATTTTTTTCAGAAACTTGCTTTTTATGGTCTTAAAAAAGTGTCTGCGATTTAGTGAATGAGCCATTCATTTCTTAAATTTAAATAGCTTTAGTTCCAGATAGTACAATCTGCATTTGGTAAATTAAGGGTAATCCAAAGCTTTGTACTTAGAAAACTAAAGGGTCAAATATAAAAGATATTACTCAGCCTAGCATGTTCATGAAGATGTTAAATTGCAATTCAATGGATTTTAATGTATTTTTTTCAGAAACTTGTTTCTTATGTCTTTTAAAACATTTGTCAGCTATTTGGTGTATTTTGATCGATTAATTTTCTAGTAACAATGCTCCAAATATCCCCTGTTATTTTTTTTAATCATCCTGATTCCTGAGCTATTTCCACATCAAGCAAATTAATTTTTAAAATCACCTTCGTTTTGTGGAATTTGGAATACATACAAACTGAAACATGGAATAGAAAGTGTGGTCTAATTAAAAATAAGTTTATGTGAATAGTTATTTTAGTTACTCAATTTCAAAAATGTTGGCGCAACTAAAGATTAGGGAATCTTTTTAACAGTTCAAGATTTTGGCCTCAAACTTCATGTAAGGCAATTGTTGTTACAGTAGCGATAATAATAACTAGCTGCCTTGGGTGTACGGCTTAGTCACCCTTCAAAATTATCTTGTACAACATATGAACTTTAATGGTAACCAAGCCGAATACACAGTACATATTGAGACGAAATTAGGTGTGGTTGGAAGTTGTGTATGGTATAATTGACTATTTGAAGATTGTGATGAAAACAGAATAATGAAAATGACAGAAAACAGAAAAATGAAAATGACAGTTGAAGAAGAAAACTGGATTGGAAGATAATGAAAATAATACGTTTATTTAATACTTGTAGAGCTTGAGATACAAATTATTATTATATCTTTAATTAGACTTTCTAAGTTAAATAATAAATTTCGCATAATAATATTAATAAAGACAGGCCATGGGAGACAAATCCCCCATGACCTGTATAATCAAAAGCCAAATTAAAAAGTCATTGAATTGTTCCCAACAGACAGTTAGAATTATGAGAAGAGATGCATGGTTGGTAATTTATTGAAATGAATTTATAAAATTTATTGAATTACACAGCCAAAAATAAAGCCAACCTCCCATAAACAATATTAGGTTTCAAAATACTTTGATGATCACAAATCGCCAACAAGACTGTGAGAATAAGTATAACCATGTAACTGAAACATATCTGAGGTAAGAAATTTAAGAATAAAGAGTTATAAATAGATTTTTGTTTGTGATTAGGCGCTGCAGTGAATTAATGAGTCTACATTAGTATTGACATAGAAAGTTAGCCGTTACATTAATTGATAAGAAACGAATAAAATATTTTATGTTTGCTTTAAATAAAAATTAACTAATTGATTTAATTTACTTATAATTTGATTAAGAATGACTAAAAAAATAATTTTAAGAAATTAAAGAAATTTTCAAAGCTAGAAAATTTGTAATGCCCATTGTGGCATAACAGTACAATTGTATTTAAATATTCTAATTCTTCAAAACCCCTCTTCCAATCCTTACAGCTTAATTAGCTTTAAACAATATATAACTGTTGGCCACAGCTTTGCTTCTGCAGAAATGGATTTTAATTTTAACTATTTTCAAGAAATAATTGTGATATAGTCAAATTTCTTCGAAGTTTTATAATAATTTAAAATACGTCTGGCAGTGTCATTAAATCACACAAACTACCGTAAGTATGAGTTTAAGATATTTCAGCATAGTGGGCTGCAGAAGTATGAAAATTGTCGTGAGATAAGATAGAAAACTCATCCCACTGCACCATTACCTGCTGTACTATTTCCTCATGCACTTCTCGAGTCTGAGTGTCTTATAATTCATATATATGCTACTGCTCGAAAAAGGCCGTCACCAATAATTGGCAATATGCGGCACCATAGCATGGCCTATTTTGAAAATTTCTACAATTCTTTTAGAAAGGTTCAAAAATAAATCTAATTAATTAATTCGTAACTAAGTTTTTATTTCTAGAAAAATAAAACATTATTCAAAATAAATACTTCACATATAACTAACTATTCAACACAACTTAAATTATTACTTAAGACAACCTAACATAATAAATAATAACTATAATGTAGCCAATAAGTAGAGAAATACCAGAGTTATCGTGAAATCTTCCAGAATTTTTCTTATGA
This sequence comes from Parasteatoda tepidariorum, assembly GCF_043381705.1. Taxonomy (NCBI): domain Eukaryota; kingdom Metazoa; phylum Arthropoda; class Arachnida; order Araneae; family Theridiidae; genus Parasteatoda; species Parasteatoda tepidariorum. Next base: position 43,851,491 of record NC_092206.1, read on the forward strand.
AATTACAGAGTTTATTTTGACAAATATATAAATAAACTTCTGTAATAATTTTTAAATTTCATTTCAGACTTTAACACCTTCCCAATCTTGGACTCCATATTCTCCAAGACCAAATGGTGAAGTTCCAAAGTCAAATGAAGTACAACCTTCTCCAAGCAATCATGAAATGAGTACAGAGTTATAATTACAATTACAAAACTAGTGCCAAATATTTGATCCTCAATGTTTATCTTTGCTTTTTATTGATAAACCAAAGTCTGTGCTAGATCTGAACATTGTAACGTTGTAGTAAATTTGTCTAAAATGGTTTTTTAGATTTATTTGCATTATGAAAATATTTAGTGTTTATTTGTATATATCATATTATTGGAAGAATTTAATATATGTTTTGAATATTACAATACAAATATTCTTAGTGTTTAGAAATAAAAACACTGTACATATGTAAATTAGAAGGGGAAAAAATCAATTAAAACTTAAAGCATACTATATGCTTTTGGTAAAAACTTGCAAATAATTTATTTAACATGTAGTGCTTGAATAGCTGCCAGTTTATGTGTGTTAATTATAATCATTGCAAATGTTAACAACATCACATAAATGTGTAAAAATTCTATCAAACATTTTACATGCAGAATAAACTGATTTCATGCACCATAAATAATGATTATATACATATTTCTCACAAATTATTATTATAAAGCAACAAGTTCTAAATTTCACAAGACATAGAATTTTCACCTAGTAATTTTTCAAAGCTGTGAAGAAAAGTTGTTTTTAAATAAAATGTAAAATTTCTTCATTAATAAACTTATTTATAATGAAGAATGCTGATTGTGTAAACAGAAATTCATTGCTAACATTATGAAAGTATCAGATTCTGCCATAGTCAAAAGTTTTGTATATCAAAAAAAAAAAATAAATAAATAAATAATGAATATCTTTCAATTGTAGGAAAATAAATTTTAAAATTAAAATATTTTGTTAGAGAAGGATAAATTGATAAAAAAAAATGCATATATAAAATCCATCCTAGTAAATTATCGATGATAAATTTTTACCAAATGGTAATTATTTATCTCACTTAAATTATTTTTCCTACAATTCTTAAATTAAGAATTAAGTTGAATGATACACCACTTAATTAAGATTAATTTGAGTTGCAATCAAAACTAATAACAGTTTTCATTATTCTAAATTTTAACTAGTGGAATTTTAAATAAGCATAGTTTAGGAATAAAATGACAATAAAATCCAATGTAGAGTTGTTAAATAAAAATACAGGAACTCCTTCTATAAAGCAAGGATATAAACTACGCTTTTAGGGGAAATACCTGAAGACAGAAAATTATTTTATTATGTAGATATACTTGATGCATTACATCTGTTTCTCTGCAGTATTTCATATGGATATTTGTATCAATTTTATATCACTTTAAGCCAAACTTTGCATTTAGTATCTTTTCATAATATTCAACATAGAACTACCTAGATGTGAACTTTTCTCAGTAACAAAACAAATTTTCTTTAAACATACTTGATGTTAGAATTATAGCAGTGTTAATGTCGTTTTTATTGAAAACATACACAAACGATTTTTGTAAAACATTTATTCATTAATACCTCATTTTATAATAACTTTGTAACAATTATTTTGAATATTTTGATAAAATGGTTTATATGGAATTAAGTTATTTTGTAAAAATATTTATATATGTTTTTCTTACTTTTGTAATGCCACATTTTGTATATATAATAAAAGTTCAACACAATCTAACGTATGTGTGGATGTACTTCTTGTTCAAAGTTTGATAAAATACAGCATAGTCATTTTTAATAAATAAAAACTACCTATTTTTAGAATAAAAAAATCAGTATGTGGGAGTGGGTTGAAATTTGTAATCAAATAAGTAAAAACTGCAAATCTAAATCAAAAGCGTGCAACTAATAACAGCAATATAAGTATGTTTTTTTTTCACTAAAAAAATAGGATAATTGGTAATCCACCATCTATGACAAAATATGCAACTATAAAATTTTTATAAATACTTTCAGATCTTTAAAATATGCTGAAAATAATGTGTACATTAAAGGATCATTTTATTATTCTAATAATATAAATTAATTAAAATTTTGTGTTTTAAGTTATTTTAGGTAAATAAATAAAACAAAATCGAAGCACAAAAGCCTTCGTTGAAACCATGCTTAGAATTGAGAAATAATTTAAATAATTTTTTTTAGTCTTTAAACTCTGAAAATGAATATTTTAAAAATTGCATAACTACCCTGTTTCTATTTATAAATATTCCAAATTAAACAGCAAAATAATATTTTAATCAGTAAAAACTTAGCTAAAACATTAATACTTATTAAAAATATAAAACTTTAAAAAAAAAAAAAAATGCAAAAATTTGGGTTTTTCATCATGTTAAATATGTTTTTCTTCAAAAGATAGAATTTTTTTTTAAAATTCAAACTTTTACAATCTGAATGCATTTAATGAGAAATGCTATTGATAGCAGACTATTGCACTACACATTAGCATAGACTCAGACAAAAAAAATTTTTTTCTTCCTTCATACTTTAACACAGACATTAAATAGAAAAATAGTAATGTTATTATTATCTATAAAACAACTTCAACTCATTTGGATACAGATGGTAACATATTTTCAATAATCTTTGAAAGCCACCATGATAAATAATTTCTAAATGAATAATTTTTCACTTAAGAAAATGATGCAAAACTTACATACTTATTAAAATATTTTTATTTGTATAAAAATTATTAAGTATCTAAGAAATAGTTTTATATATAATTCTGGTATAATGATAATTTTCAAATAACATTTTAGTAAATTAAAAATTGATTTACAAAATAACTGTTTTCAGAATCTTTAAACACTTATTTCTTGTCATTTGTTGCATAACTTATAATGTTGCTCAGACAGATTTCTCAATTTTTCAGCAGCCTAAAAAAGATTTCAATAAAAGTATCTAAATTAACATTAACAGAATCAATTTACTTCAAATGTGATTTATCGCATGAATTATATGATTAATCAGTAATTATGCTTACATGCTATAATGCATCATATAGATCAAAATTTATAGAGGGGGTGCAAAAAATAAGTTATGCCACATCCTCTGGGATAGGTAATTTTCAAGTGCAGGGAAAGAAAATGTTTAGATGGACAAAAACTTCTTTTCCTTTGTTATTGAGAGAGAATTAGAGTTAAAGAGAAAATGAAATAATTCTTAGTATCAAATCAAAATAATTGTTGCTTGCAGTCTTAATTAAAAGCCTTGATATATCAAATATGATTTTTTTTATTTGAAATTCTTTGCTTTATCTATCAATAGATAAAATAATATTATGAATGTTAATATTAATATATGGATAGATTGAAAACTTATATTGTAACTACAGACTCACTTAAAAAAGGACCCAAAAATGTGGAAGTCCTGTGTCCAAAGGACCCATAATTTCCAAACTCTAACGGAATCACTGTTTAACACAGGAATGATCAAAAGAAGCTATAGAATTTTAAAAAAAAGAACAACTGGAAAAATCTACCAGAAAAAAAGCATCTCTTAAATTTAACGCCAGATTCCATTCAAAAGAAAACAAGGATTTTAAAAAATACACAAAACTACCTCAAGTTTTAACCTTTATAATTTATTTAGAGCATATTATAATTATCTCTATATTTTAAAACTATGGTAAACATTTTGCCAGTAGGTTACAACATATTTGTCAACAAAGTATAAAGCAATCAGAATTTTTTCGGATATATATTTTAAAGTATAATCACTAAATATATTTTATAAACATGGACACTCACTCAAAAAGATGAGAATAAATTAAAAAAATTAAAGAAAAATATTTCAAAGTATTCTAAAAGGAATACAAAACTATGGTATTTGGCATAGAAGGACAAATTCATAACTGTATGAGAGTTATAAAGAACTAGATATCATGAAATTCATAAAATAAAATGAAGATTTAAATTGGATAGAACACCTTGTCGAAAACAGAAACGTCAAAAAGGTTTTTTATGGCCAAAGTAATCATACGTGATGACCGAACTACTAAAAATAAAAACAACAAAAACAACTTGCCTTGAGCAAGATCACAAAATACCTAACATTCAGAACTGGAAAACCAGAGCATCAAGAGGTAAAGATTGAAATCTGTTCAGGATATTGAATCGTCACACCATTGAGAAAAAAAGCAATCACTATACTTTAGTTGGATTTAAATAACAGTGTTTCCTAAATATACTATAAAAAGCATCCAAAATAATTTGTTTTAATGATAAATATTACAGTTGATTCATTGCAGGGAAAATAATACAAAGAATTCTTATACCTGTTCAGCAGTTAAATCTCGTTGAGCTTGTGCAAGCATTTCATATCCAACCATAAATTTCTTAACAGTTGCTGAACGTAATAGTGGAGGATAATAAGATGCATGAAGTTGCCAATGAGAGTAATCCTCTTCATTACTTCCTGTAGGAGCTCCTGAACAAAAACATTTATGTTAAATCTATAAAAACTAATTACTTTGCAATAGATATTCTTTTTAAGATTTATAACAATTAAAATATAATTATATAAACTCAGTCCTTAGTAATGCTTATTTATAAATATTTGATTTCATTTTTCACTATTTTCGTAGAATGTCAATCTCTAGCAATATTTTTCTACAGATATAAAAAAAAACAGTTATGTCCATTGTAGAAATGTTCACATTATGATTTATCTGTTATTATGATTTTATAGTCAAAGTTACAGTCCTACGGTTCAGTGATAAAAATTACTGTTTTAAGGGATTTCCATAATCTGTTTTAAATAATTTTGCTCCCCTTAATTACCTATATGTGCATAAATTTTTCAGTTTAAAGTCATAGTAGAAATGAAAAGCTTTGAAAAAAAAAGATATTCAATATGCAAAACTGAAAAAGACTAGCTTCCATGGACATAATGTAAACCAGTCCCACAAGGTTTGGTGCCACAAAAATTTTGCATTCCTTAAAGTAGGGGTGAACAACCTGCGGCCCACCAACTGTTGATGTGTGGCCCGCGGGAACTTCTAAACGCAATAAAAGAAATTCTATTAATTTGGTTTTTGTTTAAACATTATAAATTTTCTTAAATTAAAATATTTAATTCAAATTTATATTACTCTAAAATGCGTATATTTTTTGCATTTCATACTGAAAGCTTCTTTTTGGTTAGAACTTATATCCCCCCTAATATTTATGTATATCTATATATGTTTGATAAATTAATTATTGTGAAAAATTGAGAAAGTTTTTTAAAAATAAGTATAAGTTTTTTTAGTTTTAAATAAATTCAAATAATTAAAAGCTTTTAATTTTTTGCAAATATGTTATTAAGTTTATTGATAAAAATATTAAGTGCTTGTAACACTAATATTTATATAAAAATTATCATATTTGCCGCTAACATGACTAGACATGCGTGCGGCCCTTCACTCAAAAAGGTTGTGCACCTCTACCTTAAAGAAAAAACAACATTTAGGGACACAGCAGTAGAGGTTCTTGAAACAGGTTTGCATCCGTTTCTTCTCCAAACTAAGGTTCGGGAGGAGAAAAAAAAAGTTTTCTCTTTATATTTATTGTTGGTATTGAATTACTAAGATATTTCTCTGGGAATACATTTTATATCAGACATTTTGATTAAATCTGTTAACACATTTTAACATAGAAAGAATAAAATGGCGGCAGGCACCATACCTAACATGTAGAGTTGTCTAGCAACTGATTCACAAGTGATGTACTTCCTGACTGTCACGTAGCTTCCTATTAGCATGTGTTGGATCTTAATACATGTGATGCTTTGCTAAAGCTGAGCATGTTGCTCACCCTGTAAGTTGTTTCTTGATGTAGAATACCTAACTGAGCAGTTTTCTGCATTAGTTACGTATTATAAGAGCTGAACTTCTTCCCTTTTCTACATTATTTGATTCAAGTACATTGAAGTTTTATTATGTACTGGCAAGTTAATGACCAAATTTTATTTTATTTTTGTGCAACACATGTTATAACACTTACCACTTTTACTTTTTGACCAAACATTAGGTCAAAGCTTGATTTAAATTTAGTTCTATAACCTATTGTGTTTTGATAATCATTGATTTTGACAAATGAAACGATTCACATTAGTAAGGCTATATTGTAGAATCAAATAGAACTATTTAAAGTGTACTTTTGTAGCTTTCATACAAGAATAAATTCAATAATAATAAGAATATTGTAGAATCAAATAAGACAATTGAATGCGTATTGCTGTAGCTTTCATACAAGAATAAATTCAATGATAATAAGAAGAATATTTTTTTCATCCTAAATACAATTATTGTTTAAGAGAGCAAGATACAAATGAAGTTCTTGTAGCAATAAAGCGTTAAGAAACATTTTTTAAAGGTAGCAATTTGTAATAAAGTTGTTTCTTAGAATTTTTTTCCAGGTAATAATTTAAGAAAATCTTGGAATTTCTACTAAATAACAGCACAAGTTGGGGCAATTAAAAGGGAAAAAATATCGGCAAAAAGTACAATTCCATGCAGTTAGATATTGGAAAGAAAGGGGGAGAAAGAAAAGAAAGGAGTTAGAATTACAAAGATTATCAGTTAAAAAAAGCATACCATGCCATCCCATAGAATAAGGAAAAGAAGTCTCAAACAAATTATCATATTTTGTTAGTAACTGCTTCATAATAACAGCTAAAGCTAAAAAGAATAAATTATATGAATATTAATGGAATTCATAAAGAAAAGCATAATTAAATTGTGTAAACTTGAAAGAAAATTAGACTATCATTGAAAATTAAAATTCAACTTAAATATAATTTATATTTACTTAAAAAAATTCTTAATAAAATAATTTCCTTTTTAAAAAAATGAAATAACTCATAGTATGTTCCTTATAATTTAAATTGAGAACTACTTATAAGTCAAATTGAGACATTTTACTTCACAATTTTATGCTGACATAATGCCTTTTTAATAAGGTAATACCAACATAATACACTAACATTCTTTGTTTACGTCCCAGGAAACATTAAATTTTTAGCAATTCAAAAGGCTTTGCAGTGGGAAAAAGAAAAGATCAGGACAATCGAAAATGTCAAATTAAAAAGCATAGATACTATTATTAGTTTTAAAATAACTTTATTTAGTACAAAAAATTTTAAAGTTTCCAGTAAAATGGAGCACTACAACAACTTATTATAATGTAATACTATATATATGGAGAAAGAAATTTTTGATACCATTGTTGCATTAAAGTAACAAGTATCAATCAAGTAATGTTCTCACATACCAATATTTAATTAAAATTTGCAGTCGAGTTCAAGACTTTCTTAATCAAATAAATTTTTAATAAGATTATAACAATCTCGAAGCCGACCGGCCTGTGTAGGGGGAAGGGAACTGTCCTTGCATCAGAAAGGTCCTGGGTTCGAATCCCTGGCAAGGCATGGGTGTTTCTTTCTCTCTCTGTGTGTTCTATGTCCTTTCTCCTTTATGTTTGTGAATGTGACCCGCCCTATAAATGGGATTGTGGTTGTGTGAATGGTGCGGCAGAAGTCGAATTCTTGGCCATAGATGGCGCCACTGAAAAACAAGAAACGCANAAAAAAAAAAAAAAAAAAAAAAAAAAAAAAAAAAAAAAAAAAAAAAAAAAAAAACAATCTCGAAACGGAAACACACGAATATGCTAATAACATTTCTGTACAATATTAATTTAAAGAAATTAGAGTCGTTCAATTCACCATTTACACAAAATTCTGCGATATGATCACAATTTTGTTTAGAATCGATAATTTTTAAGTTAAATGAAAGAGACAAAATAATAATTATGAAATTACAAAACACCACAAGAAAAGTTGCTGCATTATACAAAAATAATAAATAAGCATGTGACCCCTGCTTATTAACCATCATAGAAATTTAATACTATAAAATTGTTAACTGAAATTTTTTTTTGTTGATAAAATGACTAAATTCTCGAAAAGTTTGAATTAATTAATTCTGAGGGTATAAGTCAGAAACTAGTGGATGGTCCCTAAGTCCAAACTATCGAATTTTGTGATTTTTACAAGCGTTACTAATTGAATTAAAAGATGTAGGATCAAAAACATTTCCATTCTTCAAATTAATTATTTAAAAGCTGCATTTGCAATCAAAGAATTTTGCAATTTTTAAAAGCATTATCAATTGAAATTCTCTTTGAGGTTTTGTTCACCCCTTTGACGTTGGTCTAAAAATACAATCATTTCAATTCTTCAAATTGATTATTTCAAAATCTGCATTTGCATTCTAAGAAACTGTGATGTTCTAAAAAAACACAAAAATCAGGAATATCAAGACAAAAAGCTAAGAATCAGGACAAAATGCTATTTTTCATTGAAAATCAGGACCACTTCAAACAAGAATAAAAACTTGTGAAACCTTAGATGAGATGTTTTTATTAAAAGGTGCAATAAATTTAGTCTCATATACATTAAGACTTTAGGGATATCTTATATCACTTACATAACTTATCAAAAGTTTGGTTTAAAACTTTTCACATTGAATTTTAGTTCCTAATAAAATATTTTCACTACTTAAATAGTCATGTTTATCAGTGGTTCAGAATTCACTTTAATGTAATTTCTTAACTGTTTCAGTATCTGAAAAGTCTATGCAGGTGGGATGTGGAGACAAGGGAATTATTTGCTTCATTTGCCCTTCTACCAAGATTGTGTTAGTGTAGTGAATGCATGTGAAAGTAATATCTTTGGATCATCATTTAGGAGAAATTCCGGACTGTTGACAATAACCCATAGATGTTGTTTTAGTGCAACGATAACAACCAAACTAAAAATATTACAATAAAAGTAGACAAATCTTTTAATACACAGAAATGAACAAAACTGAAAATAATTACTTACAAGATTTTTCATCTTCATTCAAATCAGGAAGTCTAAGAACATGCCTTTTAGGCAAAAGCATGGTTTCATAAGGCCAAACGGCCCAATAAGGAACTAAGGCAACCCAGTAATCATTTTCAACAACAATGCGATCCTAAATAAAGTTCAAAAATTAAGAACCTCAGTTTTTAACATGATTATTTACATTCATTATAAATAACTTAACATTTAAAGATGTATTAAAATCACTGAAAATATATAAAGAGTTACCATTCTAATGTTAGATCTAAAAAAATGCAATGTCTTTTTTTTTCAATGTGTGGCAAAATGGCAACTATAGCCCTTATAGTTTTAGTGCCACAGTAGAGAAAAAACTTTAAACTACTTGTTAGATTGGTGAATTTGTTTTCTTTCATTATTTTTAACTGAATTTAGGAAGTTCCTTGAAATCATTTAGTTATTTCCAGGGTGTAAATGATTTTAATCAAATGATTAAAATCATTGATTAAAATCATGATTTAAATCAAATGATTTTTTTTAAAAAAATCACTGATTTTAATCACAAAAAAAAACAATTTTGTGTATAGTCTTGAACATTTTTTGTATATTTTTCTAAGTTTCAAACATAAACAAGTAAGTAGACTGTTCTATATATTTCTCAGATCTCACTCATATAATTCAACATTTCTACTTTCAATGTGACTCATTTGCTTTTAAAAACAGTTTACATATTATATTTATAGTTCATTGAACAGTTTACATATGATTACAGCTATGATAGCAGCATGGAACATTACAAAACAAAAACAACAACATCATCAAATAATTAGAGCTAAATACAATGAGCTTAAAGGTACTGGATTAATTCGGCCAACTGAAGTGCGCTGGAATTCTATGTGTGATTCATTAGAAAGCTACATCAAGAATTGGTCAACTTTCATGCAAGTTTGTGAGGATAATAGGGATGATATCGACACCAATATCAGGTCAAAAGTCATGAATATGGCAATTAAAAGAAATGCAGAAGATATGCTTTTAATGTTAAAACCCATTTCTGTAGCATTAGATAAAATGCAAAAAGATAATTGTAGTTTATCAAATGTTGTCAACATCTGGAAAAATTTAAAGGAAACTCTGAAAGATTCTAATAATAATTGCTGCAAAAATTTTTTTACTAAACGATATGAACAAGCGTTAACACCAGCTCATTTCCTAGCTTACCTCTTGGATCCTAATTCTGAAGTACAATGTTTAACACTAAATGAAAAAGATCAAGCTGTAAACTTTGTTAAAGAAAAGTATGGAGAAACCTCCTTATTAAGTATTTTGCTAAAATTCATTGTACGCTCTCCTCCGTTTAATGGAACTTTGTTTGATAAAGAATCTCTAGAATCTTTAAACATCTTGGAATGGTGGAAATCAATTGCGCTTCTAAAGAACTGTGTAGGTCAAAAAGAGTTTGATGCAATACAGTTGTTATGTACTGCAAAAGGAACAACTGCAGGGATAGAGAGGATGTTTTCCACTTTTGGACTTGTACATACTAAACTACGGAATCAATTGGGTGTAGAAAAGGCAGCTAAATTAGTCCTTATGTTTAAATCTTTAAATAAAACTAATTAAATGATTGTTTAAATAATTTGATATTGTAGATGTAGAATTAATAATTATCACATATTGTTTGATAAACAATTTCTTTCTTGATTTGTAGTTTGAAATCACTTTGTTATTGTTTATTTCTTATTTCACCTTTTGCTTTTAAATTATTAAGAAATATTTTGTTGATAATGGTTAGTAATGTTTATTTCCAATGTATACCATAAGTAACAATAGTAATACAATACAACTTTAAATCTATGGTACACAAAATTGATTATATTCCATAGAATTGAAATTATAAAAAAATCATGATTAAAATCAAAAAAATCCGATTAAAATCAAAAAAATCCGATTTTTTTGATTTTTTTTAAAAAATCATGATTTTTATACACCCTGGTTATTTCTTTTATTTTAACTATACAAAATGCTTAGATATTAATTCTTGAAGGATGTTGTGTGTTAATGAAGACATAAGTACATATTGTAAAAAAATTTAGGCTTTATTTCAGACATTTTAATTTCATACCATTTTTCTTGTTAAATTTATTTCAATGTTGAATAAAATACATGTTTATAAGGATACTTTGTACCATTGATCATGTAATAGAAGAATAAATAGGGAAAAGTGTTATTTATGTAGATTTTTTCTCTGCTTACAGAAGAATTTACCACATGGCAGAATGAAATAGACAAGAGTAAATAAAATATAAGAGAAACAGTTTTTACGAATAATAGAACTAAAACCTAAGATAAAAGATATGAAACTGATTTAAAAATTTTCTGCATCTGCCCGAAACACTAACATATATCCACAAAATCCAACTGAATTTGATAATTTTTATTGAAATGAAGGCTTACTTTAATCTCAAAACTATAAATTGCAAAGAATTATAATTTATTCATACTACAAATGTAATCACACAAAAATATGGCAGAGACCCTAAATTATAATCCATACAATGTCAACTATTAAAATCTACTGGAACAACTAACCTTTTCCTTTTAGTATTAGTATATTTTAATTAGGCGAGGGGATCCATGCGGCTAGTAAAAACTATTAGAAAAAACTAGTGATTATGTCATGGTGAATTGTCCTTAAGTATTATCGTAGATGATTAACAAGTTAAGAGTTGAATAATTAGTTTTGCTAAGGGAGATTGATAATTTAGTTCCTCACGGCTCATGCTAACTCTATGTAAAAATTTAAATTTATAGCATAAATGTATCAGAAAGTAATGAACCAATTTTGATACTAATTTCTTGTAAAGTTTGATAATATAAGTGATAAAAATTTTTATAATAAGCTATTTTGTTTTCATTAATGAGAGTTGCTGTTTTCACATCATGCGACTAAGAAATTTTTTTTTAACTTGGAATAAGAATGCTTAGTTAATTAAGCCACAGAGAACAATATTTTAGTGAGCAACATCAAATAAAAATAATCACATCAAAATTAGTTCACTAATTCCTGAAGTATTTGTGAAAGAAGTTCTCCTTTTCAGTCATGTGACATGTGTTACCCGTAGCAAATTAGGTATACAATGATCTATGCCACAGATAATTATTTCAAGCAAATTTGATTGTAGATTACGTTTCATGCAATTTTTGTTTTCAACCGAATTGTAAGGTATGCATTTTTTCTACATAATTTTAAAGTATGTAATTTTACATGACAAAATATGAACTTTGAGCCGAATCAGTTGAATAGTTCATGTACAATGTTACAGTAATTCATTTTTAAAAGTAAAAATCTTATTCATTCAGAAGCAGTTAAAAGAGAAAAAAATCAAGCATTTAAAGGGAAAAAAATCAAGGCTGTAAATAATATGCTCTGAATCTGTTTTTTCTTATTTATAATTAATTAAAAATATTTAATATCAATTGCTTGAAGTATATTCTAATGTTTATCATAAAGGTTGAACACTTTATAATATTTTATTAAGTCATATTTTATTTTATTAAAGTAGGATATTTTTCAAATACTGTTTGTTTTCTACTTGAAGCAATTTAATAATTAATACACAAATATGCACTCAATGTAATTCTATAGTTTGGAATCAAAGTACAGTAATTCAAAGAATATTTTTAAAAAGAAAAATAACAAGTGGTACACTAAACATATAAAAAACATAATTTTACAGGTACACTAATCGAAAAAGGTTTACTATCTCTGTCTTAGACAGTAGATGACACATCAATAACAATAGAAGTCAGCGAAATGGATCAAAATGACTCTTAAATGAAAAATTAGTCTGATGTTCTAGAAAATGTTTGTATCATCCAAACCTTTTCTAGTAATAATGATAAAGAATTGTATAAAAAAAATTTCAATAAGATTACAAATCTGGAGCATAACACCTCTTAACAAATATCACACTAACATGATACTACAAGGGGCCATTGCTCAGAGGTTTCTATGTATTCAGTATACTATATATGTGGAATTTCTATGATTTGAAATAAATTGATTTTCAGAACAAATAAACTTAATAAGTTTTAATTTTGGTTGTTAATACTAGGCTTATAAAATGAATTACCTTGACCATTTTTTAATGCAGCAATAGCATTAATTGTAAGTTTTGATATTAACTACATACTTAGTGTAACAAAAGAAAAAAAAAACAGAATCTTGCCCACATACAAATAAAACAATTCCGTCTTCAAAAAATTTCCCAATGCAAAAAAAAGAAAAGAAAAAAAGGAATTTTATATCCTAGTTATTAAAAAGTGAATAACTAAACTGCAAAATATGAAAAAATCGAGTTGCAAAAATAATGTATTTTAAATGTAAGGTACATTATTTTAAATACTCGAAAATGTGACAATATTACAAAGTAAAACCACTCTTTCATTTTTTTATATTTTCATGTGATCTTAACACCAGATAAATTGCAAAATTAAAATTTACCTTTCTTAAAAGTTCTTCTTTCAAATATTCTATAAGTAAAGGAACCTTATTCTTAGAAAAATAATTTCTTTGCTGGATATCTTCTATTCTAGGTTCATCAGGTAAAAATGAGCTTGCCCAGATCTATTTGATTTTAAACAAAGAAGTAAAAATAAATAAAATGTTATATTACATAGCTTAATAAATCTTTTCAATACTTGACCTGAGAAATTTAGAAAAAAATATGGATGTTTTTAAACTTGTTTATAAAAATAGAATTTAAAATGATACTCTATCTAAAAGCTTGTTTTAAAGTAAATAAAAAGGTGAATTTAAAAATCTTTTTAAAAGGTACAAATTTAAATAAAAACATTACTAACTTGCTAAATGTGAATTTTTGATCACTTAAGCTAATAAGGCTTTTTAAAAATAGTATAATAATAAGCATTTCATTTAGTTTTAAAAAATGTGAGACAAAACAGTTATTGCAAGAACATAAATACACCTTTAAAACATTTATTTAAATAAGCAATGAATAAAATAGTCTTTTTGTAGCGAATATTACGATGTTGTCCACATATTTTAATTAAGTGTATAGGATATTCATAATAATGGCAAATTGGATATTAAATTTGTAGACTCTTTTGCATTACTACAGAGTAATAATTATGTATACCTAATTGTGCCTCGGTATAATACCATTATCTTGTATGCTAAGAATTCTTACAGTGAAAATTCTTAAAATAAAAAAGACTACCCTATTGACTTAATATTTAAAAAGGTTACAAAAAGATACCTTCCAATTTTGTGAAAATAGGATCCTAATTTCATGGAAAATCACAAAAACCAGAAATCTGTTCAGAATTTTTGTGAAAAGCCTGTTTTAGTAAAATTGCGAAAAATCTAATAATAATTTTATGAAAAAAGGTTCAGTTTTCATGGAAAAAAAAATGCCACAAAAACCATGTCTTTCTATGAATTTTAGTTTTAAAATTATGAATTAAAGACAACATTGACTTCATTTTTCAAAATAAAAATTTTATAAGGGTCCATTTTTGCAACAAAATATTTTGAGAAGGTTTCTTTTGAACAAAGAGCTATTCTGTGTGTGTGTTAAATGATAAAAATTTTGTGAAAGAAACCATAACTAATGGGTCCAAATTTCTCCTAAAATATACACTGGATGAATATCATATGGTAAAACAACTGAAGGAAAAAAAGTAGGTACATGAAAAGATATTTGAATACTTTGATATCTATGCTAGTTTAATGAATAGCATCAACTAATTAACAAATATTTTAAAATTGAGGAAAATATCACTTAAATAAAACAACAATCTACCACACAGAATACTTAACAAAATGAAAATGTAACAATGAAATAAGGATCAATTTTAAGTAGTGATAAGGAATACAGAAGAATATAATGATTGCTGATAAAAATAAGAACTGTGAGAAAGAAATGAAAGAAAACAAAGAGAGTAGAATAATAAAAGTAAGAAAAGTTATAATTTTCAACTATTAAATAAAATATATTATAAAACAATAAATATAATTACAAACTTGGCAGTGAGGATGAGGATTTGAGCAACCCATTATTTCCCCTTTGTTCTCAAAAATCTGTAAAATAAAAATTTGCATTATATAACACTTAATTACACAATAAACATCTAACTTTGTCGTTAAACTTAACACAACTTGCCTTTTTTTTACATTATTGGAACATAGTTCTACTGTCAAGTATAAATCAACGTTTATTAGATTTTAGTCTTAATTAAAATAAACATTAAGATTATTTACTCAAGAAAGTTTTTTTAGATAAAAATTAGTGCCCTTTCAATTTTACTTACTCTTTTTTATAAGTGACGAAAGATAATATAATTAATCAAAAATAACCCTATGTCAAGGTACTGCTTTAGACAAATATAGCTTTCAAAAACATTGAAAAAGAAATATATCTAAATTAGTTTATGCATTACTCAAAATGAAGAGACACATTCCAAATTTAATAACAAAAATAAATATTAGACAGGTTCAAATTGAGAAATAACTTTTAATTAACTTTTTCGAACTAGTAACTTTCTTGGCAAATTCATAAAAATTGTCCTAACAAGATCTCCTCAACTCTATATAATATAAGCATATAAAATTGATCAATCAAAAAGAAAACATACCATAATAATAGAGGAAAAAACATGATCTTCATTGATAAATTTATGTAAGATTGACAAATGAATAGTTGACAAATACTGTTGAATAGAATTTAATATTTATTTTCAAATCAATTTTAATTAGCTATAAATAAGTTCAATAAGGGGTTAAGCATTTTCTTTCCTGAAAATTACAGCATATATAAAAATGAATAAGTTTTTTAAAATTCTTGAGAACATATTTTAAAAACGTAAGGCAATTAAATTCTCACCTGAACCCATTTAAACTTTGCTCCAAGTTCTACCATTTCTTTGATCCATGTGTTGATCACTTCAAGAATTTCTTGCACAGACATCAAAGGCAAAGTTGTATTTGACTTTGGGTGAAAACACATCACACGGCAAACACCTTTAGCTGAACTTGATACAAATAAAGGATGGTCAGCTGGTCCTTTACAAATGAATACAAATAAGTGTTGCATATTTAAAAACAGGGTGCGTAGCAAGATTTTTCAACAAAAATAAGCACCTTTCAAGTACATTTTAAGCACTCAAGGAATATTTTTAATCACTTTCCAAAAAAAAACAATCATAATTAAGATATGTGTTGTAATAAATAAATTTTTTTTTATCGTTTTAAGTTCTTTATTTTATGAACATAAAATCAACAAAATTTAAAAACATTTTCAAATTTACATTATCATGATAAAAATAACTAGTTTCTGATAAATATTGCAGAGAAAATTGTGAAAATCATGCATTTGTTTGTAATTCATGACGACTATCGCCACGGCAAAGAAAAAATTTCTTTTTAAAAGATAGAAATTTAAGCACTTTTTACAAACACTGAATA
The DNA here is from genome assembly GCF_043381705.1 of Parasteatoda tepidariorum. NCBI lineage: Eukaryota > Metazoa > Arthropoda > Arachnida > Araneae > Theridiidae > Parasteatoda > Parasteatoda tepidariorum. The sequence goes on from NC_092206.1 coordinate 43,867,920, forward strand.
AAAAAAGCACTTTTAAGGGCTTTCAAAAAACGTAAATCAAAAATAAGCACCTTTAAGCACTTTTTAAAAATGCTACGCACCCTAAAAAAATATAAATAAAATCCATATTTTATTTAATACCACACAGATGACACCTTTAGCTCAGTCAATGTGATTAAAAAAAATGATCAAATAAACCAAATAAATTGCTGAGATAGTCTTCAATCACAACTGAATAAGCAGCCATCTACCTCTTACATACTTATCCACTTTTTTAAAGTTAAAACGGAGCTTAAAATGTTAAAGGCGAATGTATTTTTAATTACTAGCACCATTAAAAAGCAATTAGTTAATGAAAAAGTTGTGTTACTTCTTCTAAAATTATTTTCTATGTTTTTAACGGCTTCAAGTCATTAAAATACGATTTCATTATGCTACATAAAAATGTAATAAAAATACCTGGATCAGGAACAGTTTCCAAAAGAGCAGGAAAATCATTTGGAAAAACATAAGTACTTTCATAAAATGGATTAATCTATAACAAAAATAAGAAGAAAAAAATCAAATGTCTGTAAAACATGTACAGCTGCCAACTTTTATACATTTTGTGTAAAATTTTAATTACAAACTTAATGTGGTTATCGTGCAAGATAATTATAGTGCAATTCAGTACATTGCTTTTGAATTAAAATAGGGAAATATCTGAGATATGATCAAACAAAGAAAATTACCCTTCTTTATTATGCAGCATTTTTAAAATTAACATACATGGCAACATTTATAACTTGAAAAATATTATGCCCAGAGATTATCAGACAATCTGTTTTACAGAGACCAAGACAGCTTTTTTTTTAAGCATTCTTTTTTATAGAATTTTTGTAACACTTTTCCGCAAATTCAAGTTCCTAGTGAATGCTTACTTGCTAACAGATGCTAGAAGTATGGCGAAAGGTCCAAGAATTGGTCAATTATAAAAAAATAATACAGATAAAAAATAAAGCCAAACTCACATTATTAACATTAAATTTTAAATAATCTGGCTAAAGATTTATGGACAAAGAATTTGTTAGAAATTAAAGTAAACCTAATAAAATATATGCCAATGTTTCATATGGTTGAAGAAAGAAAGATTAAAAATAGATTTTGATACTCACTTGTTGTAACAATAAGTAATAATTAGTTATACACTTGTATTGAAAAAACAAGTTATATGTTACAGTATTGAAAACAAAAATCTTTGCATTCTCTCTTTATAAAATGGGATGAAAATTCAATAATTGATTCAATTTAATTATAGCAGGACTAAGAATACATAAAAAAATTAAATTTAAGAAGTTAGAGAAATTTCAAAGCTAGGGAATATGTAATGCTCATAATGGCTGCCCAGTGTTAGTAAAGCTTGTGCTTTCTTTTATTTTGCGGACTTACAAATTTAATTTAAAATAACTTTGACCCTTACTGCATATAAATAAATTAAACATTCATATAAAAGTATGATAATCATACGATGATGTGTTTAAGCTCTTACAAACTATAAAATATATTTCTGCACATGACTGTCATTCAATTTTAATTTACTACCACTTGGGAAAATCATCTTTGAGAAGGTTGAAAGTTGGCAGGTATAAATATGTTAAATGAAAAAAAAATCAAATATTACACACACATAAATTAGAAACAAATTAAATACAAAAGAACACATGACATAAATTTAAGTTTTAGTAATTACCAATAACACATAAAAGAAATAAATTACTGATTTCAGAGCTTAAAATTAACTTTCAGATAAAACAGAAAACTTTTGAAATTTATGCCGGATTATTTTTAAAAAAAAACATACAAAGTAATAAAAATTTAAATTTTAAACGAAAATTAAATAGTATTATCTTTCTCCATTACTGTTAAATAGTATCTTTGATGAAAATATTATAATAAAAGTTTTCTGTAACCAAAAATAAATTGGCGATCAAATTGGACTACAGGTGGCATAGAGCAGAACTCTCTCTACCTATGGCACAACACTTTGCATGCTTTCACCATTAGCAGGTGAAGAGTCATAGAAGAAAGAAGTATGTTAGTTTCTGTCTTGATCCTCAAATAGATTTAAAACTTTTAAAATAGCTCTAAAAAAAAAGCATTGTGAAAATTAAAAAAATATACTTTTGACAATTAAATACGACAAAATATTAAGAAAGGGGGAAATATTGTGACACATTCTTATACAACTGAAAGAGGAGGGGAGGTAAGGGATGAGGATCAAGACATGGAACTCGTTTTCTTCCCAGATGATGTATTCAAGTAATTGCAAATAGAAATTTAACTGACAATTTCATGAAATTTGAATATTATGGAAACTGCATTCCTTGAGGTAAGTTCATTTGGAAGGTACAGTTTTTCTGATTTCTGCAATTACACTGAAGTTCAATTTGCCAAATATATTACAGTAGATAACAGCACTGCATTGGATAAAAATTTTATTCTCAAACATACTTATACTCAAATAATTATCATCATTTTATTCTCAAATATACTATAAAGTACTTTATTAATACACTGGTTCTCAAATATACTTATTGATTTTTAAATCATAGTCAGTTAGTTGAATGATTAATTTTAGATTTACAACTGATTTAAGTTTAGCTTTCTAGGATAAAACTACAAGAATTGAGAGGTCAAAAGCAAGCACTTGTACCCTTAGAAATAAAAGAAACAAAAAATTATGCATACATTTTTAATAATTAATATTTTTATCTAAATTAATTAAAAATTTTCATATTTTTAATATTGATGTGCTATATTAAGCTGCAAATATAGTAATAAAGTAACGTTATGATGAACTGATAATATGTTTACAAAGTAATAAAATAGTAGTTCTCTTTTTTTTAATAATTTTCTGTCATACCACTTTTAATTTAAATAAAGGGAAAAAAGTGTTTTTTTTTCCATTGTTCTGCTCAATCCTTATTAAAAAGACTAATGTAACTCATTTAGGTTCATCTTCAAAAAGTTGAAGACTAAAAAATGTTTTTAGCAAGAAATACAAAGTCTCTCACAATAAATAAATTTAATACTTAATAATAATTTAATTCTTAATACTTAAAAAATAAATTTAAATGCATACAAAATATTCTAACATCGACAGTCAAAGTAAATTCCATCAATTTCTTTTCTAAAAACTTCAAAGCAAAAAACTCATTATCAATAACAAGTAAAACATACTTCACCACTTGCTCTTTTTGCACCAGGACATAATGGATTATCAGGATCGTGAGAAGGAATATCTTTTTCTAATGCTTTTTCTACTTGTCCTTGCCAAGGTCTTCTGGCACGATGAGGTGAAACTAATACCCATTTATCATTTAGAGGATTGTATCGTACATGCTGATGCTCTGCAACAAAAATTTGAATACAAATTATCAAAATATCTACAGCTTCAAATAAAGTAAATTTAGTGTGTTTTTCAAAATTTGTGCATCAGCAATTAGCAATTGTGTTTGAATTTAAACTAAATTTCAGTGTCTGTGATGAAAGTAAAAACTAAACATTAGAATTGGAAAAATTTTACACTTGAATCATTCATGAGCAAATTTAAAAAGCACTAAAATGTCTTTTAGAGATTTTAAAGAGCATTAAAATCTCTTAGAAAAAGAAATTTTATAAGAGATGATAAGATATATAAAGAACCAAATTATAATTAGGATGTGTACAAAATTATAATTAGGATATCACAGTGTAATGCAGAATCATTTTTTCCCCTCTAAAGAAATAAAACCTTCAAAAGAATTTATAATTTTATGATGGTGTAAGCACAAAAGAGGAAGTAAATTTTTTTCCTGTTTTTTAAAATTTCAATAATAATAATTCCTAAAAATAAAGCAAAAAAAAGGTAAGAAGTTAACTTATTCATTAATAATTCTGGTTAAATGTGTATTGGCATGGCAAGGTTATGTATACAACTTGAGTTTAACTCAACAGTCAAAGCCAGCATTTGAATTGTCACAGCAACTTGTAACTTTGAATAAATACCTATATTCATACATCAATAAATCACACAATGTTTGTGCAGAAATTAAGAGATTATTTTTTTAACAGATATAAAAATTAAAAATGAATTTTGCTTTTGTCTGAGTTTCTGTCACAAAATAGCACACAATATCATAATTGTGAATATTACACATTCTCTGCTACTTTAAATCAAATTTCAATTTAATTTTTTTAATGCTTAATATAATGATTTACTCATGATAAATGTATAAATTTAAATCGTTCGACCCAGCGATTAAATAATGACGAAATTTCAAATTGTATAAATATCCATTGCAGTTTTTATTAGTTTATGAAAATTTAAATATTGCGTTTGTTAAATTAATTTTGCTTCATACTTTTTTAAGTTTTTATTATCTGTTTACTTCGAATAGAAGCATGTAAACAGACCAGTGAAAATGTGTACAGACAAGCAAGGTTAAACACAGGTTTTAAGGGCCTGATTACAGAATTTATGGATCTTACTCAATATGCAAACATATCTGAGATTTATAATTAGTAAACTACTTGAAGAACCTTTACTCAAAATTGTAGTTTTTAGATATATATATATATAGAAATTCTCTTCATTTTTCTTTTAAAAAATACTGAATTCTTTGTCTATAATTTATACAGCACTCTGGGACCCTTTCTTCCTCACCTTGAGTATGGCTTTGGAAATTTTGACAGTTAATTATCTGTATTTATAAATTGCATTAAACCTTTAACTGATTTGCTACATTTTTGGCAAATTTGTATTAAAAAAGTATGTTGCTCATAACAGTATCTCAATTGATTAACATGTAACAAAACTAATTTTCTGTACAGGAAAACAAAATGGTTGTACGCCATTCTGGATCAATGGTTGTAAAGAAAGTAATGCAATGAAGCTGTATTGCAGTGATCAGTGTCTTCACTACAGCGCGAAAATCTTGCCTATTTTTTTCTTTTCTCGCAATAAAAAACGATTAACGCGAGAAGTTCGTGCACTCTATTAATCAATTTCAAAATGCACAAATTTTGGAAAAAATTTTGTCTTTTGTCCCTTTGAATAAAATCCGTTTCACTTTTCTTCCTTGATCTTTCATTATTTTGAACATCGGTCCTTGTTATCTAGCTTCCCTATTTATCAGTATTGTTCAGAACCGGTGCAAACAGGAGAACCCCTTTCAGAACACATTTCTCTGCAACTGCGTGTTCACCGTAGGAAAGTTTCTTCATGTAAGATGTTTAAATATTTTGTGTATGAATGTAAGGTGGGCAAATACCTTGTTAAGGCGACATCTTCTACTCCGTAACGAACAAATGAAAATGAAACAAATGTCGGTAGAAACGGTCAAAACGAAACAAATACGGATATTTTTCAGCGAAATAAATATAATAATAGCCGATGAAAAAGTAGATATAGAACATTTTCCATATGATGATGCAGCAAAAATATTCAATTAGAAGATGTGAAAAATGTATTATATAAAAGAAATAATTTTTTTCCAAGTCTATGCGTGTTTTTTTAATTTTTAGAAATCTCACTTAACTATTTGATATCTCACCCTGTTTTTGAGAAAGGGTGAAAAATTCTCTCCCATTTTTTTTTTCTGTAATGAATACACTGAGTGATGTAATTGGTTTTATATAGATATCAATTATTTTAATATTATTGCTTTTATTTTAATAAAATAAATCACCAAAAAAAAACATTAAATAAATAAATTTATTAAATAGCCATCTCACATAGATTCTTTTGCACACTATAACTAGGAGTGCATAAAAAATAAATAGCCAAGGAGAGGGAATATGTAGAATATTCAGAAAATATTAACTCTATTTCATAGAACACTTTATGCTGCCTAAAAATTAAATACGGTATGGAATTTATTTAAATGACTTGCATATTTCACAATCAAAATATATTATTTGCCATTAAATAAATTAAAAGTTATTTTTAGACATAAGTTTACATTTAACAATAACATAAGTTTACATTTAACAAGTATTGGGCTCAAAAGAAACTTTGTTAAGTTTTGTACTAAGTTTTAAGTAACAATTCATTTCATTAATTTAGAAACTTAAAATAGTTGCCGTGAGATTTATTCAATTTAACATATTTCAGGAAAAGCAAATATATTTCTATCACACAGAGAATTTATTAAAATGAAAATTAGTTTAGGCATTAAAAAAAATAATAATAAGAGGAAATGGCTACAGCTGTTGTCGAAATCTCTTATTTTAACTCCTTTTTTTATAAAAATTTATTTTCATAGACACAAAAAATATAAAAATTTTAGGCTGTATCACAAATGTCATTTATCAGATCAAAGAAAAATTACCATTAAAAGGCTATCAACTCAAGGTCATGATATAATTTTTGATTAATTGACAATTTTTTTTTAAATGCATTATTTTTGGGCAGTTTGATCTCTATGAACACAATGTATAAAAACTTTAAATGCTTAAACCCAGTTTATAAGTCAAGCTGAATTTTTTTTATTTTTTAAATAACTCGGGGAGATTTCCGCATCCTGATTTGTAGCAGAATAATCGCCAAGTCTTGTCAACTTCAGGGCAGCGGCCTGTGAAAAACTAAAGAAAACATCAGTGAAAGGGACCAACTAGAAATGTATAACTCGCAGAAAACTCCCGGGCAAGTATCTACTTGCTTTCTTAAAAAAATTTCAAGTTTAAAATCTATTTGACACCTCAGCGATGGGGATCGGATATTTTGGTATTGTGATCGGTAGCACCAACTACAATTGCCAATATGTCAAATAGATTTTAAACTTGCAATTTAAAAAAAAAAAAACATGTAGATGTTTGCTTGGGGGTGGCTACGAGTTATACCTTTCGAGTTAGTCCCTTTCTGTGATGTTTTTATTAATTTTCTCGCAGGCCACTGCCCAGAAGTTTCCAAGACTTGGAGATTATTCCTCATTTTTACCAACTTTCATACATTTTAATTACTTTTAAATAAATTTGAAACGGGTTGAGATTTACAAAGCCTTGCTTTCAATTTTTAAAAATAATTTTAAAAACAAGTAAGTTAACAAAAGTTAGATCAAGTTTGATTACACCGAAAGTCGTTTTAACAAATATTATTAAAATTGCTCAACTTTCTTTCTTTAAACTAAGATTAAAAGCATATTTCAAATTTGCAAATGCTACATTCGTAACGATGAAATTATTGTACTGCTGCAGATTATAAAGATGACAAAAGGGATTATATATCGTCTTTCGAATTTATTTTTCCCTAACTTATCAGTCATCAGTATGAATGAATTATCATACATGAAACTTTCAAAAGATCAGTAAGATGCATGAAAAAGATCAGTATTGTATAAATAATGATACATGAAACTTTAAGATAATAATATTAATATAAACATGAACGTTTTTTATTCGATTATTATATTGAACAATTGTTAGATAATATCAAATACCAGTAGAAATAAATGTTGTCATAATAAATAGGTGATAAATAAGCACTTGATAATAATAACACAGTCACAATTAAAAAAAAACAATCTAATCAAGAATGTTGAAGGGGTTAAATAAATTCAAAAAAGTCATAATCGTCTCAATTAAACTCTTCAAAAGGTAAACAAAATATTACGCAATGTAAAATGTGACAAAATTTAAGCCATTTGAATAAAATTTGCTTGTAGCTTTAGTATACAGTATGTGAAACACAACTTCAGCTTGTAAATAGAAAGAAGCTGCCGGAAACGGTTTTGATAGCTTTCGTTTTCTATCAAGTTGTAACAGTTTTGCTATAATGTTTTGCAATCCTCTAATATTGCGAACATTATCCATAACTATTTCTTTCATTTGTTTAATTGATTAACTGTAAAAATGGAAAAAAGTCAAAGTGAAGTGACTGATAAAATTAGACATTCAATTAAAGAGAAATTGAAGAAAATGAACACATTTGTTGATGATGAACTTCCTGAGTATATAATGATTTTGATCGCAAATAAACGCAGCAAACATCATATGGAAAAAGATTTATCCTTATTTTTGGGAAATCAAACAGGTGAATTTACTAATTGGCTTTGGGACTTAGTAAGTGCATTTAAAACTGGTGGAAAAACCAAAAGTTCTAAATCTAACCTTAGTTTGGATTCGCAAAATATTGAAGAAGACGATGTTTTGAGTTACGATCCGACAGAACAAGATGAGTCTTTATTCTTGGAAGAGGTAAACGAATCACCTGCTGATAAAGAAAATACATCTAAAACTGAAAAATCTGAAGATTCAAAAATTGCATTGTCAAGTGATGAGGAAATACCTGAGAATCCCTATATATCTCTAAGTGCTGCTGATAAAGTTCAACAGAAAATTACAATAAAACGTGAAATAGATGATTCTAATATTTCTAAAAATGAAGTATCAAAAACTTCATCCAATGGTCAATCGTTGCAAAAGTCAGCTAAAGTGTATCCTATGCAACGAATGAAACCAGCTTCCAATACTGCTCCTACAAAAGAAAGTGTTTCAGTTAAATCATCTGAGCTCCCCAAGACAGAATATAGTGGTGTAGCTAGTGTAGTTTGTTTTACCCAAAGGAAATATGGTGGAGCTACTGCTGCGCTTCAAGCTAATAAACTGTTGTTAAGAGCTGTTAATGATGCTACAAAGTCTGTATTAAGTGGCAAAAATATAAAAGATTATTATAAACCAACTCCTATCATAGAATTGGCTGAAAACAAAATGCCTGATGGGGAAATCAATGAAATTGTTCACACGGAAAAAAAGGCTTTTGATGGTTTAATTAATGATCAAGATACTAAGTTAGTAAAGTATGAAATGCAAGAGCCTAATACTGATAATTCAGAAAATACTACATCAAGAAAGATTGTAAGTTTAAATTCTGTTGAAATTGGAATTTTCGATGGAGATTCATCTCATCAGTTAAGTACAAGTGACCATAAACCTGTTAAAATTGAAGAAGAAAATGCTGTTACTCCGCATTTTATTGTGACTTTAGATGGTGTCAACTTCTCATCGGTGAAAAGAAAGAGAAGCATCATTTCTGAAGAAGAGCCTATGGATATTGATGAAGAGGAAGAAGACTATGATGAAGTACCTGAGCAAAACGATGAAAAGAAGATGAAGATAGCTGAACGATGCAAATACTGGCCTGCGTGTAAAAATAATGTTGAATGTGCATATCATCATCCAACGGTACCTTGCAAAAGTTTTCCAAATTGCAAGTTTGGTGACAAATGTCTTTATATACATCCTAATTGTAAATTCGATGCTAGGTGTAGCAAACGAGACTGTCCTTATACTCACTGCAGTATTCGAAAATATCCTATTGCACCGATTGCAGTTATCAAACCACTAAAGATTCAGAAGTCCAAAATTGTATGCAAATATTATCCACGGTGTACAGCTAAATCTTGTCCATTTATTCATCCTAAATTATGTAAGTTTGGTACTCAGTGTCATGCACCCAAATGCCCTTTTGGTCATTTTCAAATTCCTAATCGAAGTCAAATGAAGTGGAAAGCAGTTTGATTGGTTGATTAACTTCAAAACTTTAGTTTTCAGTCCAGTGTTATATTTTGTGCATTGTTAAGGAAACTAACTGCATTCATTACATTTTATTTAAATTAGTTTGAAAATGCAAGTTGTACATTATTCTGTAATATACCATACATTTGTTTGTTTTTGTTTATTAATAAATTGTGCATTAATATGTATCAGTTTCTTCTTTATGTTCATTTCAATTGTTTTTTTTTTTTAATTTGCATTTAAGTTGTAAAATAAGGATGCAAAGTTTTTTTGAAATTAAAAAAATTATCACTGTAAAAAAATCAATATTAATAATGAAAAGAGTCATTTAAATAAATGCAGAAAAGTCTGAGCAATAAGCAAATAGCAGTCATAAGCAAATGTGTGTATTTCATATTAAGGAAGAAGTAAGAATACCTACTAAAAAAATTTAATCGACATATTTATTTTTCTTTTATTTTGAACAACAATTTTCATTTAAAATATATATCTGGAATAAACTGCTTTTTGTCTAAAGAATTAAGATAGAATTACATAGTTTTTTAAGAGTAAAGAAAGTGAATCTGTAATAAAGGACAGAAACTTTTAGGTACTACATGAATGGTTGAACAACAAGATTTTTGTAAGGAAGAATAGTGAAAGTTTTTTTTTTTAATTGTGAATATTTTTTTAACAGTGATTGCAAGAAGAAAAATAAAAGGGCATGATAAATAGATGTTCTCAACAAAAAACATTCTTTAGAAGTACACGGATTGATTTCTAAAATTAGTGCTGTAAATCAAATTATACAAATATCCTTTTAAAGCAATGTTAAAGCTTTTAAAAGTTAAACATGTCAGTCAGAAATTTAATTTATGCTATCTTTTATGATTATTAAAAAAGGCTTCGTAGTCTTACTGGAATCCTAGATTGGGCAACATATTTCTATAAATAAGGAGATCATTTGTCCTTGAAAGAGAAACAACTATATGACATTGCAAGAGCATTGGATTTGATTTTACCACTAATAATGGCGCATCTTATGCTGAGATGCCCTTAACAAATCAAATGCGAGATAAAGAATTTTTACTTTTGTTTCGCTCTAATAGAAAATTGTTTGCAAGAAACAATATTTATTATTTCATCAGTTTCTTTAAATGCGTACAAAAAGACATATGTTTGTTACGATTTTTAGATTTCATATTTAATAATTCTTATTACTCATTAATTGATTATTGTTGTTAATAAGAAAGCAAGCAAAAGGGAGGCTGCACAACCTCGTTTCAAGAGTTGACAATATTGATCGACCTTCGCACTGGGAGCTTGGCATCCATTTGGTGTGCACTTAGATGCAAACAGGCTCTCTCCATAAAGATAATGGTTTTTACTTAACTTGCAACAAAGTATAGAACTTTTGTGTTAGGAGATAATTTTACCAAAGGTTGTACACACACTGCATTACATAAATAAGGGGCTAACATTGTAAGAAGTAAATTATGTTTTTTTTAAAATCCTTTTTCATATCAGAAATGAAAATTATTTTCCTGTAATTTTTTTTGTTTTTTGTATAGCATTGCTAACTTAAAAAGCAGAAAAAGTATTTCCTAAGTAAGATTTTGTCATAATAACTGAAAGCTAATAATTTTTAACTTGCTATAAACATAAAATTTTTGTATCTTTAATATTAGGATTTTGAAATTTGCCGTAATGGTGAATTTCTCATAATATGCTGTGTTTGTTACATTGTGCTGTTCTATAATATAATAATTAAGCTTATTTATGTTTTAAAGTAATATTACACTTCTTATGAAGGTGATTAGTAGTATTGAGAGTAATTTGTAAATCAAAATTGACTGATTTGCTTAGAGCTGCTACAAATTCAATTGGTGAACTCTTTCTTGTTTAATTTTGAAGAATTAGAAAATAATTTAGTAATAATAGTAAGTTTTTTAGTTTAGAAAAAGATATAGTCATCCTCCATTGTTCCAATATCTTTAGTTTTCCTGTAGGGATTGTCTTGTTTTAATGGGCAAGTCACAAATGGTTAGATAGTTTTTGAAGCTAGCAGACTCTCCCATCGATTGGTCAGAAATTCTACAAACATTACAAAAAATTGAGGATATTTCATTTAGAGAAGAGAAGCACTAACTCCTAATATTAGTGAGGGTTATTTATAGTTTGGTGAAAATGCCTAAAATATCACATTTGATATTAATTTATCTGTTGATAAAAATATTGAAACTTTGATCTATTCAAGATAAGGTTGCAGAGTCTTAAGATATGCTTATTGATTTTGATGAAGATAGCAAAACAGAAACACAACCGAACATCTGCAGAAGGTCTCAAAGCTTTTGAAATTATGAGTAACTTTCTGTATTCACACCAACTTTCAAAAAACTAACAGCAAGATCATATAAAAATAGATATCAAAAATTTATTCAAGTTCAGAAAAAAAGAATTTTCCCAAAATTTCTAAATACTTTTTCTTTTGCATAATATGTATTTTTATTGTAAGTGTCTAATTTTTTCGAATAAAATTCTTTATACTTATTGTAAGTTATTAAATTTATAAGTAGAATGCTTCTTTGTTTTCAGGCATTTTCAAGTCCTTTAATATTATATATTGACTCTCATTCATTATTTTCTCTATCGTCCCATGCCCTTCAGTTAAAGAAATATAGTTAACTCTAATAATTTATTCTCACCTGATGAGGTGAGAGTTTATAGTTCAAACTTAATTGTATCAATTTCCAGGTAGAAAGCCATTGTTAGCTTGATTATTCAATGAAGTAATACTTTTAAAAACTGATTTTGTTATAAAAAATGAACTCAAATTTGTTATGATCTTGGAATTCCAAGTAATTATGTTGTTACAAATATATATATACAGTGAACTCTCACTTATGCACCGGTGTAAGGGGCCAACATAAAAAAGCGCATAAGTGAAAATCTTCAAAATTCTAAAACGCAACGTCAATTGCAGTGACAATATGAATAAATATGTTTCTTAACATAAAATTTTAATATTTATACTGTTTTGGTAATTACTTTAATTATGCCTAGAAATAATTTAACATACCTAAAGACAATTTATTTTCTTGCAAAATAATCTTAATACATGTTAGTATTTGTTTTTGCCGACGTATTTCAAAAGCAGTTTTTTCCAGTTCATATAAATGGGATGAGGGAGTATCAAAAGCAAAATTAAATTGTAAATAGTCAAGAATAGTGTCTAAAGCTTCTAATACTGCTATGTGATTTGGAGGAACTTTATCATCCTCGTCAGTGTCATCCACCATGTTTTCATCGTCAACAAGTATAAGTTAGATATAAATGAATAGCTCATCATAAAAAATGTGAGTTTCATGGGAGGGGGTGAAACATCATATGATAAATTTCTAAGAAAAGTACTTGACGTCATAATACGCTGCACAATAAGTTGTTACTATTGTCACTAACAGACCACCTCTGTTTATTTACTCATGATGTCCATCTGACTGCAAGTAAGTGATCGCGGTCTCTTTGATATTCCATGTGTCTTTTTTTTTTGTCTAGAAAACTGCATGGGAGTAAAACTAACCTGTGGACAAGATCAACAGTCCTTTTCTTAAAGATGAATGGGCTTTCATTGTTGTTGGTGTAACAGATAAGACACCCTATTCAAAATTGTAGAAAGAATGTCTTTCCAGAAACAGCAAAAATGAGAAGGTCACAGGGGAAAGAAAATTCAATGGGTTGTAGCCACATATTTCTTTTTATCTGTAACAAGGATTGCTTATTTGCTTCATTTTTAATTTAATACCTTTTTTTTAAAAAAAAAACTATTTAAAAGCTAAAAAAATTAGAATGTTAGCCTAAACTTTCGGCGTATAATTGAAAAATTTATTTGTAGAGCGACGCATAAACGAAGGATGTTTATCATTATTTTCCTACCTAATGTACTGGGGCCTATCAAAATCGTCGTATAAATGAAAAAGGTGCATAAAAGAGGTGATGCATAAGTGAGAGTTCACTGTATATCTATACATATTACTTTTTGTAGGGCATGTAGCAACCTTAATTGGATAGAAATTATTGTTTCAACAGAATTGATTTAGCAGTAACCATGTTAATCAAATCAAGCTCATATTTTAAAAGACAACAGTTTATTGGAAATATTAATGCATTTAATATACTAGGTGCTGCGCTGATTTCAGAACCGTTTCATATAATTTATACTCTACCAGGCCATCTAATCTGATGACCATTGCCCATTACATTAGATGGCATTGCAATAGTTAGGTTTATAATAGTTACTAACAGTTATAATAGTTACTAACACTCTTTTCATTGATATGTTCCTTCTATGAACAAAAAAATATGCCGCCCTCTCCTCCAACATTTTACCTAAAACTCATTTCTGTGACTTCATATTATAGTTTACCAAAATTATACTACCTACTTGTTGAGTTTGATCTACAACATAAATATACTATATATTCCTTAAATGCTTGAATTTTTTTTAGGTATTTATAAAAAATATATGTTGATTTGAAGAAGTTCGTTTTTTTTTTTTTTACATGCATGTTAGTTTAAAGGAAGAAGTACTGCATTCTCTTTTCAAGTTGAAACATCAAAATGACTATGTTGAGATGTGAACCTTTTTAAAACACCCATCTCACCCAGAGTTTTAGAACAATCTAGATTATAAAAACTTGGTATATTCTAATTAAACACATTCATTGACTGGAATGTTGAAACATATTTTGAGTAGGATTATTTTTGAAAAATGTGTTCTCTTCAATAAAAAGAATGTTTTTCTGTTTAAAATTACCAATTATTAATGACATAAGCATTAGTTAAAAAGTTTCCAAACAAACAAATTATTTTCTGAGCCTGAATAATTGACATGCAGCCTTTGAGAATCTCAACAAATAGTACATAGTTGATAAGATAATTTTTGATAATTTAAACCAGCATGCCAAAAGCAGTAATAACCTGTTCAGAAATTTGTCACAAAATAAAAATATTTTATAGCTTTTTTAATATGCCAATGGACTATCAGACTTTCATTTTCGAAAAAAATCCAACTAAGGAGAAATTCCGATTTTTTATTATTATTTTAATCTCTTAACTAATTTTTTATTTTTAATAATGACAGGTACTTGAACTCTCGTTTTTCACCTCGGAAGATGCCGGAAGTGTTGCTCATTTAACGTTACCCAGTGGGCACCTGTGAACCAAAGTCATGGAGGCAAGCAACATTACCCACGCCACAAACCCGTTCATAGGGTGGGCCACATTCACACAACACAGAGAGAGAAACATCCATGCCCAGGGCGGGATTCGAACCCGCAGCCATTGGCTTCGCAGTCAGGCACGCTAACCGCTCGGCCTCTTAACTAATTAAAAACATTCAAATTATTTTTAAAAAAATGAATTTTAAGTTAGAATATAATAATTCTTTTAACCCCTTAAGGACTGTGATTGCACGATTCTTCCTTTACAGCCCACGGTATATTATCTATAAAATTTGACTTTTTCACTCTAAATAGCCCAAGATTACATGTAATCTGAATTCGCTACTCTCGTATTACATTTCATATTAGTATGTAGACTTTCTAAGCATGCATGCCTTGAGAAGTACTTCCTTCTCCTTTCGTCAGTTCTAAATGGGTTATTAAAAACTAATTATACCACATGCTTAACAATAATACTTATGTCATTCTAACTGCAAATTACATGCACTACTATAATTTTTATAGCTACAGCATCAGATTATTACAATCAATTTTAACACTTGTTATAATTTTAAAATAGGCAAAACAAAATAAAAAAAATGGAATGAAAGCAATAAGTAAATAATCTGATTTGAATCTTAATAAATAAAAATATTGATGAGGTAGAAGGCAGTTCATTTTTAAATATATGTAAAAAAGAATTTGATAAAAAATAGTTGCCATGTGCATTACTTAAATTTGTCAGTTGATGGAACTAGGAATTGAAACTTTTTTTTTCTTTCTCTGGATATGTGTGAACAAATTAAAAAAATTTTTACAATTACCATCAACTTGCATGGAGGTGTGCAGAAAAAAAAAGGAGGAGGCCCATTGCCACAGTAATCAAATACAAGTTGAAACTCTCAGGTTTTTTTGTATTTATGCTTTTAAAAAAGATTGAAGAAAATATATTGAGATGCTGAGTGAAATTCTAAGTAATGTAATTATAATTTTAGAAAAAGCGATGATTTATAAAGAAGAAAACGTTCCATCTTCTAAAGTAGTAAAAATGTCAATTTTATCAAAACAGACTATATAAAAACATAAGTAACATGGCTCAGCTTTAAATAGATTTGTTAAAGCATGCAAGGAAAATATTGAGGAAAGACTGTGTTAAACTCAGTCTGTGCATTACTTTATGGGCATCACAAATCCAAAATAGTGAAGAAAATAAAAAGATGCCCAGGCTGATTAACATCCTAAATGGTTAGTGCCTTTTTTTACAGAAAATTTTTATTTTCTTAAAAGGATTTATTACTTTGACAACTTTAATTCATTTTACACTGAAAAATATATATTTAAAAAACTTTATTTTTTAAGAAAAATTTGGGATATCCTCGATTAAAAACATATTTTATCATTTGCCTCACACTTTTTTGATTGCATGTCAAAAGTAATTTATAGATTAATCTTAATATTTGCATGAATTTTACAGAACGAATAATCAGAATACATAAATTATTGAATGAACAATAAATAAAAGAAAAATAGTCCTAAATTTTGTATTATTATCAATAAAATTCATCAGTCATGGAGAGTTGTCTTGATCATATCATTCAAAATTTTCTTAAGATTTATATTTAACCAATTAATCTTCTTATCTATGGCATTATTCTGGTCTATTATAAAAGGAATTAGATCTGTTATGCCATTATAATGAGAAGTAAATACATATTTTTGGTTTATTCATTTCAATGCAATATAGTCTAAATCCATAGTTTCTTATCAACTTCTCCAGATTTAATTAAAAAATTTGCAAAAACAAAATACAGTCAGGCAGAGGGTAAACTTTGATAGAAATCCTGAAGATTTTAAAGATCCAAAATGCAATTAAAATATTTTTATATAAATTTTATTTTAATTGTAATTAATCAAAATGTAAAATTTGTAAATATTAGATTTTTTAAGGGAAAAAAAACTATTAGATTATTTAAAAAAATAATTTCTAACAAAACAAAAAAACAGAGTCATTACAGATTAGGGTATGAAATATGACCCTTATTTGAAAATACGAGAAAAAAAATAGATGAAAAGTAAAATACACACTATCTAATTTTATAGCTTTATTTTATATTTCACATAATGTTACTTTAAAATACATAACAGTTAAGATGTATAAAAAATTTCCCAGTATCTTTTGATGAACAAACTTATCAAATTAACATATAAAATACACATTATGAATTTAAAGTCTCATATAAGGAAAAATTAGGTTCAAGTTGCAAATTTAAATGCTTAACAAAAAGGTATATGATGATACAATTTGTATTTTTACGTAAAGAAAAATAAATTCAATAAAAACTCAATTACAAAATACACATAAAACAGTTCTGCAGCTTATTAAAGTTATGAAAAATGATCTTCTCTGTCTGCACCAACACCTTCACTATCTTCAATATTACTAAAGTTCAAAAAGTGTGAGAGTCTATGGAGTTCATGGTAAAATTCTTTGGGATTGGCAAGTTGCAAATCATACTTCATTCCTACATCATGTCTTACACCCATGAAATTATAATTCCAGGAACCTTGGGCAGGAACCATAAAGAATCCAAGGAAACGATGAGTTAACAACATTTGGACTCTTTCATAATGAGATGGCAAGTATCCTTTTGGATTATTTCCTCGATCAGTGTTTTGACGTCCCCAGTCGTAGCCACTAGGAGTTAACTTATAAGCAGTAAGAGAGCATGATCCTGGTGTAAAACTGCATGTTATAACAATAGTTTTTTCACCATCCCAAGTTGGATTATCATTCATAATGCTGGCATGTGTAGTGACATCCTGGGGGGAGAGTTGTGGCAACTCATTAGGTTGAGTGTGGATCCAACCGAGGGGTTCCATTTCTTGCAAGTATTCATGATTCGGTAAAAGATTTGGTAGATGTACCATCTGGTGAGTGCCCCATTGTGGTGCCATAACAATGCACCTGATTTCTTTTACTTGAGGTTGATCAGCTGGACTGACTCCATACAAATATCCAGCAATTTGAGTTCGTAGATCTGACACAATTATAAATTTTTTCAAAATATTTTTTGGTAGGATATATGTATATCCAGTTTCTTTGATGTCATCAGATGAAACATAAATATGATTCGTTCGCAAATGAAGATTGGTTGCTGATATGGCTCGAACTCGCCATTCTGTCTTGGATGCAAATGTATCTTTCTCATAATTACTGGTCGTTGAAGTGATGATTTCATCACCGTGTTTATTTATAGTGCGAGTAGTTGTAGCAGTTAGTTGTGTTTGTTCTTTAGTTTGCTTCTCAATCTCTGCAATTTGCTGCCTTTGAGCAGAAGGAGCTGATATTTCCATACCCAAAATTATATCTCTTATCTCTGATTGCGTTAAGGAAGCAACATTTACATTATTCTTTTTTCCATAATCAGCCAGGATTAAATCTTTCAATTGAACTTCCACCTTTATCCACTCTTCGTCAGACAGGGAGGGCCAAATATGATGGAGTTCTGTAACAGTAGTTTTATCAGGTTTTAAAATAACTTTTGTTCGTTCATTATTCACATGTAAAGCTCTCAATATCAGAATCAAACGAGAAAAGGCAGTATAAGATGATATGGTCTTCAGCCAATCATCATATAAATTGAAAAGAACCATCTGAGGTTCAGTGGCCTTTAAAATCAAATCTCCAAACTTTTCCACTTTTAAACAAGCTTGGAACGGCAACTGAAGTTCACTACCTTTGATAACAATATTTGGAAAATCAAGCAAATGTACTTCAAGTGGATCTAACATGCCTTTTCTGGTAACAATGATTTGCTTAGGCTGCTCTTCCACTGGCAATGAACGAATCAATGCAGCAACTTCTTCAGCAGTTTTCCATTTTGCCAACTGTCCTAGACGTTTCTGTCCAGCCCATACTGAAGTATGAATAATTTTCAAAAATAATTGGCCTGTTCGAGGATTGAATATAAAAATTGCCCCATTTATTGGCTTTGTAGTCAAATTACCTTCAAAGGTTTTGTGGATAGTGACTCTGTACACATTGGTATCATCAACGAACCAAATAATTTGATTTGAAAAGAGCTCACCATAGTTTTGTGAGGATAAGTAAGGCTCAGTAGGTTCAGAAGAATATAACTGCAAACCTTTCCTTATTCTTTCTCGTAACACATACAGTGCAGGATTAGCTTTCATTATTTTAGCCATAGCTTGTTGAATTAAAGGTTTTGCTCCTGGGAACCAATTTCCATAAGCACTATGAAGATTGTAGGCCAAATCAATAGCAATCAAGACACCAGTTGGAGAAGGGTAAATACTCATGTTATCAGTTGTATAATCTAAGAATTTAGCTCTGGCATATCTTTCAATGTCATGTGAATCGTAATCTCCCCATCGTAACTGAACATCTATCCAATATTTCTGTGTAGTTGTAACATCCATAGTGTCTTTTGAATCAGCTAGTAAACTGGGTCTTGAACAACTCCATTTATATGCAGCAAACAATAAAATATCTGCGCATGAGCTGTTCATTTTATATGATTTTCTAGGATGTATAGTTTCCTTTTGCACTGTCTCTATTTCTAAAGCATCTAACTCTTGATCAAAAACTTGACAAAGATCCATCACAATGCTTTCATGAATTTTTTGCCACAAATGGGCTCTGAAAATTTGGATCAATGAAATTTTCAAAGTTGGTATTTTACCATGCATAAATATTCCAGTCAAATCAAGTTGTACTTGGAAACCAACGTAAACATTAGCTCTATTTATAGTTGGTGACCACCATAAAGTGAATCTACGATTTGGAATTTGATTCAAACCAGATCTCTGCGCATTGGTCAGTTTCTTATACTTCATAGATTCTTCAAAGCCACTTGCTTTTTCCCAAAACAATCCTTCCCAAGTTGGAAAATATGTACCTTTGAATAAAGTGTGCTCTAAGATACCTTCAACACCACCTAATGCTTGGATCATATCAGTACGATAATTGTTCAAATTCCAGAGTTTACCATCATGTCTCTGATGAGTCCACCAAAATGGATTTTGTTTCAAAACTTGATATTGCTTGAAATCAGTACGGACTCTCCACCCTTTGTCATAAGCAAGAGTATGTCTGTCTTTTTGAAAGAGGGTATTAATTCTAGGTATACCACGATCCCAACTATCTTCTAAGTCTTCAAGAGTTAAACGTCGGTTTTGAGCCAAAGCTTCTTGTCTTTTTAAAGCATATTCAGCCCATACTCTTTGAGAATCAATAAACTCACTTTCCCAAGGTTGAATGTAACGGTACAAGTTAGGAATGACTTGATCTTCATCATGGCTCATGCCTGATCGGAAATGTGTAATTCCAACATCAGTTTGTTTTGACCATCTTAGATCAGACTGTGGAATCAACACATGACCCATGGATAACATTCCAAGGCCACCAAGTTCTTTTGGGGTGTAAAATACAACTGGCGGAAATCGACTGGGCATCTTTGAATTCAGACCAATTTTTATTCGAGTCTGAATTTTGTTCTCACATTTTACAAGTAAATCTAAAAGTTCTTGGGTATTAACAACAGCTTCTCTGAAATATGTCATCAAACCAATCAAGGCAGTGTTCCATTTGTTCACGATTTTAGTAAATGTTGTTGAACCAGATGCCATCAAAATTTGCCTAACCCGATTATGGAATCTTTGCATAGATTCATCATCTACTCGTAAGAAACACTGGGCTGTTCTTTCTTTGGTTACTTCATTTTGTAAATTCCATACACCATCTTTATGTGTGAATTCTTCATGCGTCATACGACATTTTGGAAGGATACGACACTCAAAGCCACTCATGTTAAATAACAAGTTGGGATTATCTTTACTGTACACTGAAACAAAACTGCTTTCCCACTGAACAGTTGTAACAGAACGTGGGAGCCTGTTTTTGATGTCCCAAAATACAGCCCGGCCCAAATTAACATCATGTTTCATCAATCGCATTCTAGCATCCCTAGGCCAGCATTTCTTATTATTGTATCCCACAATGTTCTCATTATTAGGATCAGGATGTTGCGTGAGATATCGCTGTATTAAATCACGAGCATCTTCTGCAGTGAAACGGAAAAAGATATGCATCCGCTCTATGTATCTTGAATATAATCGAATGGGATGAGTTGTTTCAGTAGCCACATCCTTGTAAGTCAAAAAGTCATTAGGCATTTGAGGTGGTCCCGCCATTTCACTAGCTCTCTGAAGACCCAATACCAAAAGATCTAAAACTAGGCCATAATACTGCACAATAAATGATGCAAACTGAAGTCCTCTTATTATTCCATAAGAATTAGTATGATTCATATCTTTGTAGTTAATAACTACATTACTCTTAGCTGTCATGTAATCAGCAATGTTATGATCAACAATCAATCTTAGAAGCCTATTCAATAGAGTTAAATCTATCTTTTCGTACATTTTCTCATAGCGAGACTCTAGCATTACACAACATTCTCCTTCAGAAGTGTCCCAAACATCTTGCAAGTTATTAATCCCTTGACACCATTTATAAACCAAGAGTGGAGGAGGTTCTGAGTCAGCTGGTTTAATCCAAGGAGGAAACAATCTTCTTTTGTCAGCTTCATACCAAAGGTACTGATCAAGATAGGCATCAGTAATTTTTTCTAATGGCTCAACATCATACACAGGTATCAAATGACTATACAGGTCCATAAACTCGATTCCAACTTCTTTGAATTGTCTGTGAGTTAACAGATGACGCTTGATACGAGAAAGAGCTTCATGAGGATTATCATAAGCTTGTTCAATCAAACCCAACTCTTCTCGTTGGGATTGATTCAATCTACTTTTTACACTGTATGCCTCTTTAAGACGCTCCAGAGCTAGAATGAGAAGTTTAGTATCATGTTTATATGAAAGAGGTGGGAATGGAATAGGTGAAAATCTGCGGCTCTCTAACCAATGGACTGTTGTTGTGTATATAGCAACTGCTTCTTCAGCACTAATATAAGGCCCATCTTTCAAATAGTTATGTTGTCTTTCCTGCTCAGCTTTCAAATATAAGCGAGTCAATCGTCCAAGATTTTTCTTGCACACAGTTTTGTCAACTGTGGCTCCTCTTCTTATTCTCTCACGATTGTAATGAGCCGTATTGGTCCACCAATCCGCTTTCATTTTTACATAACGTAATATCATGTTCTCAATGGGTGTAGGCAAACCAGGCACTTTCCAAGGAATGTTTGCTTTCCAGCAACGCCATGCCTCACTTAAATGTTGCAAAATGGTTCTGGCTTTATTTTGTTTCATACCCTCAGGCATCATATCTAATATATCATGCATAACAGATGCTCTAAGCTCAAGATCAAAATGACTTTCAACACGCTGTTTAGTTACAGTTTTAGCTACACCTTTAGAGTGTCTTCCTTCAAATTGACGAGAAAGTAAATTACCCAGCCATCTTTCAAGGAGTGGAGTTACACCACGCATAAAAAATAACCAAACTCTCCATCCAGGTGCCCAAAAGCCACAGCCAGGTCCTTTACCAATCGGTCCAGTATTGAATCTATAGTAGATTAAATGCTTTAAATCTTTACACATTCGAATTTGTCTCATAAGTTTATATTTGTAACGATACATGCCAGTCAGTTGACCTACATGAGCAAATATATACTGCAAGCCATCTGCCAATTGGAATGCATCAACATTATTCAAACGATATTGTACGTGACTGTCAACAACCAGCTTAGTTAATCGAAGTATTTCTCTACATAAATGAAAAGCATTACCGAATCTTGATTTCTTCCTTTCTTTGGTAGTTAAAGTTTTAACAGGCTTCAGATTGAAATTATAATCTAAATGAAGGTAGTTCAAATTTTTTCGATGAATAAGTAAATTCAACATGTTATAACCTTGACGGCAAACATGAAGGCCTACTTCTACCCAATCAAGAGTAGTTGTTTGGAAGAATTTGGTAGACTTAAATGATCTGAACAAATATCTTTTCTTTTGAGGTTTAGGAGGTCTATGTTTAAGAGCATTTAAGACATAATACTTCAGTAACTTTTGATAAGATACTCTTACTTTAACAGGCATTCCAGGAGGACAATGTTCGCGATACCAAGATTTTACAAGTGGAACATCAATGGCTCTTCTGGTTCGACCAGAACGCAAATTGAATGGCCTAGGTGCCCATAGAAGTGCAATGCCATTTGCTGTATTATCAGTATACAAAGGGCAATCTTGAAGAAATGGTTGAACAAATTCTGGAAGTTCAAAATCTTCATCATCATCTGGTAAAGGTTCTGCTCCTTTTACAGCATGTCTGTGAGATATAGGATTAATCAAAGGATCAAAATAAAATGCAGGCAAATCAGGATCTTCTGTTTTAATGAACACTACATTGGGTGCATGATACCAAGAGAGATGTACATAATGAGGTAAATTATTATACAGATATGGGAAAGCAATTCGATACTCTGTACGTATAGGCTGACGTATAATAATTTTGTTGATGTCATTGAACTCGTTCCAATCTTCATCAGCAGGACTTGCATCTTTGATTAAAGGTTCAAACTTTGGTCCACCAGGGATAGACATATTGAGCGCTTTTGCTGTGAAGAATGATTTGAGATCAAATAGATAAAAATAATTATCATCAACTAAATCTGTCAACAGCTGATTTGCAAGTCGATATAAAGTTGCAAGTTGAGGGAGAGCCAAATTCCAACGACGATAAGTTGTACCATTGACATGTTTGGTATCAACTAATGGTTTATGATCATAAAACCACTTGCATACTTGTGAATCTTCTTCTGAATCTAATTCCATCTGAATGGCTTCAAGAGGTTCCACATCAAGAATGTTATCAGCATAATCTAGAGGTGGTTCTTCATCGTCGAATGGTGGGAATCTCATACGTTTAAAGTGTCGCCTATCTCGTTTTTCTCTTCGCATCATAATCCACATAGTTCCCCATTGAGAAATATATACAGGTTCAATTACCCAAGGGATTTCATTGACGAATGTTATGGCACCTGTTATGTGGTATAACACTTTAACATCGCGGATCTGTTCCCAAGGCATTGGCATATTCTCCATTAGTTTCAAAACTGCATGAGGCATATATTTTAAAGCTCCCAAATAAACTCTTTTATCATGGCGATATTTTCTACTACTCATGTCACCATGATCACGAATAATTTTTCTGATATGCTCAGGGGGCATATCTTCTTTTTGGGCATCAACAAAACCAAATTTACGTTTTTCAGCATACCTCTTACTTTGCAGTTGCTGCCACTTTCTAGCTTTCTCCTGAAGCTTTTCTTCGGATAGTATTTCAGGCTGTTTTAATATTTGCTGCTGCTGTTGCATTTGTTGTTGCTGCATCTGAACTTGAGCCTGTGCATGGGCTAGCTGAGCAGCAAACGCCTGCTGTTGGGCTATCATGCCCATCACATAAGGATGGCCTAGCATTTTAAAATGTTATTTTGGTTGTTTAGAACAGAATAAAAATCAAGCACACGCTAATAATGAAGTGGTCCAGTTATTAGTTATTAAGCGTGTGAAGTCAAATAGTTGGCATCGAACATGATGCTATTCATTAGTTTTAATTTCGGTGGACATTTAATTTGTTCAATATTTAGTCACAATTTATCACATCTTTCAAGCTTTGCAGATAAATCTCGAGAAAATAAAGCATATAATTGGAGTTTATAACAAGTTACTTACACCATTTATTTTGTTTGTACACTTTTACTCGGCTTTATGTAACATGATTGCGGTTGCAGGGAAAAACATCTTCAATTAGTTAACTGAAATTTTACTAAAAAATTTATGTTTTTTTTTTTCAATTTCCTTGCTTTAGATTTGTTACAAAATAATTTAAATCAACCAATTTTACAAACATGTTTGTTTAAAGATGTTTCACTTTTAATTGATGAGTATGTAAATAACTTTTGCAACTCGACACAGCTCGTCTTGTTTACTTCGTGCTATGACGTCAGTTCAGCTGTTGTCCTGTTGCCTGCTGTCTTGCGTGAAGTGAACTGTGATGTTATCTTGGGTTATTGTCTCTTTCCGTTTGCAGTTTTAATTCTGACAATTTTATTCCTTTGTTGTGTAATTTTGGGGTTGCGCGTTTAACTTGGAGTTAGATATTTTAAATTTTACTATTAAATTATGGCTCAAAATCCTACAAGCAGTGCTTTACGTGCTCTAGCCTTGGAATTCAAAAGCATTCAAGAGGAGCCAGTCGAAGGTTTTCGTGTTAAACTTGTTTCTGATGAAAATCTTTTTGAATGGGAAGTAGCAATATTTGGACCCCCCAAAACTTTATATGAAGGTGGTTATTTTAAAGTAAGAAAATAATTTGATAATATTTTAAACTAAATTCGTATATTTCTTTTTTATTTTTAATTATTTAACATGTTGGTAAATATTTTTGTTTGTCCTCATTAATATAAAATTTTTTGTATTCCTTTTTTTTCTCTTTAATTAGTATGTTTGTAAATAGTTATTATTTTCCCTCCCCCCTTTGTCTTTTTTACAATTTGTAATATTTCTTGTAATCTTTTTTTTCTTTAAAAAAAAAAAAAAACTTGCCATATTCTCGATTTTTTAATTTTTAAAGTAATTCTAATTTAATTTTAAGCGTTACTTTTTTGTATCTATGAATCGTACCTTCCTACAGTTAAATTTTAATCTTGAGAATAATAAGTTTTTTTAATAATGATCAACTGTAATTGATTAAAGCTAAGCCAATGGGGCATTTCGTTTTAAATTAGGTTGCATTTTAAAATTTGTTTTTGTAATTTTTTAATTTCCAAATTTGAAATAATAGAATTGTTCTATTATCAAAATAAAACAATAATTAAAAGAAAATTTTTAAAACAAAAAAAGGATTGTAGATTTTATGATAGCAGACCAAATTCATTAGATACCCTTTTTTTTCCTTCTGTGTATTAAAGTACATTAATGAAATTGATTAGTAGTCAAAACAAAATTTTAAAACTAGTTTTTTAATGAAACATATTCTTCAATTGAAAGTTCATTAACATTAATCAACAGACAATTAAGAGCTGTTAGCTCATGAAATTTCCCATACAACCAATACAGATTTTTAAATTAATAACCTTTATTTGGGGAAAATAAATACCTGATCAGTATTTTAAAAAATTCTTTTCTTTTATTTAAATAAAGTCTATGATTTTGCATTAAGATACTTCTATTAAATACTGGGAAAAACACAAAATTAATAAAGGAAATAGGATTTATATAATAAATTTGATTTTATGATGTGGGTACAATTGAAAAGGCAAATTTACCATTTAAAAACGTAATATTTGCTGACTTTAAAATTATGTAACTATCTTTAAAAAATGAGCAGTTTTAATATTTTTTGTTATGTCTTGTTGTCATTCATACTTACTCCAGTTTTCAGAAACTTTCTTAAATTAAAAGAATTTTTAAAAAATGATGAACTGGGTGTTACTGACATGGTACATTATGTTCATAGCAACTAGTGTTTAATTTTTTAAAAAAAGATTTTAAATTTCTAAAGGTTAATAAAAATTAGAGAAAATCTAAATGATATCAAGAGTTATTTAAAAAATAATAGAACTGCTTTGATTTTTTTTGTATCTGACTTATATGCATTTTAAGTCAGCAAATATAAAAACAGTAATTGTTGAAATAGCCTAATACTAAAGTAGGTATTTCAAATAAATGAAAGAAAAAGGAATGTATATTTCAATTTTATTATTCGTTTAATATTAGGTAGTGATTTTACTTCATGATGGTATCTCTGATGACTTACCTGTATGTATGTACCTGTATAAATATTATTCAATGAATGAACACTTCTCAGATTGCTTAATTTAGTATAATTCCATATCATCACATATCCCTAGTTCACATGAGCTGAAATTGCCAAAGCACCGAATAAATTACCCAGTTGTTTAACTATAAATAAATAAAAAAATATGTGTGTAATGTCCATTCATAGTAATCATGACAGGTTTTAATTTTTCTAATGAAAATATTTACAATTTCGAATTTAATGTATATTATTTTGGTTGAAGATTGAGATCTTTGTTTTTTGATATATAAGATATAATAATTACATATATATCTTGTAAGATCAGGGGTCTGGAAGAAATTTATGTCCGTTAACGAACCCTTCACAAAATAATTTATCTTTTAATCGGTAATCGGACCCTTCACAAATTTGTTTATCTTCATTATTGTTTTGTCAATAGAATAAACCCTTCCCAGGGGAGAAAAAAGAGACTGTTGGAAACGAACTAAGTTTTCCAAGTTTCCCTAAGTTAATATTCCAAATGTAGTATTCTAAGAAAATATTTCTATATTTACAAACATCATGTGCGCATTCTTATTGATATTAAATATTTTTTTTGTTAATAAATAATTGATTAATTTATATTTGTCCATAAAATTAATTTATAGAATATTATGTAAATAAAAATTAATTTCTGGCAATTTTTTAAGTAAAATATTATAAATTTAAGAATTGTTTAAATTTACCTAATGCATAACACATTAAAAATAATACCAGGTGTCTGTTTAGAAGAAATTACAGACCCTTCACAGAATAACTTTTCATAAAAACAGACCCTTCACAAAATAATTTATCTTGTAATCGGACCCTTCACAAATTTGTTTATCTTCATTATTGTTTTGTTAATCAAATAAACCCTTCCGGGGAGGGTGGGGGGAGATGGTTGGAGGCAAACTAAGTTTCCCTAGGTTTAAATTCCAAATGTAGTATTCTAAGAAAATATTTCTACTCTTGCAAACATCGTGTGCGCATTCTTATTGATATTAAATCATAGGGTGACCTGGGGTAATTCCTGATCAAAAAACGCAAACATCTATTTTATGAAAAAACTATTCAAAATAAAATTTTAATATTTACTGGAAGTTTGAGGCTATATGAGATGAGTCCAATGCCACCTTCTTTTGTTTGAAAATCTAATTAGAATTTAAAAGATTTTAAATTTTTAGTGATCAGGAATTACCCCTGGTCTTGATCATTTCTGGGGTAATTCCTGATCACTTCTGGGGTAATTACTGATCATCAGTATTTATTGTAAAGGGGCTGTTTTAAAATAATTATATAATGGTAATTAACAAATAAGACATCAAGATCAAACAAATAAACCAAAAAGATATGTTTAAGCAGCTAATAAAATTATTTATTTAAAAGCAAGAAGAAAGATTAACACTTTAAATTTTCAAAAATCTTTGCATCGTGCCATACATTTTAGGCAATCAGCCAACTCATTCTCATGTTCT
>NC_092206.1:43896568-43935649 GCF_043381705.1 Parasteatoda tepidariorum
TAATTGATCAATTTATATTTATTCATAAAATTAATTAATAGAATATTATGTAAATAAAAATTAATTTCTGGCAATTTTTTAAATAAAATATTATAAATTTAAGAATTGTTTAAGTTTACTTAATGCGTAACACATTAATAGTGATACATTACTAAGTTGTGTTATTTAAAATATGTCAATTGAAATTATTAAAAATGTGAGTGATTTTGTTTCCATTATTCGTCCGAAACTAATATTCTGTGTTGAGCAGTACAGGCAAGACTCCAAATATTTGTATGTTGCATCTCTAATTTAGTATCAGCAATTGTTGAAAAGAATCTTGTATCTATTTACAATTTAAAAACTTCTTGAAAAGGTTTTTAGCAATTTTTGCAATAACAGGACCCTATTTGCACAATTTCACAAAAGCAGGACCCTGGTTGAAAGAATGTGACTTAACGCTTATTTTATATTCACAAATTATGAATAGTTTTTTCACAATTTTTCAAAAAACATAACCTTTCTCAAAATGTCTGGACAGATCCCTGAAAAACATTGAAACATTTGAACACTGGAATTTTAAATCAAAATTTTCTGTTGTTCGATGCTATTATTATAAGTAATTTTGAATTATTGAAATGTGTCTTAGTGAATAATTTGCTCAAAATACATGTTTTCCTGTGAGTTTTCCTTTAAATTGTAAAATTATATAAACAAATTTTGGAAATAGGTATATAACATACATTATGAAAGAAACCAAAGCTACGTGGAAATCAATAGCATTAACTGCCAAAAAAAATGGAACGAATATTTCCGCAGATATGAAAACCAAACTTTTTACTTCATTATTCTCAAATGAAAATAGAAAAATTACAAGCCTTTTTTTTTTCCATTCCAATGCACAAGAATGGCATATAATTTTGAATATAATTATGGAGAAAAGATAGAAGCTTTCGAAAATTTCTGCAGAAAAGAAAACCAGCATTTTTTACTTCCCAAATGAAAAATCTTTCTGCAAGAACTCAGTAACATTCTGCGACAATGTCGCCACAATTCTGCTACTGGATTGGTGATTTTCTTTAAAAAAAACTCTTGTAAACCTGAAATTTTTATTCTTTTGGTGTTTTATTTAGATTTTCTTTAATTGCAGGCTCATGTGAAATTTCCACCTGATTATCCTTATTCACCACCATCCATCAGATTCCTATCCAAAGTATGGCATCCAAATGTCTATGAAGTAAGGATTTTTTCCTCTTTTTAAGCCACTAGCGAGGCAGCATACAAAATTAATCTATGGAGCATTTTATATATTAAGTTCAGAATAATGTGTAATAATGAGATTTTAAAAAGTACTTTTTACAATGTTTATAGTGAGTGACAATGTTTAAAGTTGAAAAGTTAAGGGTGTCTACGTGCCATCTTAGTGATTTTTTAAAACTGTAAAGTGCATTATCAGATAAATTTAGAAACAAATTTTTTTTAATTTAAAATGACCTTATTTAATTAGATTTGAAATAGAATTAAAATTTGAAGTTGAATAATGTTCGATATTTAATTGCTCATTATTGATAAATGTTTTTTCTTCCAACAATTTGAACATTAAATTTTTTAATATTACTCACAAAATTATTTATGTAACTCATTAAATTATAGTTTACTGTTCTGTAAGTTTCATACAGTATTTTCTTTTAAAGATATTTTTTCATGTTATATATTTTTTAATCAATTGATGTAATAAATAGCTTTTTTTTGTGTTGCTTTCTGTTTTAGTTGTTTAATTTTGTGACACAAAGAAATTGTATTTAATTAATTTTCTCACCTTTTTATTATTTTTAATTAGTTTAATACAATAGTATTGAGTTAACATTTCTTTTGTTTTTAAATAAGAATGGTGATTTGTGCATTTCTATTCTCCATCCACCAATTGATGATCCTCAGAGTGGTGAACTTCCTTGTGAACGTTGGAATCCTACTCAAAACGTTCGGTAAGCTTATATAAATAAATTTCTTAAAATTTCTTTGTATAGTCCAAAGATTGTTATTTGTGCTTCTAGGAAATAATTTGTGAAAAAAATGTCATTGCATCAATATTAAACTGTAACCATCAATATTAAACTATTTATTTTTATTTATTTTATAAACGTTGTTGAACGGCCAACCTAATTCTGTAAATTTGCATCACTTTTGGTAATTCTGAAATGGCATGCTCATTTTTTTTTATGCCTTTGTATTTTGCCTTTGGAAGTAGAATTAAAAAATTTATTAAAATTTAAATGAAAATTTATAGGTTTCGCTTCTAGGCTACCTTAGTTTTACCCACCATAACTAAACAATTTCTTTTTAGTAGTTTTCAACCTATAACCATTCTAATAATTGAAACATTGATGGAATGGCGAGTAGACACTTTTCTTATTACAGGCACTCTTTCTGTGCTCCATTTAACAGATTTAATTGTGTACATTTTTTACCATTCAACTAATTTTCTTTCCTTCGAAATTGAAAAAATAAATTTAAAACTACTGACTAACGAAAATTAAAATCATGTATGTTTAAAATTATGGTAATAAAATTATTAAATTTTTGATATGGAGTACAGTAAGCTGATTTTATGAATCAATGACATATGTTTTTTCTATGTATTATACTTAATTTTATTTTTAGTGTGTAAGAAATTTAATTATTCGATTGTCAGTTATAAAAATTATTACAAATCATGTTATACTGTATTATTTTTTATGTAAGCAATATTTAATTTTCAGCACAATATTGCTCAGCGTTATTTCACTATTGAATGAGCCTAATACTTATTCTCCGGCAAATGTTGATGCTTCGGTTATGTACAGGCGTTGGAAGGATTCAAAAGGCAAGGATAAAGAATATGAAAACATAATTAGGTATTTGGATTAAGTTGCTTTTTTTTTACTTATTTTTGTTATGGTGATGTTGTGTTGTCTTGTAGTTTTTTCAATATTTTTATTGAATTTAGTATTTCCACATCACGACCCACTAGGCAACTAAATATAGCTGATGATAACTTTGAAAAATTGTTTTTCTATCCAAATGCCACTTTTTTAATTAAAAAAGCTTCTCGTAGACATCTTTTAATTTTTTGTAATTGAAATTTTAATCAACATTTTATAATCTTAAAATCCCTTTATTTCTCAATTTTCCTTCATTTTAGATTTAAAACCTGTTATGGTTATTATATTTGCTTCAAAAGAAATTTCTTACATTATCAATATCAAGTTTCTAAATTTTCACAAAGTGGACACTGAGAAATTTTACACCTGGCCTGTAGCAAAATTTCCCAATTTCGCCCTATAACTTTCAGTAACTTTTTGTGCAAATCTGCATAATTATCAAAATATATACTGACAAATTGTTATCTCTAGGCTATTGCAGTATTTTTCATTCTGTTGAGGTCACATATCTGTATGTTGGTTACATGGTTAATTTTATTTGAAACCCAAACTCAGTTTCAATCTGCTTGTTTTCCCGTCTGACTAAACAGCTTTGTCTAAGTTATTTAATACAGAGTGGCAATGGAGAGAAAAATCTGCTTGTTTTCCTGACTGGCTAAACAGCTTTGTCTAAGTTATTTAATACAGAGTGGCAATGGAGAGAAAGAAATTCTAAATATGCTTTAAATCTGTTTTTTTAATTTTCACAAATAAGCTGATGATGGATATTTACTATATTTGGCTGTATCTTCCAATGCATGTGAAATTAAAGGCTGGCACCTATGCTCTTTAAGGAATGCTGTCGTAATGAAAACGCTGATAAAAGAAAAGTAAATTTAAAAAATCAAAAGAAAAACAAAGTTTTTTCTTACTTCTGAAATATAACTTAAGTTAAAAAAATTTGATAGTCGCAGTTTTCCTTATTGTTAGTTATCTGTCAAGGAAAATTAGATATATTAGAAGTGCTCTGTTAACATGCTTTAGTTAAAGTAGAAAAACAAGCAAAAATTAAACTAAAAAATTCTAAATTTTTAAAACAAAGTGTTGAAAAAACGAAATTGACTTTCCTGAATATAATTTTAAAAAAAGAAGATAAAAAAAATCAGCATTACAAAACTCATGGTTTGATAACAAAGTAATCTAATTTCAATTTTTCAAATTTCGCTTTTCCAACTTTTTATTTATGTTCTTTCAGAACACAAATAACAAGTTTCAGAACTTAACAAATATGTGTAAAAACTATTAATAATGTATAGTAAAATCTATTAAATAAATTATTAAATCTATTAAAATTTCTCCCAAAAAATCTTTGTCTAAAAATTTTCCAAATAATAAATTGAATATTTAGCCAAATATTCGGCAAAAGAGCCGAATACTAAATATGGGCCAAATAACTGTTACATCCCTACTCAATACCACAAAATGCATCATTTTATTGCTTTAAAGTTTTGTGGAATTAATAGAATTTCTAAAAAATATCAAGGGCTATTTCTCTTAGTCTAATAAAGCTACCCTTTTATTTCCCACATTTTTTTAAAGGTTTTATGCTGTTTAATAATACTGTATAATAGTATAATACTGTATGATTGGAAGTTAAGTGCAAAATAATATAAATAAAACACAAATTAGTTTGATCTAAAATCCAAGTTTGCAAGAGTACTCTGATAGACGCCTCTTGAATCTGAAAACAATACTTTTATTAAAATAAAACAGTATGTAAACAAGGCATGGCAAAAATATCTTAAAGATTCTTCATAATTTCCTTTCTCAATTCTCATGTATTTCTTTATTTTGAAGAAGTAATGAAGCAAAATCATTTTATTTTTCTCTCTCCTCTAAAACTTAATTCTTATATAACTAACAGAAAGTATAATTATATTTAAAACTAACTGGAGAGTTTACTGGACTATCAATCTTGTTATTTTTATTATATTACTGGTTTTTAAATTTGAAATTAGTAGTACCTATATATTTCTAATATAGCAAATCATGACTCTATGAGATCATCATTCAGAATTTTTTAACGTTAATTTTAAATTTGTCTGCTTTATAGTTGAAAAGTTAATTATGTTTTTTAAGAATGGTAGATAAAATCATCAGTTTTCTCTAGAGAACAATTGTGTTTGTGATTAACATATTCTTGAATGTAAAATTAGGAAGGTTTAGCTAAAATGGATAATTTTGTAGTTTGAGTTACAATTATAGTCTCAAATCCCAAAAATGGTTAAAAAGAAAAAAATTTTAAAAAATTTTTGCTATATTTTTAAGATGTCAATACATATTTAGCTTATTATTTATGTATAAATGCAGTTTCTAACTCTGCTGAATTTCTGAGTATATTAACAGGTTTTATCAGTTTTTCCTAATTTAATCAGAAATTTTCCTACTTTCTGTATATAAGATTGTCTTACTCATTTAATGTCAATCATAAATGGAAAATACTGCAGTTAGCTTATCGTTATAATTATTAATGTATTATAGTCTTTTTAATAACTATAAAAATTTAAAATTTCCTGTAGTAATATATATTAGGTGGTGTTACCCAATAGTTGTATGAAATTTATGTTTCATACGATCTATTGGGTTTTTCCCTTTTCATGTTGATAATTTGGCTGTGTAAAAAATTATTAATTTTTATAACTTAACTCTAAATAAATGTATCTCTTGTAACTCATGTATTTTAGATTTTCTTTTAAGATAATTGTGATTGTATGCCAAAAAATTATGGGAGTAAATTTTTCAGAAAGAAGTCTTTAAAATCTTTCTGTTTTGCTATTTAAGAAATCTATGAGAGAAGTTATTTTAATTTTTTTATTCTGTAAAAGTGCACTTTAATAATACAGGTTTTTATTCTTGAAACTGACTGTCTTAAGATTTATTATTTATTTTCATAAAAATACTTAATAATTTATGTTTGAATTAAGGAATCGCAAAATTATTTAGTTTTAAAATTAATACAAATTCTAATCATGAAGGTAAATAAGTTACAAGTATGTATTATATGCATAGTTCATTCTCTTGATCAGTTTCTTTCTTTCTTTCTTTTTAATTTGAATCTATTACTTATGAAGACAGGGTAAAAATTTAATGTTCACTATATAAATTATCTCCTTAATTTCCCCTTTTAGTTTGGTGTTCATATTATGAATGTCATGAGAAGAACTAAAGAGTATGAGGTCATGCTTTTTTAATGATCTTTATTAGATATTCTTCTATGTGAACTCATTTGGTATTTAAAAGTTTTTGTTACAGTGTAACTTTGACTGTAATTGTCTGTTTGTGCCATGCAGTTATAATACCATTTGTGGAGAGCACGATCCTGGCGATCAACTAAACTGGTATCCGTATGTGGCAGTACTTAGAGTACTTTAAGTATATCGTAACTGAAAGTTTCTTTATTCTGTCAAGGCTTAGGGAGAAGGGTTTCATATGGTGTAACTTTGGTTAAAATTGCATGGCATTCCTACCATGACAGGGTAGGAATGCCCACCAGGAAAACCTTGAAAACCTGGAATTATCAGGAAATTTTTTTTATACTGGAAAAAACTTGGGAAAATCAGAGAAATTTGAATAAAAATCAGGAAATTTTAAAGAAAGCTGGAAATTTTTTTAATTGCATTAATTTAAATTATTTACTGATTTTCTTAATTTAAATTATTTCATCCATTATACCCACTTTTTTTAGATGGAAATGTATCTCCAAGCAGTTAAAATATCATCAACTTAGCAATACTTTGCTTGCATCAAAATTTGCTCCATTATAGCTCTGTTAAACTAGAATGCCACATAAAATTCTCCCATTGTTGCTAAGCGAATGTGGAAACCTTTGACCGCTATGGACTGTGCAATTTAGGAAAGATTGTGGTGGAGATGGAAGAAGGGATTAGGATATTAGCTTCTGTTTTTAAATTCTGTCCTTGGGCTGAATCCATTTATGGCTTAAGTTTGTTCCAATTGATTTCGTAGTAATTTTCCATTTTGTCAAAATGTTTTTGCATTTTTAACTTTATAAAATTCTCCAAAAATTAGTTGGTTATAATTTAATAATAATAGATTTTATATTGCACTCTTTTTCTGAAAGCTTTTGTATCCCCATTAAAAGAAATCTGTGAATTCTTTTTTCTCAGCAAACCAACCAATCACATTTTTTTTTACAATCGCTAACAGCAATGTTTATCGACAAATTGTTACAATCGTTGCATTAATGCTAATAATGCTAATTTTAATTTTAAGAAAAGGTTTTTTTAAGAACTAACTATATACTAATATTTAATTTTACTCTTTTGTTGGTCAATATATGATTTTTGATTCAAAATTTTGTACCAAAACATTAAAAAATGAATAAAAATATCTTGCCAAATTGTCAAAATAAATTATTTTTTTCAAGATATGTTAAGAAAGTAACATTTTGAATAAAATATTTTATAATATAGACACTTTTCTTGCCTACACTTTATGAGAATAAAGAAACTAAAACCTGGAAATTTTAAAATTTTTATCTGGAAAACCTGGAAAAATCAGGGAAATTTGAAATCTGATTTGAATGGCCACCCTGCATGACCAATACAAGATAGAGCCCTGAGAAAATGAGGTTATGTGCTAGGTCATGTTTGAATAATATTTCTAAATATAACAAAAGCTTTGTGTTTGGTAGTACTAATACATAGTTTTCCATGGTTAACATTAATTAGTCAATTTTTTATTATTTTAAATTTTTTTTAATTAATGTGTATTTTTATTTATGTGCTAATTTAAAATTATTAGGAAACAAGTTTCTGCAACGCATGCCGAAGCTACAAAAGATAATGTAATAGTGCCTATGACTCTTGAAGAATATTGCATTAAGCATACAGCTAAACCATCTGAGCAAGAATCCGATATGACTGATTTCTACGATGATGATTATGGAGATGACATGGATGAGGAAGATGAGGATGAAGAAGATGAGTATGATGAGGATAATGAAGATTCTGGGAATGGTGAAACATGATATTTTGGTTTCATCTTTCCTAGTATCATTTCAATTGAATTTTATTTGTGAAGCAAGTTTTAGAGCCATACCAAAAATGTTGCAATTTATGGGCAAAGAGACAATATTGCGGAACTTTTATGGCAAGGTGTTATAAAAACACATGTGTGCTTAATGAAAATTGCATTATGTAGCATTCATCAATGACTCCTTATCATTATCAGAAACATTTCAAAAGTTAACCTATGAAATGTTTCTACATCATTTAACCAAGGTGTTCATCAGTCTTAAATAATTTGCATTTATCAGTTTTATCGTCTTGATAGAGTGTTATTTTAAGTCTTCCATTGTGTGATTGGGTTTTTTGATGGAAGTTGCAAGATTTCTCTAATGTACAGAATCATCAAGAGTAATCTGTAATCATTGTTTTGTTTTCCCTGCTTAATAAATTATTATTTGGGACACATACTGATTTTCTTTCATGCGTGAATTTATTGCTTTATTCTGCTTAATAATGTTTAAGGTAATAGTTTATAAATATATAGAATAGTTAATTCTGTTTATATTATACTGCTGTTAAATAATCATTAACTATGTAGCTTTCGTGAACACAATTAAACATTTTGCATTTTTTAAGAACACTTATGTATTTAAATGCGGTGCCTTCCTAACACTTAACGGAGTTCTGGACAAAACATTTTGTGCAGCTATTTCAACATTCCTTTTCCACGAGACTTTTATTTTAACGAAACTTGTTCAATTCTGTTAGATTTTTGCCAAAGTCTTCTAAATTTTTTTTAAAATTCTTTTCAAATTTAATTCTGTAATATGAGCAACATCACATTTTTTCTATACATTTTCTTTTCAAATACTATTTTGCTGTTAATCTTTTATCTATGAAATATATGACTTAGAACCCGTTGAAACAAAGGAATTTTGGACTTATTTAAACAATTATCTAAAAAAATTAAAGTAACACCTTATTTTTTATTTCTCTAAATAGTTTTCATGTGTAGGGCTTCTATAAATTTTCTGCCATTGCCTTCTGTAAACATGCTTAAGCTATACTGTAATATGATTCAAACAGAAAAAAAAGTTTTTTTTTTTTTTTTGAATGTCTGTGGTGTGGGACCATTTAGAGTCCTTAGCTGTAAGAGTTCTAAGGAAGTAAGATGGTCGTCCTTCCCTTTCCACCACTCTGATAAAATAATCTGAAACTTTTGGAGACTAAGAAACAGTTTGTTATAATGGGTAAATGATATATTTAGTAGAATTATATTTAAGGCACATCAGTAAATATCTAAAATATGTTTTTCTTAGTGATTAATCGAATTGCATAGTAAATGAATAACATTTTTATTTTAAACCGAGTGTATGCTAGCTAATACAATAAGTTATGCATATGGCAAATAAACAAAGACTTCCTTTTTACATACCTGAAAATGGCACTCATTACAAATTATTTTTTCAGCAAATTTGCCTTAAAATTTAATTGCTTAGATTACGTTGATTTTGTTTCTGATGCCTTTGGATGTGTACTTCTATATTTCAGGCATTAAAAAAAATAAAAAAACAATTATGATTTAATGTTTGATCTTTTTAAAAATACATGCTGAACATATTTTTTTTTAAATTTAATTTTTAGTATTATATCTATGGTAATAAGGACATGGTATTAATTTCTATCTCAAATTTTGAAGTTGTATCTAAGAAGTCATATTGATTTTTGCATAACAACTTTGAAACAAAATAGGAATTGATTTAAAAGCTCAAGAAGTTATTAACAATATACTTCATAGTTTTGCATGTATTTATCGGTTTCCTTTTTTTTTTTTTTTTTTTTTCATAAGGAGCATTTTTTATATGTTAAGTTTTCAAATTAGATTTTTTTTTTAAATTTAAGGAATAAAGTAGCTTTCTACATTTAAAAGTAAAATCTTTTTGTTGAAGCACAAATTCCAAAATTTCTGGATTGTGAATTCCAGAAAATTCACCAGTTTTAAGTAGAAATTTATGTGATATAGGATTGAAAATAAGTTAGATAATTCTCAGTTAACAAAGAAAATAAAAATTATTTCATCCTGTTTCCCCCCCCCTTCAATGTTTGTTTTTTTAGATGTATTAGTCTCATGACCAAAAGGTCATTTAGAGTGCAGATTTTTAGGCATTTCTTGAATAATATAAATTAGCAGTTTACTTTTTTTTTTGTGTTAATCAGAGATGATTGTGCTCCGGAAAAAGTCCGGATTTTTCGCCAACTGTGACCCTGAAATTTTCGGAACTCCTAGGTCCAGAAGTTTCAAGAAATCATCGATCATATTTATGTATGAAAATTCTTGTATATTTTATTTAAAAATATTAGAACTAGAATTTATACATGACATCACTTTCATTTGTAAATATTTTTTCTGGTAGAATAAATGTGATTAGAGGTAAAAGTAAACTTATACAAAATTATTAATTTAAATTATACTGCTTGTTTAGAATTTCATGTTTTGAAAATATCAAGGATTTAAATTTAAAAGGACATAAATTTTTTGAACTGCATCATCAATGATTTGACTCCAGAAATTTTCAGGATTTTTGAGTTGGGCTCACAATCACCCCTGGTTAATAAATTATCCAGCTCCTCTATTCATTATTATGTTAAATGTTTGTTGGACAATGTTATTTTCCAATTTTAAACATGTTTTCACCCATATCTGTTTATGCAAAATGTAAAAAAGTTAAGATTTTTTTTTAAATGAAAATTATTGTAAAATAAACAATGTAATAGCTATTGACCAATATCATATTAGAACTGTGTATTGAATGAAAATCTGCATCAGTATTAAGGAAAAGGATTTTAAATTGAAAGAACTTATAAACTCTGCACTACAGTGCTGAAAAGTGGATCTTTCAATGAAGACATCTATCCCTTTCAAGGTAATTTTCAAATAATGAAAGTAATATCTATTTCAATAATAGAAAAAAAGATATATTTGATTTTTAGTAAAGAATTTTCACATATATTTACCATTTAAAAGGAATGACTAATTCTAATCACACTGGAAAAATCTTAATACTAATTCTATATTTTAACTAAATCTAAATTAATTTTTCTTAAAAAAAATAAGTTATTGGATATATTAAAGAGAATCCATATTTGGAATTTTAATAATTTATGGTTGTGAAATAGGGATAAATAAGCTCAAATAGATACATGTGTACTTTGGCAAGTATGGACAGACGACTCACTTTCATACAATATTTTTTCAAATTTGTAGTTATTTTAATCTAAGAGAAACAATAAGTAGTCATTGGAATTTCTTTAACTTACAAAATCAACTATCGAAATTTTTTTAATATGAATAAAAAGGAATTTTTAAAGTACTTTCTTGGATTTTATATTTCAGTACAAATTTTATTCTGTTAATCTAGCATAATTTTTTTTTACTTACTACTAGACTGTATTTTATAATTAAAAAATAACAAAATATAATTATTTTTTTACTTGTAATTAGGGAGTCAGAATATACAAGGGGTGGACAAAATAATTGAAACCTATACAAATACATTTTTTCATATTTCTCTAGAAATACTCAACGAATTATTTTATAATTTCAGAGTTGTTTAGATCATGCGATTTCTCACACATATCAATAAAGTTTAATGCTTTTAGAGGTTGGAAAGACCGACCATGAATTACAAACGGAAAATAATGTTTTTAAACACTTTATGCCAAAAAATGTAGCACTTTGTATCTTGAGACAGTTATTTTGGTTATTATATGCGATAATTACACAAAATTTCGTAAGCCAACTTAAATGGTTATGGAGAAGTGGACATTTTTATAAGAAATGAAAAAAAAAAATTTTTTTTTGTCTTACGTTTTTTTCCTATATCTGTAGAAATATTCACTAAAATTAAACAATTTTTTGAGCAATTCAAAATTAATGAAAAATTTTTTGCTTTAAATTTGAGAAAAAATCGTTTAAAACTGCGCAAGATATGAGTAATTAAAGTAGTTCTTTTATATTGCACTTGCATCGGAAAAAATTTTCTTAATTTCTTATTGCATTGTATTTGACAACCAAAAGAAATGTCTGACTTAAACATCTTAAAAACTTTTAAAACAATTTTCCTTGTAGTTTTCGTACATTTTAAAAGAATACTCAAAATGATAAGGTGTTTTCCATACATTTAATTGTGTACTAGTAAACAAGATTTAATAAAAATGACACCGGAATTGTTGGTAATTATCCCTCATGAGAGTATCTTCCCCCGCCTATTTTCTTTCCTTATTATATCACATTTTGGTGTATGAACGTTTATTGTGAAGTATCATTTTGTATTTTCCGTTAAAAAGTACGAAAGCTACTTTGAAAATTGTTTGAAACTTTTTAAAATTTTTAAGATATTCAATTAGACTTTTTTAATTAGTAGCCAAATATGATTCACTACAAAATGAAGAAAATATTTTTTTTCCCCGGGCATGCGCAGTATAAAATAAACTATTTTAGTTACTAATATCTAACGCAGTTTAAAACGAATTTTTCTCAAATTTTAAAGCAAAAATTTTGTCATTAATTTTAAATGATTCTAAAAACTTTGTTTAATTTTCTAGAATATTTTTTAAAGTTGTAGCAAAGAAAACGTAACACAAAAAAATTAATTATTATAAAAATGTCCATATCTCCATAAACATTTAAGCTAGGCTTACAAAATTTTGTGTAATTATTGCCTATATTGTAAACAAAGTAACTGCCACAAGTTACAAATATATGACTAATTTTTTTGGCATAGACTGTTTAAAAACATTATTTTCAGTTTGTAATTTATTGTCGGTACCTCTAACCTCTAAAAGCGTTAAACTTCATTTATATATATGAGAAATCGCATGATCTAAACAATTCTGAAGTTATAGAATTATTCGTTGCGTATTTCAGGAGAAATATGAAAAAAAGAATCAGTATCGAAGTGTTTCCATTATTTTGTCCAGCCCTGTGTGTGTATATATATAAGCGACACCGGTGTCTTGTCTACGTTAAAGGATTAAAATTTTATAACTCAGAAACTATTCGATCGATTGCCATAAAATCATGTATTTAATCATTTAAAATTACATTCTTTAAAGCGATGTGAAAAATTGTTAACATTAAAATTTTAAAAAAATAATTCGAGTGCTTTTAAATGAAATATTAAAAATAATAATCATTAAAAGTTATTTTTTGAGGGCAATTATCCTTAAATAAACGAATTTTAAAATTGTTTGCAAAAAATTTTTGATTCACAAAAAATACTAGAGTTATGACGAAATATTCAATAAGTAAAATTAATTAACGTTAAGGAGATAAAACTTTTGACTGTTTTTATGATTAAACTATTGGAACCATAATTTCCAGATTGCGGCTTCTCATATTTTGAGGGTTCTAATTCGTCGTTAAAAAAAAAAAAGCTAATTCTGAGAAAGTACGTTTTTATGTTTGATTTCATAACTTAAAATATCGCCTACATTAATTAATTAGCAGATTTGAGGTCAGATCTTCGAACCATTTAAGATTGAGTCCTAGTACTTACACATAAATCCGATCATTAGATCAGAAGTTATTCAAGGTATTCCATTTTTTATTTTGCGACCTTGAACCAGTGTAAATAGTACATGCACTCCTTCATGAAGAATTTTTGCCCTCAGCACCTCTGCAGAGGATCAAAATTGTGATGGCATGTCTTCGGATCATTGTGCAGCTCTAGTGCGACGTAAATGAACAAACAACAACAAACCATATTAGACAATTAAAAAATCAATCGATTCCTCAAAAGTGTAGAATTACTATTCTCATTATAAACTATTATTTTATATAAATACAGTATGAAAGCATAAATATAAATAATAATTTTAAGATTAAGATAAATAATAATTTTAAGATAAAAATTATTTCGAAGCTTATTAGTTAAGCAAAACTTGAAAGGTAATAACATTTTCCCTTTAAATGTGATTTACATTACGTGCTTTTGTTAGAGTGAGACAAAGTTTTTATATACATTCGTCTTTTTAATAATATTTCAGTATGATGCACTTTAATGTTCTTATCCACGATAACGGTAAATTTGTTTTAAATCGTTGAAACGAACGCTTTGTTTACGCAACTTTAAACGTCGCCATAACACGTTGCATAATGTTTTTAGGAAGAAAGATATTTCTGGCCTCTTCTAAGAATTCAGTTTTCTTTTAAACTATGTTACTGACTCCTGCAAGAAGAATAAAATCTGAATTTAATACTTCATCTCATTACTCGCAAGTTATTTATTTTATCAGTTCAGGTACTATAATTTGTTATTTTCCGAAGTAACGATGTTTACTTTTTGAGGAGCATAAACATTTTTTTTTATCGTTTTCTTTTATATTTCATGTACGTTATTCTACACGTAACACAAATTTTAAACGAATGTAGATTTATTTTGGCAATGAGTTGGTATTGTTTTTAATTAAATGAGGAGTCGTCTTCAAATGATGTCAAGCTAAGAGATGAGGAAAGGTGTTCGTGACATTGTGACAAGGGGAGGGAGGGATAACAAGAAGTTAAATATCACATATTTAGCTTTAAAATTTATTTATTTTTAACCAGCAGATTAAACATATATTTTTTTTAAATATTTTTTTTTCTCATAAAAATAAATAGGGGTCAGATTCGGGGAGCCCCAGCCCACTGTCGATTTCATATGTATAGAATATTTTTTCAAGTCAATGGGCCATCGGACATTAATTGTTATATTAAAAAAAGATTATTTTCTAAGTTTCAAGTATTTATGCAGCTGGTAACATGGTAAACAATAGTTTTGAAAATATGTTGAATACAGTAGTCAAATTTTTTAAATTTCTATTTTTTTAAGTTAAACTATTCTTTTTTTGGTTTATTTTTTTTTGCATTATTTAATTAGATGATAAAACAATAGAAACATACAAAAATATTGATTATTACTCAATATTATACAGAAATATAAGCAATACTCCTTAAGTGGACGGGGCTACCCGACTCTCCTCTACACATCTAATCATCACTATTGTTACTTGTTATGCTCACAAATATTATAAAACATATATTTAAAATATGATTGATATTATGTGTTTATGAACCGATAGTATATGTTGGTTTAATATAAATTTTATATTAAAGATGAAATCATTCGTGCAAAACAATATTTGTAGAAAACCCTTATAATTTTATGCTTTCTTTTAAAAAGTACGAAAGCTACTTTGAAAATTGCTTGGAACTTTTTAAATCAATGGCACAGGTAACATAATAGACTACACAGCATATGAGTAGTTAGAGTGTGGGACTGTGGGTGTGTATCCCTCTTAATAATTCGAAATCTCTTACAGTTCTCTTAAGAGGACGCCATATCATGGGAGAAATTTTTCATTGCAAATTCTCTTTCACCTCCATAACTAATTTAAAATACTGAAAATAAATTTTTAAAATATTCCAATGAAAATAAATATGAGAAGTTAGTTCTCTTCCAATAAGTTGTTTGCAGTTTGATATTTAAAAAAAAAAATATCAGCAATTGAAACTTCATGGCTTACTCTAGGTTTGTATGAGCTCACTTTTTTTTTTCTTTTTTTTTTTTAAATTAGTTATGGAGGTGAAGGATTCACGACAAAAAGTTTCTCCCTTCGCGTCCTCTAAATATTTCAGACAAATTAAAATCAAATTTGCTGAATCGTAATCCATTTAAATTATTTAGCAAAGTAAAAACAAAATGAGATATTACTCCAAGATGAGATTAATCATCTTGCAGATAAAATAAAAAAAAATTCAATTTATTTTTCACTAAATGTTGAAGTTTGTGAGCGTTTGCAGCTGTGTTAATTATTGCTCTCAAAAATTCGATGTCTGACTCTTATGCAATGACTCTCAATGGTTACTAAAATATCAAAATTTGTGTAATGAAATGTGTTTTAATAAATTTATCATAAAACGTTCATAATCACCACAATAATAGTAAAACTTAAATACAAGTAAAAGAAATTTGATATTTACTGGATGAAAAGTATTTAAATTTAAGTGGTTGCAAAATCAGGAAATTCAGACATTCATTTGTTTTGATCACTAGTTAATTAGTATTTGAATATTTTTGGGGGACCGCTGAGAGCCCCGACTGCAATTACATGGTCCTTAGCGTTTTTAAAAAGTGCTTATTTTTCATTTTCGTTTTTAAAATCCCTTAAAGGTGCTTTTTTATGGGACGTTTTTAAAAAGTGCTTCATTTTTCCTTCTCGAAAATGAGATTTTTTTTTCTTTAACCACGTCAATTTCTTTAACCATGTCCAAGCGTGGTTTTTACATTATTCTACATATATTCAGCGTTATTCACAATTTATTCAACCACAATCTATTTTGGTGTACCGTTGGTTCATAGCGTATAAAAACGCCAATCATTTTACATGATTGATGAAAATACTTGCGAGTCCTCAT
The DNA here is from genome assembly GCF_043381705.1 of Parasteatoda tepidariorum. Classification (NCBI taxonomy): domain Eukaryota; kingdom Metazoa; phylum Arthropoda; class Arachnida; order Araneae; family Theridiidae; genus Parasteatoda; species Parasteatoda tepidariorum. The sequence goes on from NC_092206.1 coordinate 43,912,936, forward strand.
GTGCATATACTGAGCTGCCTTCTGATATCGAACCGAAAAATCTCTCGATCATTTTACAATTTCTCGATCACTACAATAAAAACAAGAAAGGCGTTCTTTGTCAGAAACTAGTTATTTTGTTATGATCCTGTAAAGTCTTTGAAAATTATTTTGAATTTGACTCTGATAATTTCTTATGCATCTTAATGAAAAAAAGGCTGGAAAAAAAATTGTTTTTTCGTCAACCTGCGTTTGATCAAGAATTTACTATTACTTATATTTTATGTCTACTTATTGTTTTCAAAAAATTGCACTTAAAATTGGGTGCGCCTTATTTTACTTTTCATTTTAGCATGATCCCAATTATTTTATTATTTAATGCAAATTAATTATTCTTTTATACTACATAACACTCTGAAAATTAGTTATCAAAAAGGTTTTCTTAATTATAATGGGTCGTTTTGAAAGAATGAAGGGCACTTTTATGCTACAGTGAAATTAAGTAAAATACAATGCATGAATGGGCACAAATAGTGTAATTAACTACACTAATATATTGAATTGAACGTTATTACCCTCTTTTAAATTTGTTTCTTCTTTCTCTGCAATTCTATAAGGATTTTGTTCTACTATCGATCTTACCTCTGAAGGCAGGGCCCGACTTATCCTAATTGGGGCCCCGGGGCAAAAACTTCTTTTGGGACCCCATTCTGAACTATATGGAGGTATTTAAATTTTTCACCTCATTATACACATATAACAAGAAAATTGACTAGAACCTAAAATAGCTATGAAGTCGCCCCCCCCCCTTTCTCTAATAGTATCGTTCTGTCCATTTTATTAATTTTCAGACAATTTTATGCCCATTATGCCGAATGCAGTTTTCTAATTCATAACTTTGTCGTCTAGCTGCGAAAAATTCATATCCTTGCTGACATTAGGGCGGAATTCAGCTCAATTTTCGCAATTACGATGGCTCACTTAAGCCAATGAAAAGCCTTATTTTTGCAAAATTTCGCATTTTGCGATATGTAAAAATACAGGCTTTTGATTGGCTAAATTTGTCCATCGTAATTGCAAAAATTTAGCTGAATTCCGCACTAGAAAGCCATGAATTTAGAAATATAGATTTATCGTGTTCATACGATAGATTAATGAAGAAGCTAACATAAAACAGACGGATTTTACACTAAACTGATATTTTGTTTAAAAAAAAGTTCATCAAAGAAGGAAACCAAAAATAAATTTTTAATTCGATTTGGGGGCCCCTTCTGATGTGGGGCGCGGGGCAACTGCCCCGTTTGCCCTTGCCTTTGTCAGGCTCTGTCTGAAGGTGTATTTTTTATTTTTATTATAACCAGCGTTGAACAGCACTCAATTCTGAGTTCACGATTATCAACGTTTAACTCCGTAACCTTTTTATTGTGAACCCGACCCAGAAGACAAGTGAACTCCTGGAGTATTGGGACAAACTAGTGGGTGGTGTATATTTTTTTTCTCTAAAATTTAAGAGCTCGATGACGCAACTTTATGCTAAGCAGAAATACACTTTATGCTGAAACACTAGTTCTACAAGAATTATGTTTAATTAAATGAAATTTTTTCACCCTCTGACTACTATAAATATTCCTATCCCATTCAAGAAAGTATGCCATTATAACGGAGACTACTAATAACACAATTATGAAAAATTTTAAAGGAAAATTTGTTGATTTGAGACAAGAGATAATATTTTTCATTAAGAATAAGTTTTTTCTTTTGAATAAAAACCATAATTTTTCATACAAATTTTTTCTCTTTTGGAAATATTTTACCCTAAATGCAATATTTTTAAAGTTAGAGAAATTTTTTAACACATCACATTAATTAGGTTCTTAAATCCTCAGTAATATAATCTGAAAACGCAATCAAATCTGTAAAATAAACTTAATAAGTACATCTGTTGGTGTAACAATGCAATCTACATTTTGATTACTCAACAATAAATTATATTTTACTACGCGATACTGTCTTAGGACAAGCGCCTTATCTGGGCGTCAGCGGTACGTCAACGTCGCGCTGACGCCAACAAAATACTGGTTTGTTAGCTCAAGGCCTGGTTTCTTAGAACTAGCGCCTTATCTGGGCGTCAGCGGAAAGTTGACGTAGAGCTGACGCCAAAAAAATACTTTTTTGTTAGCTCAGCGTGAGCAGTCGGTCCAACGCAGACATTATCTCTCATTGCGCATGCGTTAATAACGTAAACAAATATTTATTTTGAATTTGTATTGATTTTGTTATTGTCGACCAGTGTTTTAGAGAACAAATAATGACTTTGTCCAAGAAAAAACACATTATAGCTGAGCTAAATGAAGAGTGCTATGTTTAATGAAGAAGCTATGTTTAATGTCAAAATCAAAATCTTGGCTGATTTCAATGTGCTGTTGGATGTTGTCCGCCATTGCTTCTGTGGTTAACGTCACGTTGTAATCCAACTGCAGTTGAGTTGGACGGCAATTGTAGTTCAAGATGAGCGTTCGATGACGTATACTATCAAACTCACAAATGGACCAATCAGAGGTTAACGCTGATTTCCAGCTGACGGCGTCCGAAACCAGGCCTTCAGTGAAGTATACAGTGGTGAATCATTGCAAATCTAACAGTTCGCAGATATCAATAACGTTGTGAACTATTTAAAACAATTGAAAGACAATCAGGCTACTTTGTAAAAAATTGTTGTAAGCTCATTAATAATTAATTTAATCAAAACAACTGTTAAATAACATATTTGGCGCTAATGGGTATTTTTTAAACTAACAATTTAAAAAAAAAAAAATTTTTTTTTTTAAAACTTTTGACGAAGCTCAAATTTCATTTCATGTTTTTCTTTCTAAAGAAGTGTGATCAGCCACTCTTTTTCCGTATAGTATATTCCAGATATAGTATACTTTATTCCAGATATAGTATACTTTATTCCGTATAGTATACTTTATTCCAGAATTTTCAATATACAACAGCACAATACGCAGAAACATCTTCCAGTCAACAGAGAATACAAGGTGTGTTTCATCAAAATTCTCTTGAACAATTTGAAAATGTAGCTTATTGTTACAAAGCTCCAAGACCGTTATATGTAACGACACATAATTTTATACAGAGGAAGCAGATACTTCAAATGCAAAAAATTAATATTACAGAGGTAGGAATTAAGAAAATTTAGTCATTGGTCAAAAGAACCAGTTACTGAAAGATATTAATAGTCTGTACACCATTTCACTGGTCTCTATTAGATTACACGTTACTATTAGTTTTTTCTTAAAAATATAACTATGAAGTGAATTTTAAAGAAAAATTACAATACAGAGAATGTGCAATGTCACAATTATGATTAATTAGGCTATTTTGTAGTAAAAAACAAAAAAATAAAGAAGGAAGAATATAAATATCCATATTCTTTGGTAAAACCCCCCAAACCATAACAGCATAAACCAAACCAACAGATTGTTGGTGCAGGGGATCACTAATAATTATTTTATAGCAGTCCTATTAAAATTTTAGCAGTCTCCGACCACAGGATTATCACTAATTTTTGAGCCTTATAATGAAGATCGTTTCACCAGGAGAAAAAAAAACGATTTGAACTTATTTGAATTTTCGGAAAATAATTTATTTAATAACGTATCAATTTCAATTAAATTTCTTAAAATGTCTAGACACATAAATCGATAATTAAAAAGAGTAATCATCTGGATGATACATTTCAGAGAGCAATCTGTAGACATAGGATGGAGCATTTCCGCCCATATTTGAAATCATCAATGTTATTAGTTCAGGTGGAACATAATCAAATGCTGGATTTATTACTTCAACGCCATCAAACAATGCACTGTCATCAAACGGAATGAGTTCTTCAGGAGCCCTCATATGATTAAATCCTTCTTGGTCAGATGAAGTCACATATTGTGGAGTTAATTTAAACATTGGGGCAAGAACTATGAAAGGCTTCGAATGATGTCTGGCAGCAAGAGCTAAGGCATGGGTGCCACAAAGAGCTTTTAATCCACCATTCGCCATGACACTGTGCGTCCCAACTATAACTTTGTCTACTCGGGACATAAGGGCAAAAATAGCAGCATCTTGTATCAAAGTTGTTTGAATACCACTTTCTGCTAAGCTTTTGGCCAGATCATGACCGCCAAGAGAGGGAAATGCTTCTGCTACTAAAACTTCACATTTTCGCTTGACTGCTTTCTTCAAAAACTTTTCTACTGTTCTTGAATGTCCAAAGGTTAAAATAACTTCTCCAAAATGAATATGTTCTTGGGATTGTGCAGCTATGTCTTGTGAGCTTCTTTCAAACTCTTCCATTAATTCTCGGAGGTTGGCTGAAATTGATTTTTTTAAGGAATCTAAATGTTTGGTAAAATCCAGTTGTTCTTCGGCCACAAGCATTTTTTGAAGCGATTCCTGCTGCTCATATTCATCTACTTTACCCATAGCAGTAGAATATTCGTCTCGAATTATTTTCAGGATTCGTTTTACCATGTTTCCAACGACCGTGTGAGTAGCTTGGTTAGTTGACTCGTCTAATCTTTTGCCAACATTTTTAATGAGTTCCATTATGTCTTTCGCAGTTTCTAAGTGAGAATTTGTTATTATTTTCTCTAAAAGCTTGACAGTTTCACAGGCTATTTCTTTTGAAAACTTCAGTTTTTCTTCTTTTAAGTCTTTTAAGAATTTTTCGATAGCAACATCATTAGATTCTGTTGAAGTTGCTTCAGAAATTTTTTCAGATTCCACTAAAAAGACAAAAGGCTATTTATACACAAAAAAATTATAAACAAGTACATATAATTATGCTAAGTAAAATATTAAAGAACATCTTAGACAACTTTGAAACAGTAGAAAAGAAAGATAAATGCAGACAGTATAAATCTTCCTTTCATAAGCAATAATTTTATAAAAACTGTTGTGTATAATATAGTGAAGCATAGACGATTCCAACCAAATAAAAATTATGCCAAAACATTAAAGTTTCTTTATTAATGACTTTCCATACACAAAGAAAAAATAAAAAAATTTACTTATTGATAATTTTAAAACATAATTTTGAAGTTTTTAGCAGCTTAAATTGTAATAGGTCTTTCAGAGACAAAAAAAAAGGATGATTATAAAAAAAAGGGAATTCAAAAATTTTTTAAGTAAACAATTGATCTACATGATTATAACAATAAAATAAACAAGGTCCAATTATTGTGCTGATAGTGAGTATAAACAAATAACAAGAAACACAGGAATTTTAGAAACAAATATGGTTAGAAAAATAGGGGTAAAAATTTGGAAAAAAAAAAAGAAAATTTTATTAAATACTAAGTTCCTATGCCTTGCTTGATAATAAAATTATAGTTATTAAATGAATTTTTCCTACATTTCTAACTTAAAACACACACACAAACAAAAACAAACAATTATAATGAATGTGAATTATTTGCAATTTTTGCCTTCTCAACCTGTAGTTTAAAAAAAAAGTGTTGAAAAAGAAAAAGTGTTTCTTCATGTGTTTTAATCTGCATTTTTTAAATATATTGTATTCTAGATAAGTTAATCAAGACTAAGACAATTGCAAATTAGAAAATACTTACGTACAAATTATAAAATATATAAAAGATAATTGCAAATTTGAAATCTTACACAAAGAAAACAGTTGTATATACTGCAAACCTACTAAAAATAATTTCAATAGCTGAAAGGAAAATTTTTTATACATCAATTAAAAGGTATTTTTCACTGAAGAAAGATTAATCAGATTTTGTTTGTTTTTTAAAATAAGTTTTAATAAAGATGAACCCCTCCCATTTTTCTCTCTCTCTCTCTTTTAAGCTTACTTGCTAATTTTAATTTATACAACAGAAACTTTTTTTTTGACACTATGCTTCATTGCTTTAACTGAGGCAATTGCCTTGATTTTTTTTAAACTTATTTTTTGGCTGCTTTATCAAAAAACTTACTGAACTCTCTTTTTTTTTCACTTTTCTTTTGTAATATGTTTAAAATAAACTAAGAAAATTTAGTCACTGGTCCAAAACACCAGTAACTAATTAGTCCATACACAATTTAAAAAAAAAATAACTATACAAAAAATGTGTAGCGTCACAATTATGACAAATATGTTATTTTGTAAATCAAGACAATAGAACATTGATTGCTAGTTCCTGAAAACCAATGAAAAATATTTCATGATGGTTCCAGCCAAATTTTAATGGTTTTGGAATAATGTTCCACTGTTAGTTTGAGCTCTGGGTTAATTAGAAAGATGTTTAAATTCTGCACCAGTTACAGTTTTTGCTTTTAATATTATTTTTCTTACGTTGCTTTCTTTAAAAAAATTTATTTTTTCATTTTCTAAATTAAATAAATAAAAATAATAACAAGATATTTAACTTAAAATGCATTCCCTATTTCATTACCTCAGAAAACAAGAATCCTTGCATAAAATAATTAAATAAAGAAAAAGATTTTTTTGGTAGGTAGACTTAAGTTATAGTAGAATCTTTTAAAGAAGGAAAAGATTCCTTACTCATAAAATAAAATCTTTAAATGCATGAAAAGAAATCTCTAATTGTGGTAAGAAATTGAAAAATTTCCCTTTTCTTTATGTGAAATCCCAAAATTTAGGGAAACGTTCTAAAATACAGGTGAAATTTTCCCTCAATAAGAAAAAAATTACAGTAAGTAAAAGAAATTACATGGCATATATGTGAGTGAAAACAAGAACTTAATAGATTAAATGTTAGAAATAGAGACATAAGAAAAAATATGAACTTTTAGGAATTTAGAGCTCACTGCTAAAAGTCCTAAGAAGCTTAAATTAAGTTTTATGAGTAACACTTTTTGTTTGTATGATTTTTTTTTGAAACGTTATATAGAAAAAAAGGTGTTGAAATAAATTTAACAGAAAGGTAAACAACTATTTTCATCAAACCTTCAGAAAAGAAATTTATTATGAATATTTTTACTAATTTCTTTATGCGTAGAATTTTGAAATGATTACCAAATGAAAAAAGTTTCTCTTTTGTAATTAATGAAATTTCATGGATTCTAGTGATAAAAGAACTTAACTAAGGGAGAAAAAAAACACAAAAGAGAAGATAAATGTAAATAATTCTATTAAAGAAGTACATATTATGTAGTAATTGTTAGATTTAGTATTATAAAATGAACAAAAACTTACTTATCACAAAAAGTTCCTTTTAACACAATCAGATATCTTAAAAGTATTAGATTCCTAAAGAGAAAATCAATTTGTAACATGAAAAGTAAAAAGAGACAAATCATAATTTTTGGAGGAAAAAAAAAGCAAATAAGTAAATAATTAGTTTATAAACAGAACAAACAATGCATGACAGCAAATGTAAAAACAAGTAAATTTTTTTTGTGTGAATAGTAGGTATTTTACTAATTAAAAGAAGGAAATGTTGCCTAGATTTTAAATTGCCAGGATTGGAAATATTTTTTCTGCAATAGCACTTTATTAATTTTTTTAAAAGAAGTTAATGAAACCAGGAATATGCTAATTAATGTTATTTTATTGAATAATGATGTTATTATGATGAATTATTATGTTATTTAATTAATGTCAATTGCCAGGATCAGAAATTGGGGAAGATTATACCCTAGACTAGGGATGGCGAACCAATGGCACACGTGCCATTTATGGCAAGCGACGCAATATTTTGGGCACGCTACCGATCGCTAAGTTTACTATTAGGCATATTAACAATTAAATTAAAATTCACAAAAACAAACAAACAAAAAAATAAACAATTATTAACAAAAAATTAACAGTTAATGAAAAAAAAACTTAATTACCATAAAAAACTAGCGAACAATGAATAACTAGCAAAAAAAATTAACAGTCCTGCTTAAACTAACATCTTACAGCCTAATATAAGTTATTTGTCATTTAATCTGCAACAACAGAAGTCACACTGATGTTAAGTTGAATTATGCGTGTAACTGAGACATTGCAAAATGTATATTTTTTTTCATAGTAAATGAAGAATTTTGAGTTGATAGTATTCAGTATTATTATTTTACCAATAATCAAGAAGTCAAAATTATTTGACGGCACGTTTATGACCTCATTAAACAATTTTTTTTAGAAAAAATGGTACATTGATGCATAAAGGTTCGCCACCCCTGCCCTAGACTCACTAACCAAAGTAAATTAATAAATTGAAAATAAATGATGAAACTAAAGTTAAAATTAAGCTATATTCATTGTTTACTATTACTTTAAGGATGATAATATTTTGAATTGACAATAATCAGAAACTAACAACACATATTAAGTTCTGCACTTTAAAAATGATTTAAATTAGAAATTTTCTTTTGCATATAATCGAAATTTTTTAAATGAACAATCGTATCAACAAAACTACCTTACATAGTTTACAAAAAATTGATGGATGAAAAATGTATGGATATGAGACTATAATCTAACAGAACTCTGAAAACAATTGAATTTTTGAGTTTAGTATCAAGCCAAGCTCTTCTTTAAGAGAGATTTATGGGAAACTAAAACATTATACCTAAATTACATTGCGGAGAAGAGGACAAGACAACTTTGAAATTATATGAAAAATAGACACACAAACTATTATTTCTTATTATAAATATATATTTCTCAGTAGGTGACAAAATGATGGAGATTTTCTATCTACGTTTTTACCACCTCAGCCAAGCATAAATGTGACTAGTCTATTATTGCTTTTTAAAAATGTACATACAATAAAACATGCTAAAAATATAACTGATTTTTAAAAATTGACTTTCATGCATTAAGAAATTAATTTTTTTACAATTCTTTCCTACGAATTACAATATTTATCAAAAATTTTTTTCTTGTTGCTGGAAGATGCTTTTGAAGTCAAGATTAAAATGTGAAGGCAAGACTAGATTGTGTAAATATTAATGACACAACAATTTAAGATTTGCAAAGCGTGATTTAAATAGATTGGTTTTAACATTCATTGTTGTTTTGTTGTCAAATTCAAACTTTCGTCAGAACTTTATACTAAAGTATCATTTTTTTGTAGTTTCAGTTTGTACCTAATGTTATTTCATAAATTTTTTACCAATATAAATATTATACGCATTTTTTTAAAAAAAAAAAAAAAAAAACTTTTTAAATTTTTTTTAACTTTTCTGAATTTAGACTCAGTCACTTGTGCTTTAGGAATGGATTAAAGTTTCTGTTTACTCTTTAATTTTTTCACAATTCTTGGGGGGGTCCATTCAATATTATTAGTCAAAATTAATATTCCAGTCTAGTTTTAAAAATCATATTACCAAAATGAGCATCATATTACCAGAGACAAACAGCATAGAGTTCCTAAATTTCAGTTAAAATCAGGGTTAAAATTTTCCGTGTTCAAATTTCAAAATTTTAGCTTAACACATTTGCTGCCACTAAAAATTATATTTCCATCATCAGAAGCCGGATTATAAAATAGGGTTTTAATGGTTTAGATGTTCCTTATATTTTACTAGGAAAACCAGAAAAATGAAGAAATATATTATTTTCCTGTTTAGAGAGCGTTTTTTCCCGACGCTCCAGCGCGTCTGATTAATATTCTCAGAAATTACTGGCATATTGCATAAAATAGCAGCTTAAAAGGAATAAAATGGAATACCATTCAAGTATATGTAATACCATTTATGAAACAATACTGAAAATATTTACAAATAATAAGCACAATATGCAGATATTGGCAGTCACGCACATAAAAGAATTCAATCAAAAATTTTTAAAACGAACCACAAAAAATAATGCTTTACTAACATGCCCAAACAACCTCTCCGTTCAACTTCCAAAGCCACACTAAACACAGAGCATATAACTTATCATAGTCGATCGATGTGCTAGCGCGTCGGCTTACCAGGAGGTGCCGCTCTGACGCGCTAGTGCGTCAGTGGCAGCAAACATGTTAAACAATCCAGAAAATACCAAACAGAAAGAAAGAGACAGAAAGACACAAATGCAAACTCTCTCTTATATCCTCATAGATTAATATTAATATATATTAATATGTTAATTTGATGTTTCAAATATACCATTTAAAAACTTCAACTGTCTTTTAAATATGTAAGTATTATTTCACGTTTTTATCGTTTCATCAAATTTTTAGCAGTTTTAACAAGATTTTGATGTTCGTCATGTCAAGAACTCAATCTAATCATTGACATGCACAAAATTTCGTCAGTACACCATCTGTGGATGAAAATAATAAAAAAAAATTAAAATTTACTAGTGCTAAAACAGTAAGAACTGAGATAAAACAAAATAATAGAAACATTCAATTCATATTTTGCAAAATATAATACAAGTAAAACCACAGATATGAATTCATCCATTACATTTAAACTTTTTTTGTATGTAATTACATTATTCACTTTCTTAAAATAGCCTTTATTTGAAATTTTTTTGTGAACTATTTATCATAATATTATCATTTGAAGTTTTAATAGAGCTTTTGAAATTCATTATACAGTAATTTTACATCATACAAATTATTTCTTATGGGCAGAATTACTGCAATGTGGAAAAAATGCTACAGCCAAAGAAAAAAAAAACCTCAGTTATTTAGTCAAGATTTCCGTATCATGATCTGTGGCAGAATAATTGTCATGCCCAGGCAACTTTCGGACGGCGACCTGCAAGAAACTAAAATAAAACATTAAACATCACGGAAAGGGACCAACTCGAAAAGTATGACTCGTTGCCAGGGCATATTTGTGTATCGTGATCTTTCTTGTCAACTACAACCCCAAGGTGCCAAATAGATTTTAAACTTGCAAATTTTTAAAAAAATAACATGTAGTTTTTTGCCCTAGGGTGGTTATGAGTTATACCTCTCTAGTTGGTCCCTTTCTGTGACGTTTTTTTGAAGTTTCTTGCAGGCAGCTGCCCAGAAGTTGCCAAGACTTTGCGATTATTCTGAAAGAGATCACAATACGCAAATGCCCCCCCCCTAGTAGCCACCCCAGGGCAAATATCTATATGTTATTATTTTTTTTTTTTATAAAAATTTGCAAGTTTAAAATCTGTTTGGTACCTTGGCGATTGTAGTTGACGCGAAAGATCACTATATGGAAATATTCTGCAAACGGCAAAACCAGTTTAAAATTTCTATCATAATTTTATTTTGCTATGCAACTGTTTTTTACCAATGATTAAAGAAATAATTTATCTTACTCATAAGTGTATAAAAATTTAATGAATATGATGTTTACATAACGTTAAATCATATCAGAAATCCTAGTAAATCAATAATTACGTCTTAAAATATACACATTTATCTCTTTTTATAAGAAGTATAACCAAAACTTATTTTGTACATATACGTGATATATCAGGGGGGAAAAAATTAGAAATTAAACATTAAAAAACATAGATTTGATTTTCATGAACATTATACTATTCAAAGAGCGTGTTTGTTTTTGAAAAAAATTTTTTTTCATAATGATGTCACTTTACCTATTGGTTTCGCAATTTCAAATTATGTTTCTAAAACTTCAAAAGAGAATGATGACTACAACATGTTTGTTTACTTTGTTGATTGATAGATTGATTAGATGTAGTAAAGAAGGCAATAAGTTTCGTGAGACATGAAACTGAGTACATCTAGCTTACTCATTTCTATTACTCACTTTCTGGAAAGTGCCATCTTGTGATTATTTAAAGTAGCTACTAAAAAGGTATTGGTGCACTGCGCATGTGCAACCATAAAACATGAAATTTGTGGTAAAATATTTTGGAGGAAAAAAAAGTTGTTGTTGTTGTTGTTGTTAATTTACGTCGCACTAGAGCTGCACAATGGGCTAAGGAAAAAAAAAGAGAAAGATTTTATCTTCTTTTTTTCTTGGAAATTGATCAAAGGTGATATGGTTAATATTAAGAGTAATTATACACTTATTTTAAAAATAGAAACAAGTGATGATTTAAAGATTACTTTTTCAAAAACAAGTTAAAAGAGTAACCGAAAACAATGAGTCATAAAAGTTTGTAATAAATAACATTGCATTCCTTTTTATTCGATTGAAGTATTTCTACCTTCTAAAACTATGAAGTATTTTAATATGGTTGTAGTTAATTTACGTCGCACTAGAGTTGCACAATAGGCTATTGGCAACGGTCTGGGAAACATCCCTGAGGATGATTCGAAGACAAGCCATCACAATTTTGATCCTCTGCAGAGGGGGTGGCACCCCTGTTTCGGTAGCCCAACGACCTGCACGCGAAGTCGAGCACTTTACGGTAGAACAGTTTAACGAGGGCCAATACCGCACACCCTCGGTCCCTGCGCAGACTGATCCAAGTGGTCACCCACCCGCACACTGACAGCAGCCAGTGATGCTTGACTTCGGTGATCTGCTGAGAACCGTGTCTTAACAATCAGTCCACTGCGGGACAAAATTTTAATATTAAAAAGGGTCGCCGGAGATTTTCCACAAGCTAGTGATGGTGTGGCGTGATAACGAAAAATAATTCTTTAAACTTTCTCCTCTAAACATCCAGATTCCCTGTGGGTATTGATTTTAGTCGATGTTTGAAAATTTTAACATTTCTTTCAGCTAATCTCTTTATTGCAGGGTATCTACATGCAATGAAATTTTGGGAAATACCGTACTTAGAGCAATATGGTTTGAATTCATCACTTGTAAAAATAGTTGCATTGTCAGAAATCATTGTTTTGGGAAATCTATGAAAAGAAAAATGTCGTTTAAAAATTTAATGGCTGTACTAGAAGTAGATCCATCTTTCGTAATAAGAATTTCTGCCCATTTAGAATTAGCATTAATGCATAATAGAATATTATGTCTTTCGGAAGAGCTAGTGCATTCCACATGAATTCTTTCCCAGTTGTATTCTGGATCATCCCAAGGATGTACAGTTGCTTTTGGTAGATTTTTTCGATGTCTGGCTCAGTCCCCACAACTTTTTAATACATTTTCAATATCACGATCGATTTCCTTCTAATACACGTAGCGTCTGGATGGCTGTTTCACTTTTGTAATATCAATAGTTGCACGCAATTCGTTTTAAAATTGAATTTCTGAGATTTTTAGGAATGATAATTCAATCTTGCTAAAATTTTATTCCGTGTGAAAAAGCGAATAGAGAATCTTTGGACTTAGTTTGCAGATCTCTTATAATTTTTAATAATTCAGCATCATTTGTACTATCTTCCGCTAAAATATTTGTAGTAATAGTCACTTGAAGTGTGATTTATTGAAACAATGATTCAGAATAAAAGTCACTCCACTTCTACGTTCATCAAAATATCAGTTGATATTGAGTCTTGTGAAATCAATGCTCTTGATAAACAATCAACTGATACTGATAAATTGATATTGGTAGATTCAATGTCAACATTAAGATTAAGAGAAATAAATTTATTTTCTGAGTGAATAGAGTATTTAATCTCACAGTCAACCTCCATCTGTTGTGGTCTTCCATTAAGCATATGAGTAATTATATATTTTCATCTGCAGAGAAAAATTTCATATAGTCAACAATTTATTTAGGTTACATTAGTTTGTATTTAGGGACAATATCAATATTTTTTACACCGTAAAAGTGGTCCGAGTAGGACTGATTTGCATTAGAAGGAATACTGCCAATGTTTTGAGCTTGCGAATTATCAGTACGTTTTTCTTATAGAGAGAAAGGAAGTTAACTTAAGAGACATGTCCTATTTTATCACAAGAGTCACATTTTAAATTTCTTCGATCAATATGACAATTACTTGATGTGTGATTCCTTTTACCGCAGTTGTAGCATAAATCATCAATTCCAAGTGCTCTGTAATCAATTTTGTATTTTCGGAACTGAGAATGAGTTCGAAACTTTGGCGATTGTAAATGGGACTGCCTTGAAAATTTACTTAGAAAAGAAAGTTTTTATGAAAATTGCGATTATGTCGTAACTGGCCAAACTGTGTCACGTTATTTGTATCAGTCTGTTTATTCCCTGAAACAGTTCTATAAGTTTATTGCACTAGTTTTTTACTTTGTATACGAGAAGTTTCCAAAGCAATGGCCTTCGCATAAACATCTTCAATTTTGCAAAATCAGATTGCAATAATTGTTCACAAATACAATAATCACAAACTCCATCAGGCTACTCCTAACTCATTGACGGAATTTTTAAATCTTCTTTTTTCGTAGTTTGATACATGCTTAGAAATAAAAGGTTTGATCCTATTTGATTTAAAAATACCGATGATTCTATCTATCTAATGGATGGTTCTATGGAAGCTCATTTCGCATTAATAAGTTGTCGTTTTACTGAGCTAACTTTCAGTTGAGAAATAGGATATCACATAAGTTCACTACGATGATTGTTGACTACGATGATTGCTCACTACGATGTTTTACACGTGGACGTTGCAGCAGAGAGGTGGGGAATTGGTCTCACAAGCGATGCGGAATTATTTTTATTTGCTGTATGTTGCTGGCAGATGAGTTTGGCTTTACAAGTAAGACGGGGACATTGTTCTTTTGAGCTGTGCAATTTGCATTTTGTAGTTGCAACGGGGTGATGGGTCATCAAAGTAGTGATATTGGTTCTATTCGTTGATGAAGGATGATAGAATTGTTTTCCATAGAAGAATGTGCTAATGCAATGTCTCGAATTATGCAATGCGATGGTCAGATATTGACCGACTTATTTGGCCATATTATTGTGCGCCATATTATTTGGGAGCCATTGTTGTGGCACGGTGGTGTCTAGGGTTGAAGAATAACACAATAAATGTAAAAGCTGTTTAATAAGAACAGGGTGGATAAAAGGGCAGGTAGTTCAAAAGAGACTGCATGGCAGGTGCATCAACCCCGTTGCCAATCTCCGGGTAGAATGAGTGGCACTGCTGTGTTTCAGCGCCACACCTTGCATGCACTATGCGCATATATATATATATATATATATATATATGTACATNTATATATATATACATGTTGTCAGTGAATTGGCAACACTGGGTAACCTCTGGCATTTTCACCAGTTTTCACCTGATTTCTTTTCCTGGTAAAAGTTTTTATTATTTTAACTCCTAAGGGGTCGCAGGGGTGTTTCACTTCAAAATGTGTGAACTTTTGAAAGTCTCTAGTTATGTATAGGTATATATTATTTTTCAATTTTGAAGAGTGCATCTCAAAACTAGAGTAAGCATAAGCATTAGGATTTTTTGTTGAATAAGCTGGAATAAGTTAAAAATGAAAACACAAAAAATAAATTCAGATTAATTTAAATTTTCAAAATCCATCAAATAATTTAATTTCAAAATTTTTCAATAAGAAGCTTATCAGACGATTAATTGGTAAGTTTATATTTCAATAAGACGTTATAAAAATAATTTATAATAATATAAAGTAAAATTATACAATGTAAATAATTACATACGATTTTAAACTCTATGGGATGAAACATTATACGCAATATGATTCAAGCTGTTTATTATAAATTATTGTGCGAATGAAATAAGTATAGAAAAATGTTACAAATTGAAGGTAGTTTTGCAATTTGTTGAGTTTAAATTTTAAAGTAATTTATTATTTAATGTAGCTTTATTGTTCAAGATATTATTCAAATATTTAATACTATGATGTTCCGATTTAACTTGGAGCAGTGAAGCTAAAATTGTCGACGTTACCTCATGATCAATTTACTTAAACAACATTAATTGTCAACAAGTTTTTGATTAGAACTTACCAAATCAGTATAAAAGTTATGCCAAGAGGCAGATAAAATGATTCGTTCACAAGGAGCAGGGGAAAACAATATACAGCAGCAGTGTATCTACCAAATGTATAACATCTGCTTATTTGCTTTTGGATTTCCGCCTTTAAAACGGCTATATTTTGAACATATGGTGTATTTAATGTGCTCGATTGTAAGTGTTTCTTCACGTTTGTAAATCATAGAAAATTGATTCAAAGTTTTGTGGAACTGATTTCTATTGACACACCATAATATTGTATAAATTTGTTTCAACCTTATAAAGCTTTAAAATAAAAGAATAATGTTTCCATTCAAGTTAAGGCTCCATCGTCACTATCAGTGAATCGGCAACACTGGGTGACCTCTGGCATTTTCAAGACTTTTCACCTGATATCTTTTTCTGGTAATAGTTTTCATTATTTTAACTCTTAAGTAATGGCTTTTGAGTCCTTGCAGAGAAGGTCAATTCATGGTTTGACCAGCCTCCAGGACGAGGGTCCAAATGTTGTGCCTAAAATATTTTTTTCAGAATATTGTCTTTAAATGACTTGCTGCAGATTTGATTCTTAAAATTTAATGAATTTTATAATATCGGTTTTTCGTAGACAAAATAGGATTTTAAACTTCATTTTCAATACCGAAAGAGAAACCATGTCATGAAATCTTAGAAATTGTTTCGTATTACTTAGCTCGACGCCTCTAAAACTTTAGAAAATTTGATAACAAATTGGACTACAAAAAGATTAAACTAGCAATCAATATTTTTAACAATTTCCAGAAGTTTATTGAAATGGAATTATTATAATACGTAGACTTATTTAAATCAATAAGCATTAAATAAATAAGCATCTACAAAATTCCTCCTATAGTAGGAATTTTGTAGATGCTTATGATTAAATTTTGTCATGAGATAAATGCGAAATGGTTTTTGAGTATAAGTATAAAAAATAAAATAAATGTACATCATTTGGTTACTATATGTAGTTGAGTGAACTAACTGAAAACTGAGTTTTTTTTTAAAAAGAAAGTGAACGAATGAGAAGACAATATTAAATATTCTTAGATATATTATTAAAATTTTTCAATGGTTCATACCAAACTTATAAAAGCTCCGTATCACAAACACAAACGTTCATGAATCTGAACAATACTTGAACTCCAGCATCTATTCTAAAAACTAGAATTCGTAACATTAAAACCATCTCTAAGTGAAAAGCACTATAAAAACTTTCCAGTTAAAAAGGCGTTTATCAATTTTGGACTAACAAGTATGCTACGTGTTCCGTAATGACTGCCCTTAATAAATATTTTTAGAGCTTTTCTACAAAGGAAGTCAAAACCATGCATATAAAACGTTGCAGGTTTGATTCTTCTTAATACATCATTTTGATACATTCCTATTACAAAAAATTTAAAAAATGAATTAATTTAAATTATTTTTGTAGATTATAATTAAATACTGATACGGTTTCTCTCGCTGACGCTAAAATCAAACAGGGAGTTTTGGAGGACAAAGTTTTCTGGCAAAAACAAATTGCTAATTCACTTCTTTTTATTAATAAAATTTTTATTAATAAAACTATTTATTATTCAATAAAGTTTTAAATAAAAACTCTAACCCGTCATTCATACCATTTATGTTATTTGATGAATGAAAGATATTTTCGACAGCTTTACTAGAGCATGAAACAAATTTAAAAGTGACGTTGAACTGATAATAGCAAATATCACTGTAAAATTGTAATTTTTATTTACAATATATTTCATCGATAAAATAAAGAAGTAGGAAAAGCTCAAGAACTCGCTTATTTTTGACCAACAAAGTGATAAGATAACATTAATTGACTGTGTTCCTTATTGTAAGAAATAATTATTTTCAAGAATTACTTAGTACGTATTATAACGCTTATGTACTACACTTAAAAAAATTGTTACAAACTAAAAATGTTTTTTTTTTATAAATATTATTCAAAAAATTACGTATTTTTGTTCTAGGCAGATATATGAGAATAAGTAGCTATATACATTCGCTTTACTCTCGCGAAACTCGTCGCTTTCTTTTACACATCACAGTTGACACATAGAATTATTTTAATGTCTGATTCGGTTTTGACACTGAAGGAGACTTTACATTGCAGAACTAAAACTATAATAGTTTTTTTTATGTGGAATTGTTTGTGCTATTGTTCCACTGTTTAGCTTCTTCATAACCGTTAATAATGGCTAAAAAATTGTTTTGTATAATATTTTACAAATTATTAATATGGTAAATTTTACGACATTCTATATCATATTTTTGATTGCAGATGATTTACTAATGACTCGAAACACTCTCTAAAAATGTCGTATACAATAAGTAGCAATCAGAGATCTCCTCAGAACAGAGGTGCACATACAGCAGCTAGTGGACAAGTCCCGCCTGCTAGAGGAACCTACGTTGCTCCAGATAGACCAGCACCGCCTCCTAGAGGAACTTACGTGGCTCCAGACAGACCAGCCCCGCCTCCTAGAGGAACTTACGTGGCTCCAGATAGACCAATCCCGCCTCCTAGAGGAACTTACGTGGCTCCAGATAGACCAGCCGCGCCTCCTAGAGGAACTTACGTGGCTCCAGATAGACCAGCTCCGCCTCCCAGAGGCACTTACGTGGCTCCAGATAGACAAGCCGCGCCTCCTAGAGGAACTTTCGTGGCTCCAGATAGACTAGTCCCTCCAGCAGCACGCCCCCCTGCTTTCGATAGTAATTTACCGAGCTCAGGAAGTTCAGAAGAATCTGGACCACCTTCTCTTACAGCAGGGAGATTGAGACGCGCTCCTCCAAATGTACCTCCTTTTCATTATGAATCACGTACAGATGAAGTACCAGAAGAGACAGAATACGAAGACGACGTTTTTGAACCTCATCGACCAGCCCGTTTTCGACTTGGAAGAATTTTTCCGGGATATCAGGTAAAACATATAATTT
Organism: Parasteatoda tepidariorum; assembly: GCF_043381705.1. Taxonomy (NCBI): domain Eukaryota; kingdom Metazoa; phylum Arthropoda; class Arachnida; order Araneae; family Theridiidae; genus Parasteatoda; species Parasteatoda tepidariorum. The sequence goes on from NC_092206.1 coordinate 43,931,643, forward strand.
TTTATAAAAAATATATAGAGCTATTTTTTAAAAAAAAAGTTTATATGTACGGCGAAATCTAAAAATATTTTAAATGAATTGGTATAATAATAGCTTTGTCATCAATGCAAATACCATGATAATATTTTACCAAATTTAGAAAATGTTGAGTTACACTACGCATGATATGTTTTCTTTTAATATTTGAAGAAAAATCTATTCAAACAGCAAAAAATTTGAAATATTATTAAGATTTTGTGACCCATGCCCCTTTAAGAAAGTATAATATCAAAAAAGTCGAAAACTTCTTATGGTTTCTTCAGTTAAATGAGTTATTTTCACACATTTTTTACATTCTTAATAGTTTTTAATCAGTTAAAATTTTCATTAGAATAAAATAGCATTGTTTTTTTTTTGTTTAAAAAGGCCTAGGAATTTTATGATTGCAGTGTTACACTCATTATTAAAATCCAATGTAACCCATAAGCATAAGTTAAATTGTGTTAATCTGTTCGTCAATTAAATCCATTCAAAAAATCTTCAAAAAAATTATTAAACAAATAACTTTGAAAAGGTTCTGCTTGTTTTCTTTTGCTTTTTTTCATGTAGAATATATCCAAGATTTCTTGTTTATGATTTAAATTAAGATTTAGATTCTTGAATAAAATTAGTTCTTTATTTTATTTTTCCAGAGAGAATTTTATTACCTTTATGCCGAAAAAGTAAAAGAATATGACTTGTTGTGGAATGGTTTGGTTGAAATACTAGAAACATACCAACCTTTTACAATTGCTCAAGAAATCACGTGCCCATTGGTTCTAATTGAAACTATAAAACAGCTTATTATTGGGCAGAAATTATTTTTCCATAAGGTAAAGAAATCCTTTTATTATTCAGCCATGAAAAGTTAGCGGCTGGCGGTAAAGATTAGAAGAATAGTTCACATTTTTATTGTTAGGGAAAATTAAAGCGAGTGAAATAAGAGTCTTTTGGCATGGGACGCCATTCCGTTTTTTTTGGTTCACTACGATAATAATAATAAGTGATCTCTTTGTAAGCTCTTTAATAAGTGAGATTTTTAATTACCAGCCAATGAAGTGACTTAGTTCGAATCCCATCTATGACTGTTCGATACAAATTCCACTACCGGCTCGTATTGACAGCAGTGCTGACGTAAAATATCCTCAATGGTTGACGGATCATGGGTTAGAAGCTCCTTGCTTAAATTACATGAAAAAGATCCAGATTTTAAATTTTTTAAACAAACTTCCATTAACTTTTCTACTACAAAAACTAATTATTTCAGCAATTTAACACAAGAATAAAAAAAAAAAAAAAACTTTATAGATACAAAAACGTATGAAAGATCACATATTAAGTAGATTTTTTATTATAAATGTAAACAAACCGTTTGAACTTTAATCGATGTATTACTATGAGTAATATCTGACATATTAGTGAATCAAAAAGAAATACAATTAGAAACAGGTGAATATTTATTTTAACAAAACAAAAGGAAATACTTAAAAAAAGAATACAAAACCTTGCGATTCGGAGAAAAGTTTGACGAATACTTATTCAGTCTATCTCTTGTCTTTATTTACTTTGGTTTTTACGACACAAACACTAAATAATGTTAAACAAATCATTAAATGCTGTTTAAAGGTCATGTTTAAAATAAATATTAACTCATAAGTACAATTTTTAATGAGGATTCTTATTGTTTATATTTAGTTAGAACTGAACATATCAAGTTACCCCGAAAAGTTATTCGCTTATTTATTTGTTAAAAAAAAACGGACAAAAACAAGCATTCAGAAACAAATTCTAACACCTGAAAATCATTTATATACTACAGATATAAATAAATAAGTTCAATAAATTAGAAATAAATGAGCATTTACCTCACATAAGCGAGCTCCACTTCCAAGTTGCTAGTTATGTATATCTTCTACAATTTATTACCCTTTTTTTTTATTTCGAGACCTGATGGAAATCTTAACATTAGGAAGCCTTTTTTTAACTGTTTGCAATACCTCGCTGCGCAATTAGCCATATGAATAATTTTAAGTATCTAAATGGGCTTCGAACTCTCCCGCTATTGTTAACACTACGTAACTAGCGAACTTGTTTGCTCCATAATGGCGGATAGTTCTGCTCTCACTATGGAGGAGCCTTAATATAATACCAAGCCTACTTCGAAAGACATAATAATTATATTATTAATTACTAGTGAAATTAAATTCAACATCTTATGCTTAGGTCACTTTCAAAAATAAGCATCTACTTCAGATTTGGAAGAGAAAAATAAATTAAGTAGCACACATTTGCAAGGGGAAAAAAAGGAAAGAAAGGACGACCATCGTATGGCTCGTATGGAGGTAGTTTTAAATTATAAGATTAGTACTGCACGTTTGTTGTTATGTAATCTAGCGCCTGCAACTTATTTAGTATTTTGCCCTCCCTTGAAACATGATGTCAAACTTAAGTGGTCTTGCTTATCAGGAATCTTTTTTTTAAACATCTATGAAAAAAAAAAAATTTTTTTTAAACATCTATGTGCAATGTCTTAGTTACAAGAATAATAATACTCATTTTGTTTTATGTTTTGGTAAATCGATCAAAAATTAAAGAAGTTATGGGTCTCACAATCAGCAAATTAAAAAGGGGGTATGTGAAAGAGAAACATTTTTTCTTCTTCTGGGAACTTAATTTTAATTATGTTATGTGGAATTTAAGGCCCCATCCGAAGCCGCAGCGACGGGCAGCTGTCCCCTCCTACTTTCTAACAGCTTCACCACTGACTTGGCCCCCAATGATGCGCCTAGTCATCATTGTGTGAAAAGTTTTTCATAAAAAAGTGTTTCACTTTTTTTTTTTGCTTCTAACATTTGATTTTTATTTCAGTATAAAATTGATGTGACGATAAACAACATGACAAAGAGCTCTAATTTCTGGCTAGTTATTGCAAAAATCAAACGATTACATCAACAGTAAGATGGTTTTTATTTTTGTTATTATTATTGCATAATTATAAGGAAGCACTTTGAATTTTTATATCTTTATAAAGTGATATTTTGAAAACTAGTTAAAATAAGAGGCATAAATTGTAGATGAGCAAAGCAGAACCCGCGTCAATTGTAGAAACTTAAGAGACTCATTACTATATTTTCAGGTTTCCTAATTGTATTTTTAGAGCAATTCCTCTTTTAGTTTACCCTGATTTATAACACTACTCAAAATATACTACTTTTAATCTAAAATAATCTTCGTTTATTCTTCTCTTATTTTACTAAGTTATTTTTTTCCTCTTTCATTTAATTGAACTCTTTACTCTCCTTCAATCTCAATACATGTAAAGGGTATATATTATTACTACATCTTAAGGAACAAAATCAAAGAATAACAATTCATAATTATTTAATTTAAATTCCATGCATTAGTGCATACTTAAAACTGATAAATATAAAGACGAAAAATTATTAAGAATTAAGAAATGTGTTAAAATATTAAAAATTAAAAAGAGCAATATAGTTAAAAAGTCAGAAAAAAGAATAACGAAAAGATTGAATCTCATCTTTAGCTCGCACGATTATATTCGCAAATAAGAGTGCTTTCTAAGATAATACTATATATCCAAAGCAAAATACACCAAAACTCACATTATTGTATTGATATATTTCGCTTCGGCTATGTTAATACAATAATAGAAAGCACTCATATTTGCGGATATAACCGTTTGAGCTAATGACGAGATTAAATATTTTGATCATTAAAAAAATTTAATTTTTAAATCATTAGGTAAAAAATATTTTTTTTTAAAGTTTTTTAACAGGATAAAAAAAGTTTTAATTTTTAACAATTTTTCGTTTATTTTTTTTAATTTTACAATTTTACTTTGTATCTTTATCTTATTTTATGGGATCTATGTGTTTGCAGCTTATGAGCAGTTAAAACTTTCTTAATTTTCCTTATTAATTTCTCTTTTCCTTAATTCTCTTTTGTTTCCTTCTAATTAATATATATAT
>NC_092206.1:43935662-43963133 GCF_043381705.1 Parasteatoda tepidariorum
TATATATATATATCATATTTATAGTATTTTTTTCAAATCTATGATTTATTTAATAATCAGAATTAATGACGGTGAAATTTTAAGGTTTCTAAATTTTTTCTTAGTATTAAGCAACTTCATTATTTCATGAAAGAAGAAATCCATAAGGCTGTGCAAGAAAATTATTTACTTCTAGATCAACATTTACACCTTGACTCTTATCTGACTTACTTGGAGTAAGAAACATTTTTTTATCTTGTCATTTCTTAGTCGTAAGAAGAAAAAAAAATGTTCCGTAACTTTTCACCGTTTTTAACGTAAATTGTTTTCACTTAAGTTTTGACTCATAAGCAATGAAATTACTCTTTTTAATCTAAATTCAGAAGTTTTTCAATTGCGTTATTGTAACACAATCATTTCATTTTCATATTTAAAAAGATGTTATCGCAAGTGCAAATATCGGCAACTGAGGAAATGAGTAAATGGAACTAAAAAAGAAAGAAAGAAAAACTGATTCATAGGATAATAAAAGTTTTTTTCCTCCATACACTTCTCTTTAGAATAAGAAAAGCTGCGATACCACAGAGGTTAAGGCATTGCGAGTAAGACCGGGTTCCATCCTCGGCTGCGGCGTGAAGTTAGCTGCAGTTCGAACTCAACTGGGATAAAAAGGTGGGCAATGCTGGTCAAATTTGCTCCATCATACCGTGGTCTCAAAATTGTGGGACCTTCATTTTTATGATGTAAGCAGCTTCGGAGCCGTGTTGGCTTAGAGCGTTCGCCTTCCGATGAGATGAACCGGGTTCGAATCCCAGCCATGATTAGTTGACGCGAATTACGCAACCGGCTCGCATCGACCACTGTGCTGACGTGAAATATCCTCCGTGACAGACAGATCATAGATTAGAGTCCCCTTGCAGTCAGGCTAATTGTGGGAGGTTTTCCTCTCTATGTAGCGCAAATGCGGGTTAGTTTCATTAAAAAATCCTCCACGAAAGCAATTTTCTCCCGATACTTGATCCAGGAGTTCTTTTTTCTTCTGGATTGGGTTTAAAATTGCAAGGCTACGGTGTTAAACATTAGTGGTCTAAAATCAAAAATTTGGTCGACTGTTCAACGATGGTTATAAAATAAAATAAAATATAAACAAGCTGACAACAAAATTGACTATTGTTGGCGAGCTTTACCTTTTTTTTTTACGTATATATATAATCAGGTCAGAGTAAAAGCTGGAAAAATAACTCTGAAGTTAGCTAATATAAATGATTTGCAATTTTTTTTTCTTTTTAAAAAGTGCTTTTAACATGCTTTATTGTAAACTTTGTGATTCAAGAAAGAATGAGAAGTTTTTCGTTAAATGTTTATTTTGTTTGATTTCACTCCTGTGCTTGCTCGGATATTTTGATAAAAAATAAACATAATGGACCATGTTTTTGTTGGAACTTAAACATCCGTTTCACAGCAATTTATTTATTTATTTTTCTGTAGAACCCATGACAATTTTTCTATTTTCAAATCTCTGCTTAATTTCACCGTAGACACTTTTGATTTTAAGTTCCTTTTTTCCCCGCTTATATTTGTGTTCATATTGAAGGCGATATTTTGCTTAAAAAATATCCGAAGAAATGCAGAATTTAAAAAAGTTTCCTACATTTTTCTGCAATAATTTATTTGCATTATTCCGTTTTTTCATACTTTATTTTTCAAATAGAGTTTTTGAATAACTTCTTTCTTTTTAAATACCATTTATTTAATTTTATTAAATACCATTTGTTTAATTTCATTAAATACGATTTATTTAATTTCAATAATATTTTTAAAATAGAAATGGATTAGGTCATAATGAGCTAATGAAATATCTTCAGGCTTAAATCTTTTCCAGTCAAAAGACTTGAACTCTTTCTAGTCTTCTAAAAATAGATTTAAAAATTAGCAAATTAAACTCAAATTGAACAATAAAAATTTATAAATGAAATAAAAAAAAAACATGAAATGTATGCAATACTTCTTCAGGGGGTACCCTTCATGCTGAAGCAATTCTGTAATTCATTGCTTAGCAAAACAGAAGTGTAATATTCTAATAAATAGCCATATCATTTTTTGCAGCATTTTCAACATTACAGCTTGTTTCGGTCACGTAAACTTTGTGCATTTTTAAAATGACTTTTAAGCAATTATAAAAAAATTTTATCATTGAAAAAATACTTCAATATTTGACTGAGAAGCAGGGTAAAATACATTTAAAATGCTTAAACTTTATATTATTTAGAGTATTATTATGTTGCATATAATATCTGAAAAGAGAATTACATATTCTTGAATTTGAATGAATACCTTAAACTTGATTTTATGATAGTTTAAAAAGCTTTGCACAATATCATTAAAAATTTGTATAAGAGCATTAAAAAACTATTTTTTTATATTGTAATTGCGTAAAAATATAGAAAACGGTATTTACTTCTTCAGAAATTCTAAATGGAAATTGCATGCAAATTTAATTGAAGTGGAACCTCGTTTATGCGAAATTGGCTGGATTACAATAATTATTCATATTAGCCGGATTTCATCTTATCCGATATAACATGAAATCAGTTTATTAATATTTATACTTACTAACACAGATTATGTAATCATCTACATATTGTAATACATATTATGTAATCACCTACATATTGTAATACATATTATGTAATCATCTACATATTGTAATGCATATTATGTAATCAAATAATACGTATTATTAATCCATATTATGTAATCAAATAATATGTATTATTAATCCATATTATGTACCACATTAATATATTAACAATAGTATTATATACCAATCTAATTAAAATAAGCTTACAAGTTTTAGTTATTTTATTCATTTGCCCATCTGCTACTTCTAACAAAGGCATAAAATAGAGATAGCAAAAATAAATAATGATCTTTTTCGAATAATGAGACAGAAAAATGAATCAAAATGAATAATTTGCACTTTATTCACAAGTTTATTATCCGTGCTATGTCCAGTTTCCTTTTATATTAAGTGAGTGGACGGCAAACTTGTTAGCCAAATATGAACATTACAACAATTTTAAAAACAATTGTGAGCCAAATTTGCTTGTTTAGTAAACTTTTATTACACTAAATAAGTAGTACACTAAATGAAACTAAATTTCATACTTAATAAATATTTATTAATGCGAACAATGTGCTTGCATCTACTTGGAAAGTTTGAGCAAGTCAGGTTTGTATGTTGTCCATGTTCTCATCAATAAGACGACTTCTCAGTTTACTCCTGATAATGTTCATGCTTGAAAAAGATTGTTCGCATATATATGTAGAGCCGAAAAGGGAAAGAACAGCAAACGCGAGCTTTTTCAGCTGATCGTAAGAGTCAGGAATATTATTCCAAGCGTTGAAAATGATCATGTCTTCCTTCTCCAGGTCATTCAAAGCTGACCACTTGCGTTGCATACTAAGATCATCTTTTTTCTTTCCAATGTTTCCAATTCAACACAAAGACGTTCGAATTTAGAGCGCCATATCTCCTTGTTTTTTAAATCCAGCAATTGTATTTCAAAGCTACCAATGTCAATTTCAAGAGGAGAAAATTTCAACTCGGTTATCGTAGCATTAAGAGGATTTTAATTTATCAAAATAAGATGTAATTTTTTCTCACCAAGTTTTTTTTTAAATGAAAATATTATTGCGCATTCCGTGGATATTTGTGCCAGAGTAGCACTTAAGGAGCCTATGAGCCACACGCGGCTCTGGAGCCGCACTTTGCCGACCACTGGATTAAGTGATAATCATCTTGAAAACAATATGTTAAACATGTAAAATACAATAATAATTGTTTTCTGACTCACGAACAAAACATGTGCTTCGTGTAAAGCGATATTTCATGTTAAAGTATTTCGTGTTAATGAGACAAGACTGTTATTAATAAAATGCATGCCATATTCATGAAAAAAAATTAAAGGCATCATTTCACAATAAGTCTTTTATGTTTGTGGTTCTTAAGAAGAACGGGGTAACTGACATTTTATTTCTAAGTGAGTTATGATTAAATTTGGTTTTCTTACAGAAACATTTTTATTTGACATCTTAATTTATATATCAAACCTGATTTAGTCTAGAAAGTACAATATGATTTTTTAAAAAAATCAAATTCGAGCCTTCTAAGATTGAAAATGTCAATTACTTTGTTAATCCCATTCGTCGTGAAGTTTTACTTATATAATATTGTTGATTACAGGAAAAAGAAGCAGTTACTGAATGAAGCTTTAACCAGTTATCCGTATCTTGTAAGACAAAAATTAACTTCTAATATTTCAGTTAAAGTATATATTCACTGCAAAATATTTTTGTTACGTTAAAATATTTTGCAGTGTAGTTTTGTTAAGTGCAGTTTTGTTATGTTAAAATATACATACACTGCAAAAAACTTTTGCGTCACGTGAAAACGCTTTTGAATATATAAATGTAGCAAGTATTAAGTTCAGTTTTAAAAAATTTAAGGAGGAAAATAGCAAGAAAGTCACCAGTTCATTAATACAGTAAGTAAAAATAAAAAAATAAAAATGAGCAAATACGCAATGTCAAAGAAATATTTTTCTATAATACTCAAAATTTTGTTGTTACTTCTGGTACATGCCAATATCAGGCAGCCTGCTTGGAAAATCAAGCGAATTTTTAAGGGATAGGTTGCGTTTCTTGTTTTTCAGTTGCACCATCAATGACTAAGAATATGACTTCTGCCGCACACACGTCACAGCCCGTTTTACAGGGAGGACCCAATCATACTCCGTTCATTTCGCCACAATTCGTAATTTTGACATAAACCAAAGACCGATCAATCTCAAATTCAGTACCCCCAGAGATATTATTTTTCGAAAATTTAGAGGACTTTGTGTCCCGTACAGATTTAACTTGCACCATGCACCTTTTAATACACGAAAAATCTTCGGCTGGAGGTATATTCGAACTCACATTCTCAGGAACACAGATATCAACCAGGCTATCCCGGTCTCATCAAAATCTTAGAGGTTTTAAGAAATTTTTGCGATGAAATAAGATCGCATGTTTGCAAATAGAGCTACTTAAATAATAAAGTTTCTGAGATACTTATTATTAGAGAAAAATATTTCTTACCTCTTTATATAAGCCCTGACATTTTCTGATCAAAATCCAAAATTCTTAAAAGGACGCTTTACCGCCGGAGAAATCCACCATGTCAAATTATCTTTCACCAAATTAAGTAATTTCAAACTTAAATCATAGAAAAGTGAATTCAAATAACAAAATGCAAATGAAGTATGACAAGATTGCTTAGGACTACATTGAGGGGAAGTTATCCTGTAATCATTTGTTTGCCCTTTGATGATTTGAAAGCATTTTTTCAGCATTTGAAATTTTTACGATTAAATCTAGGCTTAGCAGTTTTCTTTTAAATTTAAATTTTATTGGAGGAGAAATAGAATTTCCCTCTTGGTATAGTTTTTCCCTCTTGGTATAGTGTCCTCTTAACACACTGTTGACATCAAACACAGTGTAAATTGTATATGCCTTAATATTTATTTGAAACGAAAAAAAGAAAAGAAAAAAATCAAGAACTATTTGTACCTTTAATAAAATGTGAAGTCGAAAACTGCATATTTGATATGCGATTTTGTTAAGTTATAAAACTTTTAAGTCAACTATTATTTGCTTCCATCTTTGGACTTGGATAAATGTTTATAAAATTCAAAATATATAGATATTGTTGATATTCATAGATAAGTTGATAGATGTTACCGATTGTTGATGCAAATTGATTGTATTTTTAATGAATGTAATTTTTACTATGCATTTATTTTTGGCAGGTACTTTTACGCATATATTTTTACGATTAATTTAAAGTCTTTTCAGAGGTTTTGAAAGTTATATAACTTAGTCATAAAAACTGAAGGACTTATATAATATGAGCCAATTACTTTCTTTTTAAATGAATCTGCGTTTCAGAAAATAAAGCTAAATGCAAAAAAAATAAAGAAAATAACTTTTATATCACTTATTACATTTTAAATGTATTCTTGTCATTTTCAAATTGCTTATCGTCAATGAACATTTATGATGTAATTTGATTCTTTATTACATTCAAAACTATATACATATATCATTTTAACCTTTCTATACGATTTATTTTATTATTTTTTATTTTTTTGTAGTGATGATTTCTGTTTTATGTAGTAAAGCCAACATATATATTAAACTTGATTTCAGAATATTTACTTTTCTTGCATTTTAATGAAAAATGTAGTCTTCTTTGGATTAAATTTAAATCTTTGTACTCAGTTCAGTTTATTTCTTTTTTTACGTAATTCGTGTCTTGTAAGAACTGATTCCTCAAAAATAAATGTCAGTAATAAGTTAAAGCTAAAATCAAGATTTCTGTAAATAAATATGCAAAACTCATGCTTATTTGTTAAAATTGTGTCTTTCAATTGTATTTTCATCCAATTCTTAGAAGTAATAAAATACCCAACTGATATGAAAATTGCATATAATTTAAAGTGACTTTCAAAGATCTAACTTTGCTTTCAAGTTGATAACAATTTTAAGAATGTTTAGGAATAAAATTATTCATTTACAATGCTATAGATGGTTGATTTTCCAATCAATCATCTATAATATTGAGTTTGACCAAAGGCTTTTGCACGTATATATATATATATATATATAACCTTATAAACGTTTATTAAACTAGTTACAATCAAATTTTTTATTATAATTTTATTCCAGGAGAAAAAAAACATAGTATTTAAACTTAGTATTGGCTTAGTATTTAGAATTAAATTTAATTATGTATTTGTAGAAAATCAAACTAATTCCTAATTTTTGGAAATAGCTTCACTTAATTGTTATTATTATTATTTGAAATTTCTTAAAGATATTGAAAGATATTTTATTATTAGATAAACAATGATAAACATAACACTTTTAAGTATTCAAAATGAAATCAATTCTTTCCAACACTGTATGAAATAAACATGTTGATTTTTTTCCCTTTTTGAGTTCTTTTTGGTGGATTTAAAAATGATATTCGTGATTCACGTGAGGATATTCGTGAATATTTAGCAAAACAACATGTATTCAGCTAAATTAATATCAAATTTCAAAAATTAGTTTAACCAGAATTAAAATTTAAAGAAATGATAGAAAATTGCTTTCAATAAACAAATACCATTTCAAAAATTTTAACGTACTCGCTGCAGTACTTTTCTTAAATAATTTTAAAAAATAATTAGTTTTAATAGTAACTGTTTTGACAACAGTTAAACAGCAAATATATTTTCTTAGAGCCTTCAATTTAAGATCTAAGAGATAGTTTTATTATCGTAAAANTAGGTAGTTTTCATACAGCTGAAATTTATATATTGTAAGATAAATAATTTTGTACTATCTTCAGTACTCATAGTTTCCTATGTAAAACAAATGAGTAAATATTGGATCAAATGTGTATGTTTAAAATTGTATCGCAGTCATTATTTTATCTCTGTATTAACAGGAAGCATTAAGAGATGAGGGCGTTAATGAGAAACGATGGTCAGATCGACTTCGGCAGAAATTAATAGGAGCTGTTGAAGAACTCAATCAATATAAAGAATCGGTGTGTGACACGTACGAAAGAAATATACTGGCTCTTTGCGGGCAGCAGGTTCAAATGTGTAAAATTGGAGAAGAATTAGCAGTTAATGGTTTGTTTGATGCTGCTATTAAATCTGTGCTGGGAGAAAGTCAAGGTGGCGAAGTAAGTATTACACCGGAAATATAATGACAAGTGAATCGGCTTAGATGGGGCTGCTAGCCGATTTACAAGCTAAACTAAATTACTCTTTTTCATGTATATAAAAAAATCCTAGTATAAAAATTAATTATATTAAGAAATATATAGCAATATGATGATTAGCGGCAATGAATTAGAAAAGTTAAGAGAATCAATTAACATTATTAAAATTATTTATTAATTAAAAATTAAAGAAGTTAATAAATATAGTAGGTACGGTTAATAATTTGTTATTGAAAGAATCCTGTTAACCAAGCCTTTATTTTACAATTTAATAATGAAGGTTAAAACAATGAAAATTATGTATATCAAGTAATGATTTTGTCAAATATTAGAAGTAATAATAGAGGGGCCGGAAAAAATAATCATCAGTATCGTAGGAAGAACAATTGCGTCAGTGATTTTTAATTTAAAAAAAATTGCAGCAGCTTTATGAAAATAATAAAAAAGAAGAAAAAAAACGATACAATTTGTTTTGCCAGTAAGTCATGGATATTTGCTAAAAAAATAAATAAAAAACATTAATGTTGCAGTCAAAGGAGAATAAAAATAGATGACATTAATAATGGCAAATTCGAAGAATGGGTCTTAATTTGGAAATGGTGGAAAAGAAAGACGTTGGAGAGAATGATCTGGAGGATGGCAGTTCACAGTGATCCATCAGAAAATGAATCAAAGTCTTGTTGCAGTCTTTCAGTAGATGTAAGACTGATGGGGAAGTTTCTACTTATTCAAGATTAAAATATTTGATGGAAGGCGGAAATATTGTTTTACGAAAATTACCTCCACAGGCATGGGTGTCTATACAGTTGATTTCAAAAACCTTTTGCGAGTACAAACAGAAAAGAAAACTGTAGCAGCTATCTCATTCTTTGTGCTGGCAAAGAAAACATCTTAAATACCCTGCATGAAGCATCAAGACAAAAATATGGAGCCTCATTGATTACTACATCCCGCTTTGGTGACAAGGGATTACAGTTCCGGTCGGAGCCTGAGAATCGGAAGATAAATAACTTTTCTATGGTGGTTGGTGCGCTGGTCGTGATGGGAATGTCCACCTGGTAGAACGCTGAAATTCCACAAATTGGTCCACAAATCTCGGTGCACTACCGCGAACCGGCATTAACCGATTCATCGAGTTTGGTTAGATCTATGATGCAGATTCAGATGTAGGAGAATCTGAAATAAAAAAGGAGAAGATCACAGCAAGCTGTGGTCATAGAAAAAGCAAAAAGTTGAGAAGGAGCGTGGTTTCCTGGATGCTGGCTCGCAGTTAGCCGATCATGAAAGTCTAGGTCTGGATCTCTGGGAGTAGGGAACGAAGCAGCTTTACAAGCTCTTCATCTCTTAAGAGTTCTTTTATCTCAGTAAATGGCCGTAAGAAACGGCTGGCAGAATCTGTAGCTTTCTTGTGATGGGTCTTTTTCATCTTCAGCAATTTCCTGGGTCTTGCACTGCAGACCATAGAACAGGCTGGGTGCTCACCATTGCAACTGACGCAGGTCGACGGGTCTGATCTAGGTTTCGTACACTGGTACGAGTAATGAGATCCGGTACATTTCTGGCAGGCAGGAAGGGTCGGGTGTTGTGCAGTTCGCTGAGTGTGTCCATATTTTTGGCATCTGTAACACCGAATCTGTTAGCGTCCCCCACGGAAACGCTCGATCTGAACTGCTCTCTCAAGCATGGAACTGATGTTGAAGATGTTTCTTCTCATTCTAGCAACCGATTGGATGAAGAGTAAAAGTGGGAGGGGCCTGAGCTCCTGCCCGCTTTTCCTTTTGAGTTGAACTATTTTTTCTGGGAAGAGTCCAAAATTTTTAAGATATTTCTCCAATTCAGGAATATCGGTGTCTGTTTTTAATCCTCTGATGAAATTTTTCAGTTTCCTACTCGATATGAAGTTCTTTGATCTTGAATGGGAAACGGGAGGGTCCACCGTCGCGGGGCTTCGGTAACTTTCTCTCGTTCCGTCGGAGCTGATTCCGCAGGTGTAGCGGGAGCAGGTACTGGGTCTGGGCGAATGAGTTTGCCTTCAGATTTTGTATGTACTTGCGTCGCTGAGTTGACGCAAGTTTTCATCTTCTTTTTCTTTCTCCTTTTCGTTGATTCGGAAGGAGCCGGAGTATCAGTTGTTTCCATATAGACAGAGTTCTGTGGTTGTGTCTCAGTCTCTAAAGTGGGGGTTGATTCTGTAATTTCAGGAGTAGGAATATCCATCTCTTTCACCGGTGTCAACAGGGTATCGGTCTGCTGGAGAATTTCTGTCTCGATTGTTGTTTCCAGCTTTTCAGTGTGCACTGGCATTGTTGTTTCCTTTGCAGCCCATTCCTGTTTAATCATCAGGAGGCGTTCAAGCTGGTACCAAATTTTGGTAATCGTACTCGTCGATTCTTCCTCTTTGCTGTTGCCGTTTGATTCTTTCTGCTATGTCCACTTTACCGGATGTGCTGAAGTAAATCATTCCATCTATGTTTTCAGGAGCTGCTTTTTCATTGGCATAGGAGTAGCAATCCTCTTTGATGAGGTCGTGGTCTAGGATAGAATCTGTGATGAGAAGACATAGTAGCACGGGAGCTGGGTTATAATACAACCTTACTCCTCGAGGTCTCTGTAGAATCAAACACCATGTCCACTTGGCTTGGGTGTCACTGCATTTATATCCTTTTTCTTTCTTCCTTAAGTTAATCGCTTCTAAAAACCTTACTTTTGTCCCTCCAGGTCTTAGACATAGCATTTTATTTTTCAAACGGTAAAAGAAGCAGAGAGCAAACAATTCCATTGAATCAACAATGACCTTTTCCTAAGCTAAAAACACCAAGTATGTGGAGTTCCAAAGCGCTGATCCCTCCTACTCGTCACCAAGCTTGACACAGATTTATGCTTTAGGAGCAACTGTGAAAGAAAAACACGGCGAGAGGGTAACTCACATAGGGAAAAAGAGTAGAAAGAGGGAAAATGTAAAAATTAACAAACTGAAAAACAGTGACCCGATGTCACAACGAGATAATACTTCTACAGTGGAAAGGAAATGCGATACAGAAATAACGCTGGGTGGTTATAATTTACCCTGTTTAGGACAACCCAGTGTCGATTCTGGTTGACTGAATGCTGGCTGAATAATTAAACTTTATTATACGTTATATGGAACAAGAAAAATAAATTAACAATAAAAAATGAGTTGAAATTCGACCACCAGGTAAGAAAAAGGTGAGCAAAAAAAAGAAACAAAAAATATATTGGGTTCACGAAACAGTTTAATTATAGCACATATTCAATCTGCTCTTCATTTTTGCATCTGCAAATTTTTAAATTATAATGACCTGAAACTGCTTTATTAAGCTTGTTTGAAAAGCATATTTTATTCTTCAACTAATATTCTAATATTCTTCAACTAATAATCTTCTTATTCTTCAACTAATATTCAAGTCAAATATTTATCTATCTTATAATTTCAAAACAAAGTATGTCATTTCTTCGGCATTTCCATTACATAAGTTTCGTAAGATTGTAATTTAAATTTATGCAGTTAGGGATAAAATTTGAAAATAATTGTATGTTTATAATTATTTGGTAGCAAGTGCTAGAGGAGGACGATGAAGAAGTGATTGAGGATTGGACATACACTTTAAGTGAAGTTTATTCTGGTCGACAAGATCATTTGTTAAATGCAATTGAATCATGTGAAAATACTATGCGTCAAGTAACAGATCAACAAATAGAATTGCTGATTACTAAAGAAAAAACAGAACAATTAGATTTTGAGGTAATTATTTTCTTTTACAATATATAGGCTTACTAACAGGAGCTTGTTTCCAGTAGATTTTGTTAAGGATAACCCGTGTTGTGGTAATATATTGTCTCGTCAGTAAAAGAAATTATCTATATCACACCGTTCTTACTTTAAATTACAATAATTTATTTTATAAACAAAATGTGTTTATTTTTGTAAAAAACGACAGCTTTACAGAAAAAAAAGATAATAAGGAATGAGAAGCATTCACGTCAAGCAAAGAAAAACAAACAGGGGGTGCAGTCTCCTAGTCATTCAAAAAGATTTTTTTGCGATTCGAAATTTACATTACAACCACGTCAATTTCTCTTTAGCAAATAAAAATGCATTTAATTAATTCAAAAAAGTACATTTCTACTTGTAAGACAAAAAGTGCGAAGACAGGGGGAAAACAATTTTTGTCGAGGGACATTAACACAACCAACAGTAAACTTTGATGGCATTTCAGAAACGTGATTGAATCAAAGACTGATATATATATATATATATTGTCAAANCCTCTTTGCATTTAACCGGTAATCCCAACTCTGATATTTCTCCTAAGCTATCTTCAGCAGATATAAGAATATCGAATAAATACAACTACATCAACGAATAAATTAACAACAAATCGGATATAACAAATATTTCGGACATTCACCAGTGAGGATCGACATTATAAATAAGTTAAAATAGAAAAAATAAGTGTATATATATATATATATAGGGTGATTCTAAAAAGATGGGCTAAATTTTAGGAGGTGATAGTACACACCCAAGCAAACAATTTTTATCAAAGAATGCATGGTCGAAAACGAAATTCAAAGGTGCTGGCGCATTTGGAAAGTTGTTTGATGCAAACGTGAAAGCTCCATTTCTGTTGCGAGTTACTGTGCTACATTACTTGTCGCCAAGCTTTCGGCCGCTGCGGGGAAAGCTCGTGATATGCCTGGTGTGTTTCAGAATGGTCGCCTATCTTTTCTTCGCCATTGTACTGCGTGCATAGCCGCTGCTGGCCACTGTTTTGAACACTTATTGTAATCACATGCCATTAAATTTGCTTTTATAACTTAACTTTAGCGTTCTTTGCCTCATATAAGAACATAAACTTTGACGCCCTCTAGCGGTCTAGCGTATCTCTCTTTTTTTTCTAACACAGAGATGACCTGTAATATTTCTTAATCATTTTCTTGTAATTAGAACACAAATGTAATTAAAACATTCAAACAGTTTTATGAGAAATTTTGAAAATATTTTGAAATTTTGAAAATATTCAAGTATTAAAGCATGGAACACTTTTATTTAAACATTTTGCATTTTTTTTTTCGTAATTTTTTCTTATTAAATTCTGATGATGAAAATATAAGTAGTACTAAACAATATTTTGAATAGGTATTTAACTAATAAAAGAAACTGAAAAAAAATATTTAGATGACAGGTGCTTAAAATAATTTTTTATCGATGAAGTAAAAAGATTTAACTAAAAAACTGACGGTTTGTTTTCATGCAAGCATGTTAAGATTTTATATTTAATGTGAGGATGTGTAAAAATATTATTAAAAAAATATTTTTTTAGCACCGGAAGATAATTTGCTTTTTTTAGATTACTGAATAGTTATGATAGCAAATTGAAAAACAAAAATAAATAAATATAAAAATAAATACATAAATAACGAACTGCTTGTGTACATGAAATAAATTGTTGTAATAAATAAATATATTTTATTTATTACTTTTTTAGGTAAGCCTTTTCACAGACAACTCTGCCTTGAAAATTGAAAATATAGATCGATTGAAGGATATTATAAGAAAAATACGTGCTCCAATGAGGAGGACACGTGCTCCAATGAGAAGGACTGAAGATGCAGATGTTAGTGCTAGAATGGGCATTAATTTGCCTTACGAATCGTTTGGTCAAGGCTTATTAGATAAGAGTCATTTGTTTAGCACTCCCGAACGTCCTGTAGTTGTACCTGCTGCTCCAGACTTACCTCCTGACGATCAACCATTAATACAGCCGCCGCAGTTGAGCTCCATTCAAGGAGCTCCAAGTTCTGGTGTTGCAGAGGCTGACTTAATAATAGATGAGGCTTTTGATTTCTTCGACCAGTCGCCTGCAAGAGAAGTTCCCGATCAACCACTCGATTTGTCAAGAAAACAAGTCGTACCATCTCCCAGGGAAAGTCCTGGTGATGCAGAGGCAGCAATGGTGGGAGATGCTTTTGAATTTCTCGATGAATTATCTTCAAGTGAGGTTTCCTCGCAACCACTTCAATCAACTCTCACAAAAACAGCTGAAACAAGTCAGCCTCGTGAAGATGACTTTCCTAGTGATTATTCATCATTTGCTGCTGATCCACCCCAGTCAGTTTTCTTTCCAATTTCTGAAAGGGTTATTCCTAAAACAAAGACTCAAAGGTCCTTAATTCCGAAACTAGATCCTTCTCGAATGAGAAAATCTGGTAGATTTCAACCTGGATATGGTAAAACAGACAGACCATTATATGCTATTAGCGAACAACCAACAACAAGCAAGACTATCCGCCCACCAAAAGGTAAGAAGAAAGGGCAACCACCCAAAAGACAACCATGGAGCTCTTCAACTCGAATACCTACTCGTGGCATAAGGACAAAAACGACGCAACCTATGCCACGATCTGTAAAAATGAAATCAAGTCCGACTCTTGGAGTGGCAGGTGCAAGTAGAATCCCTAAAATGAAAGTAAAGCCAAGGCCAAGGTCGTTAATACCAATGCGTGTCCCTCATGCACCATACGAACTTACAAGTCCTCGTACACCTTTTAGGACGTATAACGTTCCACGTCCACGACCACAACTGGGACAAACATTTGATACATCGTTACAATTGAATCTACGATCTGATGATTGGAGACTAAGAAGTAAACATTCTAAACCCCAAACTTCTCGAATCCCTGAAGCTGTACAACAAAGCGATATAACTTTTCATCCTACTCCTCCAATATATAGAAGAGGATGGCTAAGAGCAAGAGATCCAATAGTTCCACCGTTTATTGGCCCGTTGCCCACTGCTGCAGCTCAAGCAAGTAGAACGACTGGAGCTGCACCACAAATGGATGGAACATTTACAGCTGCACCACAAATGGATGGAACATTTACAGCAGCACCAGATATGAACAGAACAATTGCAGTTGCACCAAAAATAAATAGGACATTTCGAGCAGCACCATAATTGATATTTGAGTTCAAAACAAGGAAAGTAATAATGATTAATATTTAAACGCAATGAGTCATCAGTTTTATACATCAGTTATCAGTTTTATTCAGAAAGCTTTCTAAAAATAGTTTTAATCTCTCATGCAGCCTGAAGTTAATTAAATGTGATATCTGTATTCTATTAATTAATTTTATGTTCTTAAGTAATTATGGTTTTAAAATGATGAAATAAATGAACTTTTAACCAAATGAGGATAAGTTGTCGATTGGCTTATTCAATTATTATTTTTTGTATGTCTATAAAAAAATTCAGTTTAATTTTTCTGAATACGTTACAACATCGAAAGCACTTTATTCTATGCTTTGACTATAATAAAATAGAATGTTCAATATTTAAACAATATACTATTACGATATCATCTTTTGTAAATCGTAACTTAATATATTAATTTTACTGAGGTATTTTAATTAAAAGTTTAATACTCGAAATGAAATGATTTCTAATCCTACTCTGATATAAGGTAGTACTTAGTAGGAGCGCGTCATACTTTTACCATCTTACATTTCTTATAACTTAATATATTAATTTTAGTAATATGATTTGATTAAAACTTTAATATTGGGTAACAATTAGTAGGAGGACGCCATACTTTTATTATAGTGCATTTTTTTTAACTTAATACATTAATTTTAGTAATATGATTTAAATAAAATCGTAATATCTGAAAATAAAGGATTTCTGATCCTACTCTGATATAGGTACTCTGATATATTTAGCAAGGGGACGCCATACTCTTATCCTCTCACTTTTTTTACTATTTCTCATCATAATTTCAGATTTTTTGTATAGATGTCCAAGTCAGAGACTGAACTAGATCAGTGTTCTTCTATCATTCAATCAAATTCCGTTTGCAGTATACCTATACCTACCCCGATATAGGTACTCTGATATACTTAGCAAGGGGCGCCATACTCTTATCCTCTCACTTTTTTTACTATTTCTCATCATAATTTCAGATTTTTTATATAGATATCCAAGTCAGAGATTGAACTAGATCAGTGTTCTTCTATCATTCAATCAAATTCTGTTTGCACTATACCTATACCTACCCCGATATAGGTACTCTAATATATTCTTAGCAAGGGGAAGCCATACTCTTATCATCTCACTTTTTTTACTATTTCTCATCAAATTTCAGATTTTTTATATAGATGTCCAAGTCAGAGACTGAACTAGATCAGTGTTCCTCTATCATTCAATCAAATTCCGTTTTCACTATACCTATACCTACCCCGATATAGGTACTCTGATATACTTAGCAAGGGGAAGCCATACTCTTATCATCTCACTTTTTTTACTATTTCTCATCATAATTTCAGACTTTTTATATAGATGTCCAAGTCAGAGACTGAACTAGATCAGTGTTCTTCTATCATTCAATCAAATTCCGTTTGCACTATACCTATACCTACCCCAATAGAAACGTTTTCCTACCGATTGCATCTGTAACTGATAGACCTTTGATAGATTTTGAATGGACAGGTAAGTGAAGTGACGTTAGCTTACACATCACTGTTAAAAAATAGTTTCATCTTTTTTAATGCATTTGTTGTAAAACAGCGCATTTTAAAAACGTTTAGTTTTAATTATTTTTTGTAGAATTAATAACTTATTTAAGAGGTGAAAATAGAAATAGTAAAAAAGTGAAACGATAAGAGAAAGACGTTAAAAACAAGGGCCAAATTTTTTCATGATTTGAATTTATTAGAAATCAATGTTCCAAATTATTTCACCTCCAGAATTTTGATTTTTTAAATATTTAATTTATTTAGTATGTTTACGATTTTAAAAAAGGAATTGGGTATACTATAGCCTACGTCACAGATCGTGTTATTCCTACTAAATTTAACTAGTAAACAGCATTTTCTGCGAACCTGATTTCTAGCAACAAGTAAAAGCATCAAACGAAGTGTCTTGTTATAAGTCGCTACTCGCCAGGTTGGAATTGTATTAGTCTAGTTCCTTTGGAAATAATTTATATTGTTGTTTTACCGAAGTTTATGAATTTAGTAAACATATTTAAAACTCAGCTTATTAATTAAACTAAAAGGTAAATGTTATTCCTAGTAAATGGAAGTAGTTGTGCTTTTTTCATATTATACCCAATTCTAGTAAAATTTTATTTATTACTATAAAAGGGTATAGTTTTATTAAAGTTTTCTACCTTTTGTAGCTTTGATTGAAAAAAATTGTTCAATGCATTTTTTTTTTTGCTATATCATGTAAAACGAGAACGAAAATTATTGTCTAAAACATACACTATTAATGTTTAATGTGGGTGAACAAAAGCAGGAATAAAAAATAAAACAAAGAAGATAAACTTGAATTACATCAATTTAAAATTTTTTAAACATTTACTTAAGCTTATGTTCCGTAGTTTAAATTAGGAAAATTTTAGTTAAATGAGAGTCAAAATTGTTCTATGATAATTAATTAATCATATTTTGGTAATTCTGATAAATTATTTACTTATGATAAAATCTTTATAGTCATATTCTTTAGTAGTAAATTGGTAAGTATCATTTTTATACATTGCGTTGCTTGAAAATACTGAAGAAATGAGCATGTTTCAAGAATAAATTATTAATTTAAGTCATGTTTTGTTAATAGAAAATGCAATGTGCAGTTATTAGTTTCTAGGATTGGTCTAATTATCCCCTTTGTACTTTTTAATAATCTCAGCATCTTTGAACTTTGTTCCTTAAGCAAATTTCTTAGTTTTTAATGTTACGAAGATGAATCCTTTCCCCCTATTCATCAGACAAAAGAATGGGTGTAAATATACTTCGCTGTGCCTTTTGACAAAAAATTGTCTTCTTTCTTTTTTTCTGTGACAATCGTATTTACCTGCAACCCCTTTCTAAAAAAATGGGACCGAAAACGTAATGTTTGCAATAAAACACAAATAAAAAAAAGCATGCATAAACGTAAAAGCATAATATAACCTAACAAAAACTTAACATACATAAATGGTACTTGGGTAAAATCCGATTAACCATTAAAGTTGGCGAAAATTCCGCCAAAAGAGACCAAATCGTTTCATACTGTTACCACGGCATATTTAATGGCATATTTAATGAAAATTTTAAAAAAAAGTTTTTTTTTTTACAAAAAAATCCTTGGACTTAATGTTCAAGACTCTACTATTAAAAAAACTTATAGCACAGTTTATTTGTGGCATTGTTGTGGTAAAATTTGCGGCACAGTTTACTTACAAAAATAACTAAACATTCAAGCACTTTATATTTATTATGATTTAACCAAAATAAAAAAACTGTTTCAATGAAAAACATTAAGAAAATACTCACGTATTTGGTATATTCTTTTCCTTTCTTTAATTTTTCCGAAAATGGTTGTCGAGGTTTTATTCAAATACAAAAAAAATGTATTATAATGAAACATGAACATTGTAGGGTATCTACCACTACAAAATTACAATTCACTAGTATATAAGACGTGTTAACTCGACTCTATGTCGGGGTACCTTATCATAGATGTAGGTTGACATTGTCTATAACTACCATCCCCACATTGGTGACCTTTGGACGTGATGTGAAAACGCCTACCTTGGCAGTAACGCCCACTTCGATATGAACACGCCTATCTTGACAGAAACACGCACTTCGATGGATGGTTCACATTGAACAGTTGACTTGCTACTTGTGACTGCGACATTATCCCCCTCCTCACGCTGTTCCTACTCAGTCTCGTCTCGATCACGCACAACGTTGACTTGCATACACTCGACTGCAAACGGCAACGCAGAAGCGACTACGACAGTGAAGTTAATACACCTCTCACATTCAGCACTCAAAAAGTACGGTGATCTTAATACAGCTCACCCGGCTTCTCACAAAACAGCAATGAATCAACTAGTAGTATCCGTTTATCGAATTCTTCCCCAGATATAATTCTGGGGAGGAAGTATTGTAGGGTATCTACCACTACAAAATTACAATTCACTAGTATATAAGACGTGTTAACTCGATTCTATGATGGGGTATCTTTTCATAGATGACGGTTGACATTGTCGATAGCTACCATCTCCCCACAAACATTATATAATAGCGTATTGCAACTTAACATAAAAGCATGCAACATAACAAAAACATAACTTAAAAACATATAACACGACAAAAGCATAGCACAAAAAATTCGGTTTGTTATAAATTAAACAGCATCGCCTATTTTGGCGAGAAACTTGGCGAAAATCAAAGGGCACGAGTTTAGGGTACATGATTCACATTTACAAGACTTTTTGTTAGCAGACAGAAGCAGATTTTTGCAGAACTATGTTTTCAAAATTTAATTTGTTGAACGTTTAGAAATATCAAGGGCATTTAGATATTTAAAGGCGTTCTTAGAATTTTAAAAGTTGTTTCTGAAAATATTACGTCCGAGTATAAGGAAAAGCGTTTTATAATCTGCTATTCAACAGCTGATCCATTTTCAGGTTTACAACTTTCGTTGTTCATCAAAATCTAGATGTCTTTCGCTGTCATATGCATCAGTAATAACTGTTCTCTTCCCTGCAAATTATTCATTTTCCCATTATTTAACGGTATATGACAGCAATTTTAAATATGGTTCGCTATTGTTATTACGTTATTTAATTTTGATCATTATTCAAAATTGTTCAAAGATAATTCCATGCATAAAAAAACCTTTATTAAATATTTTTTATTTTTCATTCATATTTTTCTTAATAATGATCGAAAAAATACTGAATTATATTGTATAATTTCTTTTTTGCATAATTTTAAAGAATATAAATTTGCATGTCAAAATACAAAATTGAAGCAAAATCAGTCGAATAGTTTCTGAGAAATTCAAATATTTCAAATCAAATATTTGAAAAATCGATTTCTCAGGAACCGATTTTGATCAAATGGGAAAAATATACTTGAGGGTGCCCCTTGGCGAAATTGGCGACTTACGTTTGGCACCATACTTGCTTGCCCGGAACGCTGCGGTAACTCACAAACAGAACATTTATATCTATTACTAATTAAACCTTCATTCATACACCAGTCAATCACTGCTTCTTTTCCATTGTTATTCAAATCGTACAGAAACTTAAGATCTATCTTATTGACAGTATTCATTTATAGTACCAGAAGCAAAAGTAACTTTACCAGTCGGTATCCAAAGTACAACTAACGGATCTCTGAAATTACATTTAAAAATTCATTTAAAAACAACGCTAAATTCTAAACTAATCAGAATCACGATTGGTTTTCAACATCGCCCAGCTTGGCGATCACAACTTGGCGGGCGCACCCTCAAATGTAGTCTACCCGATCAAATTTACAATTAGCCAATTTGACCCATTTTGCTCAAATTTTGTATTTTGGCACGTAAAATTATATTCTTTAAAATGATGCAAAAAAATTTTATACATAAGAATTCAAAATTTTTTTGACCATTACTTAAAAAAATAATAAATATTTAATAAAGGCTATTCTTTGCAGTTTTGGATAAAAGAATCTTATAATTGTGGGTACACACTCGCACAAACTTTTTTTTAAAAATATAGATAAAGTAATTGCGAGATGTTTACACTTTCTAGCTAACTTTTTATGATAAAATTATCAAGTTATCTACAAACATTGTTGGTTTTTATAGTTAGCTAAAAAAAAAAGAATTCAAATTCTTATATTTAAATTTTATCCCAATAGAATTGAAAACTGAAGTTGTGGTACCAAATTTTTATTACAATGATAAAATGTTTTGAAATCTTTTAAATGAATAATATTTAACTTATTTTATTTTATCAAATAGCAAAAAATAATAAAAATACTATAATTTCAAATCATCACAACGGCTTTTAAGTTTCACATTTCATGGTTGATTATATTTCATTACTTTTCTATGCTTTCAGAAATTCTTTCAAAATGGCACATTTCGTTGATAGTGAAGCAATAAGTAGATCGAGAGCCGATGCGATGCATTCTGATTCGCTGGGTTTTCCGCCACAGCTACCGCTTATAACAGTCACACCACCTCAAACTTTTTGGGTAAATTCGCTGTTTTATAGATTGCTTTAACAGGTTTAAGTAATTTCTTAATAGTCATATACAGGATTAATAACCAGTAATTTATTGCGAAACCAAAATTCTGACTGCGTATTGTGGTTGGTTCTAATGCCACTTGCCATATGGGCAAGCCTGCTTGGTGAAACCGAGCAAATTTAAGGCAGAGTGTGCGATTCTTGTTTTTCAGTGGCGCCATCTATGGCTAAGAATTTGATTTCCGCCACATTATACGTCACACCTGTTTATAAGGCAGACTAGAGCCTCTGAATTAGACAGCCGATTTATCATCTATTTTTGGAGCAAAGAGCTAACATAAGCACAATACTAGCATAACGTTAACTTGCTTAATAGGTCAGCTCTGATAGTATAGGAGCCTTAAGGCAGACCCATTCATACATCCGTTCATTCATCCACAGATCGTAGTTTTGACCTGAATCAGAGAACGATCGATCTCCAATCCAGTACCCCCAGGGTATTGATTTGTTATGGGAACATGGAGGGCTTTGCGACTCGACAGAATTTTAACGTGCATCAGTCACCAACTACACGGGAGTCTTCGGCCGTCGGGATTCGAACCCACGAACTCTCGGACATGGGTCCAGCACCCTACCAACCAGGCTATCCCGGCCACTACGTGTTGTAAAGCCCGAATGCTTGAATTTCAACTGCAGCTTTGCGTTCGATGACAATTAAAGCTAAAATCGTTTCCCGATCGATACGCTCGAATTAATAATCTGATTATCGTTAAACTTAATTTATTGTGAAACGAAATTCTGACTATTTATCATTGAGATCGAATGCTTCAATTTTAACTGAAGCTTTGTGCAGAATAACAATTGAAGCTAAAATCGTTCCTCATAATTGCAGGCATAATTTTTCTCCTTTTATCGCTAAATAGAATTTATCACCAAACAAATTTCTGACCCTTTTATGACATGAAGAATTTGAAATACATGAAATTAAAATGAGTAAAATAGCTTGTTAAAAAATATTTAATTTTTGTGACGTCTAAAATGACAGCATCGGTCTTATATCTTTCAGAATTAACTTCTAACACCTTTTTTTTCTTCAAAATAATTTTTTTTAAAAAAGTTTTCCATGTTTCTCGTTTCATGCATTGTAAAATTATCTTCTCTTTTTTAGTTTAATTAAACAACGTGGTTCTGAAAAACTTTTTCGCTTGAAAAATTATAATATACATTTTTTTTTTGAAATTAAAGTATTAAAATAATGATCAAGTTTTTAGTTTTATTGCTCGGCTGAAAAGTCTTGTCTAAAACAATAGTCATAAACTGTGACTGAATATAGACAAGATTATTTTATTCGTCATTTTACAATAAGAAAAGTTTTTAGTTTCTTAATAAAAGGCTTCATATCCATATGGTGTTATTGATCTTTTAACTTTTTCTTTTAATACCTTCGAAAACTTTGAAATATTAGATTTGAAAATTTGCAAAATATGATTTAATACTTAAAATTTTTCTGTCTTTAGATTTCTTTTTCATTTATATCGATGAAAACCGATTTTAGATGATGTTGAAACGTTCTTTTAAAATAAATTTCGCAAAAAAAAATGATAAAAATATATTTTTAATAAAAATAAGTTTTTGTTGCTACTAGCCCTCAGCTGTAAGAAAAGCTGAATCAAGTTAATGACACCAGCAACTCTAAGCATATCAAGCACGAAGAGTGGATCCAAGCAGAGATCACCTCTAGGAAGACCAAGACAGCCGAGAATATGGTCTGGTGTAGCCTGACAGACTTAGATAGTCATACTTAGAGAACATGTAGGGAAAACTTTTACTTTGTTTATGTATGCCATATATATCAGATGACCATTGCGAAAACGAGTAATGACAGTCTGCTCTAGTCTGCTGCACTGGAGGGACAGGGAACCACCAGGGCGATTATACTAATATCAGTAGTGAGCAAGAGGAACAGTAGGACCACGTAGCGGAAATAAAGCGGAAATACGCTTCTGAAAAAATCCGCGATGACTGAGAACACAAGGGCAGAGCTGAGCCAATTTTAGCAAGGAAGTCAGAAAACTCATTAACAGCAAATATTGTTAATGAAAGAGATCCACTGCAAGTGAATCGCCTAGAGTTGAAAAGCCTTTTCAGCTTGTTCAGAATAGCCACTCCGACATCATCCCGCACTTCATGCGAATTTGAAAGATGCTGGATCTGACTCCGGCTTCACTCGAGATACTAATTTCCTTCAAACGAGAAAGTAAAAATACTCTATTGAGTTCAGCTTCTATGGCAAAAACGGAGCAGTCATCAGGATTTCTCAATTTTATATGGTAACAGGTGTTATGGGATCTAATATAAACTGCACTACCAGAACGAGTATTTTCATTCTTGCTACTACCTGTAAAAATAAGAGTAGCCACCATTGGAATATTGCTGATTAATTCGAAGGCAATCTGCTTCAGATGAGCTGGGATGACTGATGATTTGTTGACATGAGTCAACAAATCATCAGTCGGCATCAGGTTTGAATGGAAAAACATGCTTGAGATGGATCAAGAATGGAGTTCAAGTAGTATGGCTCTAAAGCAATGTCAAATTCTCACCAACCACATGCTAAAAGTCTAATTGTTTCACCAACGCTGAAGAAAGGGGATTGTTTGAACCAAAGCTGAGTAGTTGGTTAAAATATTTTACAAGATTTGAGTTTCTTCGAGAGCTGAGTGATTGAAAAGGACAATGTCATTATGGCAGCTATTACGCAGATCTGTCTAAATAGAAAGATAATCTAATAGAAAGATAGAAATCTAAAAACGAGGAAACGTATAGCACTAGAAACTTTATAAATATATTAACTGTAGTACTGTTCTGGTATAGTTTTGTTACAAACAATTCCTGATTAGACGGCGCTCTAATATTTTAGATATTTCAACTGAGACGGGTAGAAAAAACATCAATAATAAGTCTTTTGTAAAAACTATATGAAGATAATTAAAAACATAGTTATTATTTCCCTCACTGTCCGCATCTCACTGACGATTGAGTTGGGCTATGATAATCGCATTAGATGCTTTAAACAAAAACACGTGTTTTTATGTGTTTATGCGCTTATATTTTTTATTTGCTTTTATTGAATACAGTCAAACCTCGATATCTCGAACTTGAAGGGAGAAGGGAAAAAATTCGAGATATCGAAAATTCGAATAATCAAAAATCGCATATTATCGATGGTAGAATAAAGAAAAATGCTCTTTGCATAACTTATTTACTATTCCATATTTATTCTGAAAACACTTTTTACACTTTCATTTAAAAAAAGATTCAATTGTTGTTTGCTTTAGAGATGTGTAAGAAAGTTTGTCTATAACACTTTCTAAGTGGACTATAGCTTTAAATGTCTCCTCTCACTTATCGGCTGCCTCTCAATAAATCTTCTTACAGTGTCTACTGCAGAAAGTGCTTGTTTGTTAGTAACATTCGGCTGTAAATCTTCGATTTCCTCATCCTCTTCTTCTAATAGTTCACAAGAGGCTTTCGTTTGAACGATGACGTCATTCTCATCCTTCTGACCACACACTGTTACTGCATCATCTACGTTTACAAAGTCATGAAATTCCATGTCATCAAGCTTCATTAGTCCGGTCAATCTGTTCCAATCATTTTCGGTGCGGTTTTCTGTTTGGCTGCTTTCGCGATCTTTAATGAATCCAGACTTCTTAAGGCCATTCATTATCGTAGAGGAAGGCGCATCATTCCATGCCTTATCAGCCATTCTTAAAATTGTTTGTTTTTCGTTGGATTTTTTTTTAGTTTTAGAAGAAAAATCTACACTATTTATGAAAAAAATTCGAGTTAATGAGGATTTAGAAAAAAAAATTCGTGAAATCAAGTTTTTTTTAACATTGAGAGTAAAGAAATTTGAAGGGAATTTTTTTTTTCTTCGAGATATCGAAAAATTCGTGAAATCGAGGTTCGACTGTATTACAAATTATCTTGAAACTTTACATTTTAACACATTATATTTTATGCCTTATATTAGTTTTTTGGTTATGNTTTTAGCGTAACTTGTCCACTATTACTTATAAAAGTGCAGGCCATATGGCTAGATTCTTAAGTTCTGATAAAAGTTTTATGAGAAATCCATTTGCTTTAAAAATTTCTACTTTGGTTCGCTACCACTAGAAAGAATTATTTTCAAAATCCTCATAAGTTGGAGGGTATGAATATATTAACTGTAGTACTGTTCTGGTATAGTTTTGTTACAAACAATTCCTGATTAGACGGCGCTCTAATATTTTAATATATTGAAATAACTGACACGGGTAGAAAAAACATCAACAATAAGTTTTTTGTAAAAACTATATGAAGATAATTAAAAGCATAGTTATTATTTCCCTCTCTGTCCGCATCTCACTGACGATTGAGTTGGGCTATAATAATCGCATTAGATGCTTTAAACAAAAACAAGTGTTTTTATGTGTTTATGCGCTTATATTTTTTATTTGCTTTTATTAAATACAGTCAAACCTCGATATCTCGAACTTGAAGGGAGAAGGGAAAAAATTCGAGTTATCGAAAATTCGAATTATCAAAAATCGCATGTTATCGATGGTAGAATAAAGAAAAATGCTCTTTGCATAACTTATTTACTATTCCATATTTATTCTAAAAGCACTTTTTACACTTTCATTTAAAAAAAAAGATTCAATTGTTGCTTGCTTTAGAGATGTGTAAGAAAGTTTGTCGATAACACTTTCTAAGTGGACTATAGCTTTAAATGTCTCCTCTCACTTATCGGCTGCCTCTCAATAAATCTCCTTACAGTGTCCACTGC
The DNA here is from genome assembly GCF_043381705.1 of Parasteatoda tepidariorum. NCBI lineage: Eukaryota > Metazoa > Arthropoda > Arachnida > Araneae > Theridiidae > Parasteatoda > Parasteatoda tepidariorum. The sequence goes on from NC_092206.1 coordinate 43,961,327, forward strand.
AGAAAGTGCTTGTTTGTTAGTAACATTCGGCTGTAAATCTTCGATTTCCTCATCCTATTCTTCTGATAGTTCACAAGAAGCTCTCGTTTGAGCGATGATATCATTGTCATTCTACTGACCACACACTGTTACTGCATCATCTACGTTTACAAAGTCATGAAATTCGATGTCATCAAGCTTCATGAGTCCGATCAATCTGTTCCAATCATTTTCGGTGCGGTTTTCTGTTTGGCTACTTTCACAATCTTTAATGAATCCAGACTTCTTAAGGCCATTCATTATCGTAGAGGAAGACACATCATTCCATGCTATCAGCCATTCTTAAAATTGTTTGTTTTTCTTTGGATTTTTTTTTAGTTTTGGAAGAAAAATCTACACTATTTATGAAAAAAATTCGAGTTAATGAGGATTTAGAAAGAAAAATTCGTGAAATCAAGTTTTTTTTAACATTGAGAGTAAAGAAATTTGAAGGGAATTTTTTTTTCCTTCGAGATATCGAAAAATTCGTGAAATCGAGGTTCGACTGTATTACAAATTATCTTAAAACTTTACATTTTAACACATTATATTTTATGCCTTATATTAGTTTTTTGGTTATGTAGGACAGATATTATGAAAAAAATTATCCAAAGGTGGCTTCATATCCACGATTCGTAAGCGAGTTGCTGGCGATAATAAAGGACAACATTCCTGAAGCAAATTTGGATCTGTTTAATACACCAGAGATGATAATTGGAACTTTAAATTCGATTGTGAAGAGACTTGATGACAGAAATAATAAGGTTAGCATTCAGGCTACAGTTTTTTAAAACAAAAATTTAAGTACTTATCTGTGAGACTTCAAAATTTCCATATTACTATCGATGTCAATACTGCTTAATTAATCATGATAATAGGTATCTAATATACGCATATAATTTTTTACGGTCCACTTTAACAAACAGGTACCCAAAATTTATTACAGGTTGCTTTATATTGAACTTGCTTTCTTTTATTCTTTCAGTTGCAAACAGAAGGTTCGTATATTTATTATAAAAAATAAGCATTTTTAATACCTTCGACGTTTTAACGAATTTTTAACCTTAAATTTACAACCAGTAGTTGAGTCTAAAAGTATATTTATTTACAGTGTATTTTCATTTAAAATTTTTTAAAAAGAGAAACTGTAACAAGACAAGAAACTATAAACAACAGAATAAGCAAACGAAAGTAATAGAATCAACTAAAGATGAAGATGATTTAAGACAATAGTAAAAAAAAGAGAAAAAAAAACTACCACTGTTCCGTTTTTAGGAGCGAGCTTATCGCCATTGATGATGGACTTGCCTCAATACTGTCTCTTTCAATTTCGAAAGAGATTCGGATCCTTACCAACAGTAGAAGCGCTGTTCAGCACTTGGCTAGCTGGCACAGAGTGAGGGACAATACTAGCACGAACATCCTTTATAAACTTTTACACCTCTCCAAATATTGTCGAATTCACGTACAATGGATACCCTTACACGTAGATATATCAGGCAATGAAATAGCAGATAGTCTAGCCAAGGCAGGTGCAACTGAGGCCACTCCACCTCCAGTGTCTCTTACCTCCTCAGAGCTCTTCTCCATTGCTAAAGCCAAAAATAAATCAGCATGGCTCACTCCACCCAGTCACAATTGGTACCAGGGTACCAGACCGGGTAGCTGTTTGACAGCTGACAAAGACCGTCAGTCTCAAACCGCCATCACACGTCTCCGCTGTGGACACCTGAAATCACTGAGGTACTCTGGAGGAGAAAAGTGCTTTGCCCTCTGTACCAAGTGCTCT
>NC_092206.1:43964538-43967867 GCF_043381705.1 Parasteatoda tepidariorum
CAAAGAATATAATCGAAAATTTTATAAATTGTACTCCTTACAATTGAAATTTTTTTCTACCATTATTAAACAAAGTAATAAAAATAATAAATATTTACTAAAAGTTATTTTTTGCATAAAGATTATCTTTGGGTAAACGAATTTTATGATTGTGTGTAAAAAGTTTTCCATTTGCTTAAAAAGTTTACGAGATATAAGGAAACACGCAAAAAGTCAAATTAACATTAAGCCTGTCTAACTATTGGAACCATATTTCCAAGATTGTGGCCACCCCCTATAATTTGGAGATTAGAAATCCAAATCTATCGAAAAAAGGGTATGTTTATTCAGAGAAAACATATTTATACATATGATTTCGTAACTTAAAATATCATTTGCACTTATTACTTAGCATATTTAAAGTCACCTTCCGAGCCATTAAGATTGAATCCGAGAAAGTGAAAATCCGATCGAAAGCTATTCTGGGTGGTTCGTTTTTTTATTTTTCACACTTTACCGTTGATTATTTATACTACTATCAGGATTGAACTGAAATTGAGATTAAAAATTTAATATTGCTATGCTCAATGTTTAATGTAAAAGCAAGCGTATGTCAAACCGGATAATGCAGATAAGTTTTGATGTCAAAAGTATTGTTCTTCATTTCAGAATGGCTGCTATACCAGATTACTTTGAAGGTGAAATTAATCGAATGAATGAGTACAACTTGTACCTGAAACAGCAAATTTGTGATATGGAGCCGAAAATAAGTCATTTACGGCAAGTTTAATTTATTTTTCGATACCAGATTACTTTGAAAGTGAAATTAGTAGAATGAATGAGTACAACTTGTACCTGAAACGGCAAATTTGTGATATGGAGCCGAAAATAAGTCATTTACGGCCAGTTTAACTTATTTTTCGACACGCGCAAAAGTTTTAATTACTTCGAAAGCATTACCTTTAATTGACCTTAACATAAAAATTCAAAAAAGTGTTTCAAATTTTTAGTTTTCAATCTTGAACCTAATTAGTGATCAAAATCTACATATTTTAACGGTATATTGACTAATTTTAATACTGCTTGACTAATTTGATATTGATGACATGCTAGTTAGTTATTTCCGTCTGGATTTTTGCAAGATACAAATAATACGATACTGAATTTTCAGTGCAATGAGACAAAGTAGAGTAAAGTAGTTCCTCCCATGGTACTGATTTCGTTTCATTAAGTTTAGCGTGAAAAATATTCAAGGAAATAAAAACCTTACTTATCTAGAAAACTACGGGATAACTATGTCAAAAGTGCAAATAAGAAAAGTATTCAAATAAGTTTATACTAGTCAAATAAGTCAAAAGTGCAAATAAGTTTTATGAGTAAAAATCTTATCCATTTCTGAACAATAAGTTTTAGTGACTTATGTTTGTTTTATTCAATTTAGAGTTTGCTAAGCATGCAGTTAATTTGCCTGAATAGCAATGAAGAAAATGTATTTTTTGTATGCATAAAAACTCAACAACTTTTAACTTATTAGTCTTACTGTCACGATACATAGTTTCATGAGACACAGTGCAAAAAAAGTAAAATAAAAATAATACATAGAAACAATACCACATTTTTCAAGATAGCACTATTCTTGCAGGATAGTTTCGCCCCTTTTTTCTACCCACTAAAATTTGACCCTCGAGGACGTGTGACCTTTTAACAGTATCATAAGATGAGAGTACTGAGCAGTTTTTTTTACAGGGATATTTTTTTTTTCTTTTTCTGGTGGCTGAAAGTTTTACTTTAACAATACTGACATTAATTTCGTTTATCAAATAACTTTGATGCAATTCAGTTTCGATGATATTGCATGCATTTCTTGCTCATAGCAGCTTTTTAAATGCTGGTTATTTTTTTATTACTATAAAAGATCCTTCAATGTTTCATAGTAAAAAAAAATTTGACGTTCAGCTAAAAAACTACTACTATCCATTCTCAATTGTTTGAAAAGTCAAACTTCAATAGGCTTGTCTTAGCTCTTGACTGTCCATTTCTCATCTACAAAACTGCAACAAAAGAATGATAACACCACGACTTTTTTGAAATTTTTTGTTACTATGACAATTGCCCATTTTATAAACTATCTAAAAATGTGCAGTTTTGGCCTTGATATTGTTTGAAAATGGGTTGGACAGAGAAAATTGTATTCAAGATAGTTATAACAGAAACCAATACCTTCCCCCTAATAATTTGTTTCTTGATTCTACTGGTCTAAATCCCGTCTGCATAGTTTTAACCCTGCTGTGGGCCATATTAGGTTAACAGAGTTTGTTTCGTGTTAAAAAAATATCGGAAACAATAAATAGTATTTATTAAAAAATATAATAATTAAGGAATGAAATAAAGAACATTGCACATGAAAAAATACAAAATGCATATTTAAAAAAAAAGAAAAAGAAAAAACAGAATACGCACTAAAGCAAAACATAGGAAATTAGAAAATTTGCTTTTTTTTCTGTAGGAAGCATTCTGGAGAAGTCAAGATATTTGCTGTCTGTTTTAAGCGTGTAATGGACGTCGCAGAGTTAAATGTTATACGACGTTTTATATCAAAACATACAAACATTCCTCTCTATTTTGTTCTAAATTAACACAAACACCTTTATTGAGGCGGGAACATTCCTCACACATACACAAACAAGAAGAACTCGTTGCGTTAATGTTTTAAAAAAATATTCACAAATTTAAAAATTATAGATTCGGAATGCACATTCAGATTTGGACCGGTTCAAGGAAAATAACCAATCAAACATGCTGTATTTCAGTAAGAACACGCTATAAGAATCCTTTCTTTACTATTTATATCATGATCTCTCTCTGTATATATATATATATATATACACAGAAGAGCCATTACATTATGACCACCCTTCTAATAACATGTAGGACCACCTTTAGCACTCAAAACTGCTAGCACCCGCCTTTGCATTGATTCCACAAGGTGCTGATAGGTAGTCTGAGGTATCTGGTTCCAAGCGCTCACCAACCGGTCCTGCAATTCCCTCACATTGCGAGGGGGTAGCGTGGCAGCACGAATTTGGTTTTCCAAGTAGGACTACAACTGCTCTATTGGATTAAGGCCAGGTGAATTTGGGGGCCAAGACATGACTTGAAAGTCACTGGAATGTTCCTCGAACCAATCCATGACGATTCGACCCTTGTGACATGGTGCATTATCCTGTTGGTAAACACCATCCCCCTCAGGAAAAACTGTTGCCATGAATGGGTGAACCTGGTCTGCAACTATGTTCAAGTAGCTTACAGACGTCAGGGATTGTTCTATGAGGATTATGGGTCCTAATGTG
>NC_092206.1:43969931-43980180 GCF_043381705.1 Parasteatoda tepidariorum
ATCCAAGGTCCATCATGAAGTCGTGGAACAAAACTGCAAATTTTATGTTGATCCAAAACATGCATATTACAACTATAACTATTTTTCAAATCGGTAACTTTAATAGAAAAAAGATTATGAATTTCGCTGCTTGATTTTGACCCTCCAAATAAGCTATGAATCAATGTTTGAGTATCAATTTGGCGAAATTTCAGTTCCTCAACAGTGCTCTTCAGAATATATGAGCGTTGAGAGCCAGTGTCAATTAATGCTCTTATAGCACGTTTTCCTTCTTTACTTTCAATATTTACCATTAAAGTTTGAAGGAATATCTCTCCAGAACAGCAAGAATTCGCAAGTATTACATTTTGGCATTCACTCGAATCAATTACTTTTTCATCTTTTACTTCGTGCTTGTTTGGCGATAATTCTGCACACATGATCGACCAATGTCTCTTAGCACAAATTAGACATTTAACACTTGATTTGCAATATTTTGCTTTATGTCCAAACTTAAGACATATAAAGCAAGCTTTCTTATTCTTAATTAGTTCTTGCTTCTGATGGTAAGCCAATTTGGCTGCCGTAAAACAATCTTTACTCTCGTGGTTTTTGTCGCAAAATACACACCTTCTATCTACCACAGTCCTCGAGCTTTTACTTCCAGAAAATAACTCATTTGCTGTTGGTATCAATATATCAGCTTCAGTCTTCTTTTCTTTCTTAGTACCAGCAGCAATAAATTTGAATCCAGTGACATAAAATTCAATATATATATATATATATATATTGGCTTTCAGTGGCATTATAAACCGAATCGAAGGAACATCATTCTATAAAATCGCAACATCAGGAAATTGTATTGATCAATACAGGCCTGAGAAATATAAAAATCAAAAGATAATGTGTATTGAGTGTGATATTTTAAACCTAATCTTTGTTAACTGTTTTGAATTGTCTAAATACGATTTATAAGTTATAATACAATTTCTTTAGTTAGCCTATTTTTTTTTAAATTCAGTGCTAAATGAATGAAAAAAAAATCGAATTATTGGATCAAATACTCAAAAAAAGTTGGGAATCGATATTCATATGATTACTTTATGGAAAGAAAAGTCTTGACATTTTATTTTATATCTTTAAACATTTTAACAGCGCAATCCAAGCATTCAGATCAAAAGTAAACATTTAATTCCGAGATCAGTGACAACTAAAAGAAGAAAAAAAATCAAATTAAGTTCCCATTTTTCAGAGCGGCTTATGACAGAAATTTGCAAGCTTGCCTATAGCATTTACCTCAAAATAAAATAAAAACTGTATGATGTAATTTAATATCAAAGGTAAATATTTACTCAATTTTCTTAAATTTTTTTTCCATTTCATAAAGTGAAAGTTTACAGTAAGAAAATGTTTCCCGATTCGAAATCATTTATATGATATAGAATCATTTATCATATCACTCGAAATCATTTATCAAATGCATAGTTAATATGAAGCGTGAAAGGGATTGGTTTAATATAAAGTGAAATAAATGAAGTTCCCTGACAAAATTATTAGAAGCTTGCTATTTCCTAATATTTTACCTGAAGATCTTTGTAATTTATTCACATATTTAGAAATTACTCACTTTACTTTTAAAGACATTAATTTAGAAAATCCCGGACAAAAGCATGCCAAGAATACGATGCATTCATTCAATACCTCTATGAACTTTCATAATAAAGGCAGCAGTCCAATCCCCGAAGGGAGGCAACTTGGAAATGAAGGAATACAGTTGCACGCTTGTTGTTTAGTAATGTTGTGAACCGCAACAGATTTTATTGCTCTAAGTCCAAACGATATTTAGTACTCAATGCAATACAATCAAACAATTTTTAAACTAACTGTAACTTACAAAAAGAAAAGATAAAGTAAATGGAATAAAGATCACTGCATCTCCTGATCATATTTATTTGAAGAAAGAAATATGAAAAAAATAAATGGCATTCCCATTAAAGGAGAGAATACTGAATAATTAGAAGGCCTTCTTAAATTTAAAGCAAAGACAATAGTTTATTTATATCACTTGTTTAAGAGGCACATTTGCGTATTATATTAGATCTAATGCTAATTGCTATGTTGTAGTTCAAATAGTTGTAAGTTAGACTTTAAATGTTTACTTATTGACAATCTTTATTTTTGTAATTAATTTTTTATCAAACTGTTTTCGCCCTTTATAAACATATGCAATTAAAAAATGAATACAAAATAGCTACTAAAAACTCTGAGGCAGCATTAAAAATTAATTTTCGTACTATTTCTGTATATTATCTTTGGAGAAAAATATTTATCCAGTAAATTAAGCAAGAATTTTTAAAACATAATAAGTTTGTAGATGCAATAGTACTAGCATAATTATTAGGTTTAAATTCCATCCACAATAAAATCGGAAACTAAATCTGCGGAATTATCTGTGTTGATGTTATAAATCTTTAATCGATTGGACTTTTAATCGATTAATTTGCAATTTTGATGTGACACTCTTTTTATAGTAAAGAAAAATCACTGTTAAACAAAACGTTAAGAGATAATTTCGTATAAATTTACAAAAATAGAATAATTTACTCATTAATCTTCTAAGAAAACACAGTTTTCAAAAAAATGAAATTATTATTTTTTAATATTTTCCACTTTTAAGTTTTGAGTCAGTTTATTTATGAAAGAAAAAACGATCGAGATTTTGATTAGTAATAAAATGGAGATTAAAGAAACTTACAATATTTGATTTCTTGAACATTTAAAATACAATTTTAAGCTGTATAAACAGCAAACACAGAGCTTCAATTCAGACTTGATAACCCTAAGTAGTCGGGAAGAAGTAGGAATTTCAGTTAACGATGGCAATTAAATAATTAATATATAACAACTAAATGGTGATAAAATTTACATACAGTTTTTAGAGAATTAATTTAAACTTGTACTGTTATCCGACACAGAGCTCTATTTGACTTTTGATTACTCTGGCCAGTCGGAAAATGCACGGAATTTCGATTAATGATAACCTATCTTTGCTACTAAACGGGCTTCAAATTCTATTTGAAATCGGTAGAGGAACATTTGAAACTTGTATTGTCTTACATAACAGAGCTCCAGGTGAAAGTTCAGTGCTCCAGAAAGTCGGAAAGTACTCGGAATTTCAATAGCAATATTCCATCCTCCTGCCACAATTGAAAGTTAATAACAACGTAGTAACTGCAATAAAATTGTAGTTTAACTATATAAAAATATTTTACTACCGATATATGATTATTATTTCTTTTTATTAGCCATCAGAAGAAATTTGCGAACAAATATTAGATGAGTTTGAGAGATCTCTTAGTGATTTAATGAATGCAGGCAATACAAATTTGAATGTAATACAGCAAGAATTGCAAAGATTTACGGATATACAAGGCCGGCTTGAAAACGAGATTGGAGAGATTAAGAATGAAGCAGAAAACGTGGATCCCATGGTAATTTTTGCTTTTATTTTATTTTTTCATACTCGACTTTCTTCTAGGCAGAAGAAGCATTTAACAGTACATTAGAATTTATTTTCGCATACTTTTAATATTTCAATTCCATGATTTTGCTCTTTTAAAACCATTTTATCCACTCTCTTTAAATATTTTTATAAGTAAAAAATTCCATTTTTAATAATAATAAAAAAAAGAGTTTATCTCATTTAAATTTAAAAATTTAAATATACTCGGACAAAAAATAAAGAAAAGTACTTTTACTATCTGCCTTTGATACTATATACTTGACAACTTTACTACGACCAACTATATAATAGATAACTTTAAAAGAAAATTTGCACAAGGTTTATTTAGCCTTTAGGTTATGGCTGGTACAACATGTGAACCACAGGGGACGGTACAGTATGGAACACCGCAAGCAAAGGGTTAATATCTAATGTGAAGACAACTGAGTACTTCCAACTCGAGAAGAAGCGAAATGATTATGTCTAGCAATGTGACTTAAGTCACATTTAATTGGGTAACTTTAAGCGACGACACGCGAGAGCGTTAAACCTGATTGGCAAATGCCTTGATTTGCCCTAGATTACGTCCCTTGCTGGCATTCAATTGGAAAATGGTAGTTAGCTAAAGAACATTGTTCTCATGTCATTGGGCGTAAAAACGAACACAAAACAATTACAAGTTTTGAAATAATCTATCAAAATTTGTGTTGTTTTTTAGAACAAGATCAGGTGTGAAACTATTTTTATAGTCTCATATTTAGGTTTAAAACTTTTGTGAACATTCGCCATTTGCAAATTGGTAAAACAACTTAATAGAACAAGGCAATTTAAACTTTTATAAATTTAAATTATTTTGAATTTGACTTCAAACCATGTAGGATTTTATATTCATTTGGTCTTAATATATTTCATTCATTTGGTCTTAAACTATTTTACACCTGTGCAGACATTGATTTAATTCATTGATTTGCTTGACAACTATTTTACAACCGTGCAGAAATTGATTTTAAAAATTCTCAAAGTTGTCATATTTAATGATTTAATTTCAATTATTCAAAATTTGAAATGAATTTTCTATGACATTTTGTTTCTTGGTTCAAATAAATATTATTTATTTAAGTTTAAAACTTGACTTGAAAAAACGTATATTTAAAATTTGATTTCTTGATAATTATTCAACCGATTTCGTTCAAATTTCACATTTTATGTAAATGTAAAAGTAATGTAAAAATTTGTGTACTTAACAATTCAAGATTTTTTAGAGTTCTATTAAATGTATTGATAAAAAAAAATTATAATTATTTAAAAATATTTTTCATGAAATTATCACCAGATAATGAATTTTATAATTGAGATAGAGTGAAATTACAAAAGTGAAATGTAGATTAAAATTTCCAAATTATTGATCACTCTCCTTCCTTTACAATTTGAACCATATTTTTCAATTTTGGGAGACTCGACATATTTTGAAGGTCAGAAACCCGAATCCGAAAAACAAGTTTACATATTCTAAGGAAATACATTTTTTTCTGCCGCATTTCGTAAGTATCGTCTACACTAATTAATTAACATATTTAAAGGCTCTCAAAGCAATAAGATTGATTCCTAGTATGTAAAAATCCGATCATTAGAGATCAAAAGTTATTCAGGATGTTCACTTCTCCTTATCTGTCGCACTGTACGTACCTATGTACAAATACCCAATTATAAAAATTAAAATAATTATTTGAATGTATTCTTTAATATCTAATTATTATTTCCAGATAATTGAACTCGCTGAAATAAGAATGGAATTATCTATCATGTCAGATGACTTCCGCCTAGCACGTGTTAACATACATTCTCCTCCTCCTGCTTCTCCTCAAACCGAAGAGACTGATAGAGTAATTGATCTGGATCAAGCACCACCCCCACCTGCTATCAGCATACCAAGGGAAGATCCTTTACCTCCCCCCGCTATTGATTTAGACAGAACGGTTGACCTGGATGAAGTAGCTGCATTAGACTTACGCCAACCTACTTCCATCATACAAATAGAAGACCCTTTACCTCCCACTGATATTGATTTAGATAGAGTGGTTGATCTGGATGAAATGGCTGTATTAGACCTACGCCTACCTGCTTCCAGCAGACAAAGAGTACAACCTTCATCGTCCCCTGATATGGATTTAAGTAGAGTGATTGAACTGGATGAAGCAGCTACATTAGACTTACGCCTACCTGCTTCCAGCTTACAAAGAGTAGACCGTTTACCTCCTCCTGCTCTTGATTTAGATAGAGCGATTGATCTGGATGAAATGGCCACATTAGAGTTACGTCCACTTGCTTCTAGCAGTTACAGAGATGACCGATTACCTCTGCCAGCTATTAGTTTAGGAAGAAGAGTTGATCTGGGTGACTATTCATTACCTCAGCAGCCTGCTTTTAGTAGAATAATAGCAGAGGACAGAATGTTTCATTCCCTTGGCTATGAAGGAGATGAAAGCCAAGATTATTCGTATGAATCTTCTGGGTTAGATGAATATCAGTTACCACCTCCTACATTTGATCAAAGTGGGAGAATAGAGGACTTATTACGAGATATTGAAGTACTGAATCAGGAGATAGATTCAAGGAATGAGGAGCTCGCTCGGCTTAGGCAACCACCACCAGCTTCTTACTACCATTTAGGAATCGATTATTTAACAGATTCTTCTTCGTAATCACCAAGAACTCCTTCTCCTCAAGGATTCTCTTCGAATCCACAATTCAATCGAACATTGTATTATTATAGACAATCACCGTGACTTGAATAAAGTGTAACCAAATGAGTTTTAATGTTTCATAAAGGGAAATTTGTGCTCTACACTTTGATCATAAAAACAATTTTACTATTAAGAATTTTCCTTTTTAAGCTAAATGACTCTAGATGAAATTTTTCTTTTATGAGGTAGAAGAAAAAGTTCATTTAAAAGAAGAGTATTACAAAAAAAATTTCTTAACAGATGCAGTACTACTCGGCATGCTGTTCCCTTCCGCCTATCGCCGGTTATGTCACCGCAGGCCAGCATGTCTTGTGAACAGAACAGAGTATATTTGGTCACATAAATTGGCATAAAAGTGACATGAAAAGTTGTTAGAATGAGCACAGAACACCTTTGGTCGTTTTCTAGAAGAGAGTGTAACACTGAATTAGTTAAATTGTTTAACAAATATTAGTGACATTGTGAAACTTCATTTTAGCGTAGCAACTAATAGAGTTAGGTTCTTTTAATGCAGTAATTTATAGATTTTAAAAAAATGAGTTTATAATAGCAAATAGATATTTTTAGAAGTTTTTTAAAGAAAAGTTTAAAAAAAATGTATATTTCAAAACATATTAAGATCATTTATCTTTAACATGAGGACGGGCATTTTGGGAATTTTTAATAAATTATTGCAATGCAGAAATGATTTGAAACTTAATTTATATTAAAAAGTGAACATCAAATATTAGAAAATTTCCATATATTTGTGGAAATGTTTTGAGAAAGGCACGAAGAAGAAATCTTATTTATTCCAAAACAGGCTGAAATCAGAACATTTATATTCCTAACGTAGGAAAGGGGAATTTACGAACTTTTTTATAATTTTTTGGCAGTGCAGAAATTAAACATATTTTTATCATTTAGAAGAGAGTCAATTTGTTTGAAAATATCCAAATACGGCAGAAAATATTTATGGAATATTTTTTTAAAATATCGTGTTATTTAAAATTATTAAAGCGAATTTCATGGGTTGAAACATAAGAGAGAACGATTTGCGATTTATTTTTTATTTTTTGCAATATCTACATTAAAAAAATTAGAGCTTAGTTCTTAGAAAATTCTCATACGTGTAAGAAATATTGTGGAGAATTTTTAAAATAGCTTCCTTAGTCCAAAATATGTTAAGGCCGAACCATTTTTTTTTAACATCAAGAACGACAAATTACGAATTCTGCAATGCGAAAGTTATTTGTAGCATGCCTTATATTAAAAACTAGGCAACCAATTGTAAGAATTTTCTCCCAGATGTCTAAAAAAATGCGCCGAAAATTTTTAAAGGAAGCTAATTTAGCACAAATCTTGCGAAGTTCAGAGAATATGCATTTCTAATATAGGGTAGGACAATATGAATTTTTTTTAAATAATTTTTTACAATGTGAAAATTTTTAGTAACTTGTTTAATATTATAAAGTGAATGACATATTTTTAGAAAATTCGCATACATTTGTCGAAATTTTTTAAAAAAAAGTCTAAAAAAGTTATTTATTCCAAAATATGCTAAAATCAGAGTATTTATATTCTAAAAGGTAGGATACGCTGCGAATTTTTATAATAGTTTCTTAGAATGCAGAAATTTATTTAACCTTATTATCTTTGCATTAAAAAAACGAGAATCAAAGTTTTAAAAATTTCCATTTATAGAAAAAAAATATTTAATAAACTCTAATAAGATTCGATAATACTGAAGGTACTATCAATTAAGAACTGGAACATTACTGTTTCATTACATGAACATTATTGCTAGAACGTTAAAGAACAGAGCCGTAACTACGCCGGGGCAGTCGATTCACTTCCCCGGCTCCCCGACGATCAAGGGGGCTCCATATGAAAGGACAAGATCACATTTTTCAAAATTAAGTTTCTTTCTTTTATATATATATATATAGGAAAGAAATTGTGTAACGATATAATTGCTGAAAAGTTTCTTTTTTGTAATTGCATATCTACTTTAACACATAAAGAGAAGGGTAAAAAACGGCTAAAAGGCATTTTCCGAGAATTATCGCAGAGAGGGAGAAAGGCCACTACTTCATGTAATTAATTGTTAACACTTTCTCTATAGTGTACTTCTGTCTTACTTAGTTGCTTCCTCTACTATCTAGCTTCAGACCCAGAAGTGTGCCAACCGGACGGAGGGCAAAGGTCCCCATTAAAATTTAAGTGATGGGTTAAGCAATGTTTCGCCCCTCCTGAAATTTAGACACTCACAAAAATAAAGTCATGTAAAATCGGTGATATTTGAAGGGAAAAAAATTCAATTTTGAAGCTATTTTTCAAATAGAAAACTTTATTTCCTCTAAAATTTAAGTGAGGGGGGGGAGTTGAATAATGTGCTTTGCACCTTTTGATATTCAATCATTTGCCAAGACAAAGTCAAGTAGAATCGGTAATTTTAGAGAGGAAAAAAAGCAATTCTTTCTCAACTTTGAAGCTATACACCAAGTAGGAAACTTTATTTTGTTCTGAAATTAAGCTAAATAGACGAATAATGTGCTTTTTGACATTTGGAAAAAGTAAAGTAAAAGGAAAAAACTATTTTTTTTTCTAATTTTCACTCTATTTTCCTGGTAGAAAACTTTAGTTTCTTCCGAAATAATAATGAGAGGGCGAACAAAGTGTTTCACCTCTTCTAAAATTTCGACGTGCGCAAAAATAAAGTCAAGAAAAATTGGTAATTAAAAAAATTTCATCTTTGAATCTATTTTCCAAATAGAAAACTTTGTTTTCCTCTGAAATAAGAGTGAGGGGCAAAAAATCTGCTTCGCATCTTTAACATGCAAGTTTAAACATTAACAGAATAAAGTCAAGTCAAAAATAAATTCAAATAAAATTAATATTTGACTCTTATTCTCAACTTTAAAGATATTTTCCAAATATAAATTTTTATTTTCCTCTGAAATTTAATTAAGAGGGAGGATAATGTGCAATTCTGAAACTTTGACATTCGCTACAATAAAGTAAAATAGAATTGGTAATTTCAGAAAGAGAAACTTTTATTTCTTCAATTTAGTAGCTATTTTCCTAATTAAAATAGAAAACTCCCCCCCCCACTAGAAAAATTCTTTTGTTTTGTTTTAATTTTTTATGCATATGGCAACTTTTAATTAATTGGAAAAAAATTAAAACTAGAATACGTAAAGAGAAGAATAGCACAGCACTAAAAAACAAAAAAGAGCATGGCATAAAAAAAAAAATAAAACAAATATTTAGAAAACTAAAATAATTGCCAATCTTTTACCCTACTCGGGATAGTGTAAAAAAATGCATTCTACACTGACTAATAGATATATTTAAAGCATGTCTTGATTTTTAACATCTTCATACCACCCACAGAGAGGACCCACAGTTATCTGACTTCTCAAAAAATAGCCATCTCATTTTACACTATGCACCATGGGAAAATGTCCTTTTGCTTCGTTAAATCGCCTTAATCATTTTTATGATACTGGGCTCTTTTGTACTTTTCTAAAATGTCAAATATTTATAGAACCGTCTATATGTCCAATAAGTTGTCTTAAACAAGCAATTATCTAGATGTTCTTGGAAAACAGATGTATAGAGCGGCTTTCAGGAGAACTCCTCCAGACATCTGTCTCGCGTCGTGGCGGGTACCATGGTTACGAGGAAAAGTCACTTCGAATAGGAGTGTGGGGTGAATACATGGATCCTATAGACTCCATGGGTGAATAGTTTTGTCTTGATCTTCGCATAGGTCAGCGTGAGTAAACCAATCAACACCTTCATTCCTCCATTGCACCTAGAAATCAGTCAATCACAGGCAGAAAGATCAATCACTCGACCAAACGGACGTCACGGTGAACGTTGACATCACTGGTCTAGTAACTAGTTTGTACTCTATATCCACGCCCTCTAGTGAACTGCGGTGCTTGTTTATTGCAGCTGTACATAATTTGTTCTTTTTTTTTTTTTGATTTTTATAAGTTGTAATGATTAATAATAATTGATAACATTCAGTCTCTTT
>NC_092206.1:43983075-43991141 GCF_043381705.1 Parasteatoda tepidariorum
ATGTAATCATGATTACAGCTGTAATCAAACCTTGGAATCATGATTACAAGTAATTGATTACTGTAATCAAAATTGTAATCATGATTACAGCTGTAATCAAAATTTTTGTAATATTGTAATCATGATTACAAGTAATTGATTACTGTAATCGACTATGTAATCATGATTACAGCTGTAATCAAACTTTGTAATCACGATTACAAGTAATTGATTACTGTAATCAATAATGTAATCATGATTACAGCTGTAATCAAAATTTTTGAAAATTGTAATCATGATTACAAGTAATTGATTACTGTAATCAAAAAATGTAATCGATTACATTTTTGGCCAACTCTGCCCCCCAGACTTTTAGTCAGGAGAAGTTCTCCTCAAAGCAGCACTATAAGCTTTTAAAGGGATCCAAGGGGATGACTCTTGTTGACATTTACTTAGGTCATTTTGTCAAGGGACTTTTTCTGCGACAAACGTTCCACTCACTCTCTATTAAATTCCATAAATTTTCTGTTAATTTTTATTTTGTTCAACTTTGGAAATTAAAATTTAACTTTAATTGAGACTTATTAAAATTATTTGTCACTGTCTTTTTTTTTAAACACAAATCGTGTTATCAATAATTCCCACTCTTAATAAAAATTTTCTATGAAGAACAGGAAAACCAAAAGTAAATTTGTTTCAAGGAGGTAAGCAAATGTTTGCATTAACTCAGTCAATACATTTAAAATTGAGTATTTATGTACTGTTAGAATTGTTTTATATGAATGGTCACATTAAAATTGCTTTTTTTTATGTTCGTTTACCAAATTTCACTTTAGTTCATGATTTTACAGTTTATAGCGAGCATGGATTTTGTTCTTATTTTATATTTTTAAAATTATTAAGACCTTTAAATTTTTAAAAATTGGAGCTTCGAATTTTTTAAGCGTTTTAACAACTTTGTTTCCATTTAAAAATGAAATGCAACCTTTAATTTTATTTTAAAAAAATCATATTTAGTTTAATAAAAAAAACGCATTAGTTTAATAAAAAAAAGCTATGAACATAGAACATTCAGAATAACTGAAAATATTTCATCATTTAAAGTATTTTAGTTTTAATAAATCACTGTTTTTCAGCCAATAAAACATAAAGATATTCGAAAAAATGCTTTATTTCGTTGTTCCATAATTCTTTCTACTTTTACGAGAAACTTTCTTTTATCGATTCTTTAATGTCATCGCTATCCTTATTTTATTGAAATTAAACTAATTTCAATTCCGTTACTTTCATTCACAAAAAATGGTACTTATAGCAGTTTTATATACTTACGAAAAAAAAGAACTGTTAATTCACCTTCTTTTATATTTTTATATTATATCTTCTTTTATATTTACTATTTTATTCTTATCTAATTGGATGACAATATTATGTGGACCAGAGCTGAAACACTAAATCCGATACGCATTTATTCTCTTTTATTTCAAATTTTTCACATAAATTCCATAAAATGTTATTATTATCAGAAATAAAAGCCGCTTTAATTAAAAAAAAAATAAATAAAAAAACGTATTTTTGAGAATGTGACAATTTGCTTCCGTAATATTTGGAGAGGGAGGTAGGCGTGACTTTGAGAACTCTTTTTATGTATTATTAAATGAGTTTAAGGTATGCATTGGATGGAAGAAAAGAATTTATCCGACCATCAGAATTATAAATTATCATTTCTTAAAATGTGAACATTTCTGTTTATCAGTTAAATAACAGATTTCAAGCCACATCACGTGAATGGGTCAAAGCTGATAGCTGATGACTTCTAAATCACGGCATTTAACGAACACAACGAAGCGTGAAGTCGTTTTCAGCTGACCAATGGGATACCTGCAACTGCAAGTGACGTATTTGGTAGGTGAGTATCTCCTCCCCTAACAAATCCTCAATGGTTGTTGCAATGCGGCATTTGCTTACGTTAGCAACCTTTCTTTCCACTCTATTTCGAGTAATTCAAGCGCGTCAAGCATCAATTCTCTTGAGATTTGAATTCTTTCACTATATTTTTGAACTTAACACTAAGACAGGCACGAGGCCATATTAACCATAAACAAACGAATTATGTAACAAAATTGCCAGATACACAAAACAAAAATATATGATGGTTGCAATAAATCACAAAAATAATAAATCTAAGTTGTTGCAGTTCATTTACGTCGCAATAGAGCTGCACAATGGGCTATTGGCGACGGTCTGGGAAACATCCCTGAGTATGATCCGAATACAAGCCATCACAATTTTGATCCTTAGCAGAAAGGATAGCACCCCCGCTTCGGTAGCCCGACGACCTGTACGCGAAGTCGAGTACTTTACGACAGAACAGTTTAACGAGGACCAATACCGCACACCCTCTGTCCCTACGCAGGCTGATATAAGTGGTCACCCACTCGCACACTGATAGCAGCCAGTGTTGCTTGACTCCGGTAATCTGCTGGGAAATGCGTCTTAACGATCAGTCCCCTATGGGACTTTAAGCTAAGTAAAAGATGTAGATGAGAAAGAATTACATTGTAACAAATTCGATGTGCGATACGGTGTTGTATTAAATTAACTTCACGTTAATTAACATTCTAGCTTACATAAATAGACTTAACTCGACTTTAACACACCATCTTGTTTATAAACGATTAGCTAGTGCTGACGTCATAGGATACATGTGTGGGTATAAATGATCTTCTTCTTAAAGTGCAAGTATCCAATTACAGACGCTATAAAATAATTATAAACAAAATAAACACATAGTTTCAAATATTCTTTATTTTCTATGAGCTGCACAATCAGTCTTCCCGATGAGCAGACCTAGTGAGTTCTCCAGAAGTGGTATCCACTCTTTCAGAACCACCACAATGGGTGAGATACCGTTGGCCATGTTAATTTGGATGTCTAGTTTCTGCCACACTAGATGGCAGTGCCCTAGGAATTAAGATAAAGTGCACTAGGAATTTAATTTTGTCGGAAATGCCAAGAGCCAATAAGGCCCTCCAGGGATCTTTTACATGCCGCATAATCATTCGACATGGCCACTGAGGATTTTCTGCATCCTGAAAATCCGGTGTCTGGGCCGGGGATCGAACCCGCAGACTTGGGCTCAGAAGGCCGACGACAAACCAATTGCGCCACCCAGCCACTTATAGTTTCAAATAAATAAATAGGAATTCTAATTTGATGACGTAGTCTGAACGTTCAAGTTGAACATAGAGTTTATCTGCCAGATACGAATAGAAAAAATATTTTAATACTGTTAAAAAACGCGCAGTAACCTTTTTTTTTTTTTTTTTTTTTTTTTTTTTTTTTTTTTTTTTTTGATAAATGAGAGCTATAGGCAAACGAATGTCATTGATGTTACCGTTTATAAATTTTTAATAAAACAGAATCGTCAGCCGTATAATTTTCATCAATAACGAGTTAACCCATAAAAAATAAATTTTTCATACGTCTTTTAAGTACTATCTCATAGAAATTACATAATGATTAAAATTACCCAAATTTTAGGACGCTAGTATAAATGGTTCTGGTGTTATAAGAGAGATACACAGAAAATGTTTTCATTTTGTTATAGATAATTAAAATTTAAATTCATATTTTTAATACAAAAAATAATTTTTAATTACCTTCTAATTTGGTTCTCTAACGTAAATTCCTTATTTCACGCTGCACTAAATTAAAACTCAGTTTTAAATTTTTTTCAACATAATTATTTGTTAAATGAAAGCAAACAGCAGCATGATGAATTTGAACACTAATTCGATATAAATCAAAATACTTATGAAACAAATTCAGTTACACAAAATTTAAATTAGAAGAAAATTTCAAAATTTCCCAAAAGAAAGCTATTTACATAATCAATAATTAAAGCCCGTTTTTGTAAGCAATTATTTTGATAAAATGCGTTCTATATGTTACTTTAGTATTATGTTTAGAATTATAAATGACTTAGTGTAAACTAATTTGTACAATGTCTTAATAACAAATAGCAAAATAGTTAAAATTATTTTTTTATTTCTAAGCCAACATAATGTGCATACCCGAATAAGTGTGAATATACAGTATATTGGTAGTAGACAGCATAATTTTCAATATTAAAGTTCCAATATTTATTAATTAATATTTGATTTCACTAATATTTGTAGAAGTGTAATTATTCCCTATATCAGAGTATAATTTGAATTAATTATCTCAATATTTTTTTGGAAACTTTATTTGGTAGTTCCTTTTACTTATACCTTTAATTTTTACTTGTTACAAGTCTAGTATGTATATTGGGTTGATAATAAATAACTAAAAAAATACAATTTAGAATATTAGAAAGAACTATATTGTATTTCAGAGCTCAAGAGCTGATATTCTTTCCAATTAAAATTCAAACTTTTTGCGAAAAATTAAGAAAAGTTTCAAATACTCTTTGATTGTTATAAGAAAAATAAGTAAAAATAAATAAATAACGTTATATAAATAAATAAATACATAAAAATATAAATGTTTTATATAATTTTAATATACATAAAAATATATTTAAAATTTTAAAAGGCATTTTTTAATATAAAATCAGACAATGCAAACAAGGGTTGATTTTTAAAAAAACCTGAATCTTAAGAGATGGCAAAATATTTTAAGAGAAGTAAAAACAATTTTTTTCACACTTTCAACTATAATCTTTCTGTCATTACCCGATCAGATTTTATATCGACAATACTTAAATTGGATTTACAATCAAAATTTCTTTGTTATAGGAAAATTAGTGAATATGTCGAGTGAGAATAAAAAGGATACAGAAGAGAGTGAATCATCTGTATCTGAGGATGAATCAAAATCTCAATCACACGGATCTGAGGATAAGTCAAAATCTGGATCGGAGGATAAGTCAAAGTCTGGATCAGAGGATGAGTCAAAATCTGGATCTGAGGATGGGACGAAATCTGGATCATTTCTTGACGTTACAGTGGACTTGGACGAAACTGTGACCGAGCCCGAAGATAATGACTATACAGGAGCCCTTGCTAGAGTAGACATTTCACATGATGATCTTTTTTTTCCTAGTTCG
This sequence comes from Parasteatoda tepidariorum, assembly GCF_043381705.1. NCBI lineage: Eukaryota > Metazoa > Arthropoda > Arachnida > Araneae > Theridiidae > Parasteatoda > Parasteatoda tepidariorum. Next base: position 43,988,144 of record NC_092206.1, read on the forward strand.
CCTATTGGTAATCCGACGCAGGAAACACAGCAAGAATTGGATAGACATTCTCAAAACAAATATCAGTTTTTGGTAAAGCTATAAGTTTGGATCGAAGTTCATTATATATTACTAAGTTTTTTTTAAAAAAAAAAATTACGGCGTGGCAACGTACTGCGTACAAAGTGCTGCGTATTTAACTGATTTAAATTTGAAAACTTCCTTTCAAACTTTTTTCGTCCAAAATTTTTCTTATTACTTTGAACTATGTTTGTAATTCATATAAACAGTAGGCATTTTCTTATAAAAATTTTCAAGGATTGATAATTTTCGAAAAAAAACAATTTATTCATGAAAAAAAGTAACTAAAAATATTAAATAAAAATAATTTAGTTTCATCCAGAAAAAAAATATATTCATGAATTTTTTTTATGTTTTGAATAAAAATGAAAGTACCAAAAGAAATAAAGTTAAATATTAAAAGTATTTCAAGTGGCAAAGAATTAAATGATCACAATACTCTCCGGGTGATTTTATTTAATGAAAGTAAAAATAAATAGGTTGTGAATGCTTTACATACATTCATACTTAACTTGAAATCAGTATGTCATTTTCAAAAATAAGTAATTTTGCCCATTTTCTAAACTTGAAGAAATAAATAAAATAAACAATTCACAATTTCTGAATTTTTAGCCTTTTGAAAACATTTTTTCCTGTTTAATGTTTACACTGATCCTCATTAGCAAACCTGTTCAAATTCGTGCAAATTCTACAACTGGTACAAATTCGTTAAGGAGAAATGTTCAAAAATGTTATGATTATTGGCCCCAATAATGCTTAATCAATTTTAGTTATACATTTATTTAGTATTACACGAAGGAAAAAAAATGAACTATGTGCTAAAAAGTAAACTAAATAAAATTAATAAAATAGAGAAATGGTACAAATAGAGAAATAGTAATAGAGAAATAGTAATAGAAAAATGGTACAAATTTCTTTAGGAGAATTGTTCAAAAATGTGGCCCCAATAACACTTAATCAATTTTAGTTATACATTAATTTAGTATTACAATAAAAAAAATGAACTATGTACTAAAAAGTAAACTAAATAAAATTAATAAAATGAAGAAATGGTACAAATAAAGAAATAGTAATAGAGAAATAGTAATAGAAAAATGGTACAAATTCCTTTAGGAGAAATGTTCAAAAATGTGGCCCCAATAATGCTTAATTAATCTTAGTTATACGTATTAAATGAAAGAAAAAAATGAACTATGTACTAAAAAGTAAACTAAATAAAATTAATAAAATAGAGAAATGATACAAATAGAGAAATAGTAATAGAAAAATGGTACAAATTTGCTTAGGAGAAACGTAAAAAAAGGGCTATGATTACTGACCTCAATGATGCCTAATTAATTTTTGATGAGTATTAATTGAATTAAAAATAAGGTGTGTTATACCAAAAAGGATAATTAATTGAGAAATAGTACTAATTCTTTCAGATAAAGCCTAAAAAATCTTCATGCTATTAATGACGCCGATGATACAGGTACTTCTGGTTATCATAATCATTGGTGCAGTTTTAATCTGTACCAAATGTACTATTATATCTAAAATTAGTATATTCGGCACTTTATTAAACTGCACCATACAGTGTAGTTTTAGATACTGTGGAAATAGGTTTTTTACAACCCCTGGATTGTGATTTTCGGATGTTACAGTGAAAAAAATTGCGTGATAGTGGAAAATTTTCCTATCAAGAGTTGGTCAACAGGTATCATAGCATCATACCAAATGATACTGAATACAGTTATCTTTTATGGGAAAATATTAAAAACGTGTTTTCTTAATATAATAATGTAAAGTCACCAGCAAGGAAAAAAATTAGAAGAAATAAAAAAAATGGAATTAATTATGTTGATACATGTTTTTCAGTTTTTTACATTATTTTGAAGTTGCTCAGTACTGATTAATTGTTTACTTTTTCCCCACCGCAAAAAAGAACAGGTATTTAGATAGTAAATAAAGATAGAATGGTTAAATTTTTAGAGTGTGTTTTAGAAAAATCGAAAGTTTTTATATAATGATTATAAAATTTCTGGCCTTATTTGTCAGTTTTTAGGTAATATAACCCTTTTATTTATCTGATGATTATATATATGTAGTTTAATAGTATAATCAAATGATACAATGATTAAACATAAAAACTATTCTTTGAACAGGAAAATTTTTATAACGAGAATTATAAAAAATTGAATGATTTTGAAATGATGCGCTCTTTTTTGACGGACATAATGATAGAAAATATGCCAGATTTGATGCATGGAATTGAAAGTCCCCGTTTGATTGGTGAAGGAATCAAGTTTATTATTGATGATCTTAAGCAAAGATTTAACAAGGTAAGACTAACTCTAATTATGCAATAATAATAATTCTTCTTTTCCCCCAAAAAAGCTTTTGTTTCTTACTATATATAAAAATCTAATGATGGTGTCGCAGTTTTCCATTGTCGTCCATGCAGTTTTATTGGCCATAAAATCACGTGGTAGGATCAAGTTTTTCCTTCATTCATTTCCATATTATTTTGGTTGTCATCAGTACAAAATTAATAAAAGTCACACAAGTATTGTCTTTCTGTAAATATTTTTGTATCCCTAATTTAAGGCTATTTTCCTGTACTGCTATTGTTACGTTTTTAATTCAAGAGTTTAAAACTAAGAGAATTGTTTTGTTTTATTATTATTATGTAATTCCACGCTACATTTTAAGATAAAGTTATTTAGAAATGTAGTCTAATCTTATTAAACTAAACTCAGTGGCACGACAGCCCAAAGAGGGCCAAGGCCTACTGTGCCCATCTCAGTTTACTTGCCCTTGGGCTCTGGGGTGCAGGAGCAGATGTTTCGATTAGATGGTCAGCCTAACGCAAAACCCCCAGTGTTTAGTTCCCAAGCTTGCTTGGTACTCATTTATCGACCCACTGAAGGGATGAAAGGCTGAGACAACCTTGCCCGGC
>NC_092206.1:43991836-44032122 GCF_043381705.1 Parasteatoda tepidariorum
TAAAATACTATGTCTTTGATGATAATATATTATGTCTTTGTGCTAGAACATTGTGTTCATTGGCGAGCGAGCGCAGCGAGCCATGGTTCACGGCGTGAACCACATAGGATTGCGTAGCAATTCTCGGGGGTTGGCGAGCGTTAGCGAGCAGGGGGCGGAGCCTCCTAGTATTATATGAAAGAAAGAAAAAAAATTGCAGCTATCATTGTGCGCGCTGGGAAAGCACGTGAGTTTCAAAACGGGGCTTGTCATAGTTTATCCGTAAGAGAATATTGCTTATTACCTTGAAATTCTCCTTCACTTTATGCTGCATATTTTTGTTACTATTTTAAATGTTTTCTTAAAATGTTTTTTAATTTATAAGCATTTTTTATACTCTTTTTCATTATTCATAATTTTTTACTTCTTGAATAATAATTTTTTTTATAAGCCTACCCATTGCATAATATATGCAAGCATTTGACATTTTATAAATTCTTTGGAAGAAAATCAATAACAATTATCTGTTTGTAGTGAAATTAAAATTTTAAAAAGCTTTGAATGCTCTCAGTCACATTCAGATTGTTTTAAAAGCATATTTAATGGTTTTGTCTTTAAATATTTTTGATGAAAACTGGTTGAATTCAAATAAAAGAATTGTATACACAAATTTCTTACACTTCTTGGAATCTTTTAGTTTAAAATGCTTTTAAATTATGAATAACCAATGAATTAGCGTCAATCAATCAAAAAATAAAGTACTAAAATTGAGTGTCTTAAGAGCCACTGAAAATTTGTTCCATTTCTAAAATTTATGTTACACTTAGTGCCTTGCACTTGCAAAAGATTTCTGCAGTACTTTTATATTAAACCGTTCTTAAGATTCGAACTATGAAAAAAATAAGCATTTTCAAATTTAAAATTTTGAAATTATATGTCATTTTTGCGTCAAAAGACCACAATTAAAAAATGATAATGAATTTAACAAAGATTTGATTCATCACAACTTTATGAAAGATTTAATTTATCACAACTAATAAAGATTTGATTTATCAGAACTCACTCATCACAACTAATAATTGGATTTATCACAACATTTGAACAACTTTGATTCATCACGACTAACGAACTATAGTTTAAAAAATATTTTCACTTTTTCATAACTGAAAGTTACACGAAATGTGTCTAGTATTCTTTCAAAATTATTGCAGGGATATAAAAAAATTTCTTGCAAGTGTAAAGTAGTATACGATACTTTTTAGCAAATGTTGAAAATGAATTATTATAATTACTGTTTATTTCAAACACTTTTCGTTTTTGTATACTCTTCCTTAAATTTCACTTAAAGAGGAGTATTAAAGATTGAATCTGCCAATCAATGATTCTTCTAGTTTTCTATGTTCTAAAATTCTTAATTTCACAAGTGTATGGTCTTGGTGACGGATAAAACATATGAGGATATAATATTTCGTCAGTAAGAGTATTTTAAAGTTTTAAAAAAATAAAAATAAAAACTTAGAAGTTAACCACTTTTTTTTAATCTTTTAGACAAAGAGATGTTAATATAAGTTGAATACTAAAATAAACTCATTTAATCCTTAAAAACTAAAAGTCTTTCTTTTTCAAAAGAAATGATAAACAGAAAATCATTCTTCATTATAGTTTGCTGATGAGAAAAGTTTTAAGAAAACGCAATTTCAGGATCATGTAGTATCAAAAGTTTAATAAACCCGATTAAAAAATTAGAACTAATATGATATTTTTTTTAAAATTTAACTACTTTGAAGGTACTAAATTAGCTATTAAGAGCATTTTTAATTCTTTCAATGTTTGATACGAATCAAATGCAAATAGTTCAACAAAGGAAGTGCCAATTTGATTTTATTTAAAATTGGCTTAAAGCTGCTCTTCGTCTGGACCTTGCAGTTGGAAAAAGTCTAGAACATATATTATTTTGAACGTAGATTATTCATAGCTTCTTTTTCTTACTTTCAGTACAAAATTACAATTTTTGATGATGAAGAAAGAGAACTTAGTAATGAAGAAATAATGGGAAAAATTAAAAATCTTGGAAAAAAGTAAGAAATTATTTTTTTAAAAAGTATGTAAGTAAAGTCAATATATGTATAAAAATATATAATAAAATGAAGTAAAGTAAAGTACAAGTACAGTTTAATATATTTTGGAGAAAAAAATATATATCATGACTTAGAAAAATTGAAATTTTGTTCATTAACTTGAAATTCTTCCGGTCCAAAAATCTAAACTGACGTTGCCTGTGTTTAAGAATAATGAAATTAATAAGATGAAAAAGAAGTAAAAATAGAGTGGGCAGTCAATAAGAAATTTCATAAACACACTGAGAAAACTAGCATAGTCAAAACTACCAGAATTTGGTAAAATTTATAGTTTTCTTGTTCAATGGAGACACCAAATTGCTCGGTAATTTTTGCCGAAATACTTCGGAAAGGATTTTGGTATCATTATATTAAAATGTGGTTTTATAATATGGGAAAAAATTTGGTAGCTTTCTCATGATCGTGCGTAGGAAAGATTTATTTTAGTTTCGTATGATAATACTTACTAAATGCGTGGTACTAAACTAAATTTGTTGGGGGAAAACTATAGCTTTAAAAACCAGAATTTCCAGTAAACCAATACCATATTAACGGAAAAATTACCAAATAAATGGCTTAAATACCATGCATTTCAGCTTTACTAACCAGATTTTTTTTTTAAATTCCGGTAATGACATACAGTACAGTATACCATACAGTATATACAGTTAAACCATACATTAAGGTAATTTTTCCAGAACTGTTTCCACTGCGTAGAATTTCAGGATAATCTTACATCTATATTCATGTGTCACATGCATATTAGTGCGTAATCACGATGAAAAAGTCTTTAAAATATTGCATTTTGGACACTTTAAAAAAATTTTCAAAGCTAATAATCTTTTTTATTTACAGGATTTTTATCAGTTTTTAATTTTAACTTTTTTAAATCATTGGATGTTTATAAAAAGCCGATTTATTTTGCAGGGCAAATTCTCTTTTTACCTGGTATGCAACAGAAATGACGAAAATTAATGAAGAAAATTTTATTCTCAAAGATCAAAATGCAAAATTGAAAGCTTATGTCCATTCTTTGCAGTAAGTGAACAAAATTTATTGCTTCTCTATCTTTAAGAAATTTCGCTAAAATTTTTGAATATTTTCTAAAAAATATATCAAATTTTGGTTCGGGGGCATTTTGAAAGTCTCATATGAAATAAAATTTTTTTTTTATAGTATTAATTTAGTATATATATTAATTCCTTACATTAAAATTGCAGATATATGTCTTGAAAGCTGTCTTTTTAGAGGTTCAATTAATTATTGTTTTCGAAGAGGCTAAATTACTCTTTTTAAACCTGGAAAAATAGCCTACGAAAATATTACTGTACTTCCCCATATAAAACTTTTGTCAACTAAATCCCAAGAATACGAATCTTGATTTTTGACTTGAACTACAGCAATTCTAGTAATTTTTATTTTATAAAAACTACCCATTTAATTAAAATGTCGCTAATAATGAAAACTTCATTTATACCATTTGTAATGAATATTTTTGGAATTGCTGATATTCAATAGCTTGCCTTATTTTACATTCTTAAAACACATTATAAATATTGATAATTTTGGAATGGGAAATTTAAATTTACATCATAATATTTCAAAAAATATAAATATTTTTGTTTTAATGTATAAAAATTTCCAGAGGTGTCGCAACTAAAGTCAGGTTCATCGTCAACGGTGATTGATTTCATTACACAAAAAATTATTAGTACACGCTATATTGAAAAATCGTAAGGCCCACCTGATGCTGTTTTGGATGTTCAACATTTTCATTTGTTTTATTCATTTCATATTTGTTTGTTTGTTCAACATATTTATTTTATTTTGCTGAGTAAAATCTAAAAAATTTCGAAATTTTAAACTGCGATGGTGTGTGAAAAATGTGCAAAATGAAAAATGAAAATGTGGTAGAAAAATGAAATAAAATAAAAGTTAACATTCTATAGTTTATTCGAAAATTATTAGCTGTTGAAGTTGTAGGACAAAATACCATATGAGTCACTCTATAGTCCATTGGAATGTAATTACAGAATTGAAATTCGGTAAAAAAAATTCGGTATTCGGTTGGAAAAGGCCATATTAGTTTATGAGCCAATCATAATTTTTTTTTTCTAGTTCCATCTTATTTAAAAATTACTGCACATTTTAAGACAAGTTTACATTTTTCTCCCCCTCACGCAAGGAGTACGGCGAGATAAAAAAAAAAAATTAAGATTCGACAATTAGTTTAAATTTGTAGGGAAAAAATACCATGTTTGATAGATCTGTAGCTGACAGAAATGAAAGAGCCATTTTTATTTCTGATCTTAACGTGAATTTTGTTTCAAAATTCTAATTTGTCCGAAAATTATTGCCAATTTAAGTGGTTTTTCCTGATGTTCAGTTTTTTCGCTTTAGATATTGAATACTTATCCATTATAGTAGACAATTTATGTTCTCTTCGAGTGATTTAATTCGTTATTTTATAAGCTCGCTCTCGACTAAATTTCAATAGCAGAGAGAGAGAAGGAAGAAAATTGAGACCGTGTTACCAGATATAAATCTCAGTACTTATTGTGAAAATTTAAAAAAAAAAACTTTAATATATAGTAATAAAAACCGTTCTCTGTTTGAATTTACAAAAGTTTCGTCAACAAGTAAAATTACTTCTCATTCCCTCAATCTGTATTCCTTAGGTTAATTTTTTTCTTACCAAATACAAGTGATTATTATTCAAATCTAGGTAATTGTCTATTTCATTACCATTAATTAATTAATAATATGTTCTTACATAAAGCTACAATTGTGTATTTAGAAAACAAAATATTCTCTGTTTTTTGAAAAATACTGACGAGTAAGGGAAAAATAATGATGAATGAGAAGCAATTACGGGGTAAATGAGCGGAGCGAGCAGGGGTTGAGACTCTTGCCTATAATAAATTTTAATAACTTAATATAAACTTGTCCACCTATCTCTGTGTATTTATGTATTTAAAAAAGGATTCTAATTTAAACAATTGTTAAATTCATTATAAGTTATTTGCTATTCCAACAATCAAATTGAGAGTTTGCAGTATTTTAAATCAAGCTTAATGCATTAATTTTCAAATAAATTTAAAGTCTCCCGGCTTTGAAACTTTTTTCCTGTGGCTCATGATGATCATTCTATGTAGAAATTACTAAACACGATGACAAACTAATGCTGTGCGACTCAATTAAACTTTTCTTCAAAATTAGTTTTACCTAATAATTATTTAACGCAATAAGTGCAAAATTAAATATTCTCAATGTAATATTAAAAATTCAAACTTTATAGCAATTGTAATTTTTACTTCATTTCGTTCTTTATTTTTAAATTTTTATGTTATAATATGTAATGCAATATATATTTCTTATTACTTCAGAAAGAGTAATGAAGAAGATGAATCTGGTGGTCTTTATACTGGGGTAAGAAAAAGAACAATTAAATATCACCTTAAATGTAAAATTAATTATAATTCATTGAAGAAATTATGAAATTGAAACATCCAGTCATTCTTTGATAATCATTCCTTGATCAATACCGCTTGCATGCTAGTACAAACTATCATTATTTACTAAGAGTACTTGTGTACTTATATCAGATGATTTATCTAACTGGAAGTAGTATTTAATGATCATATAATAACATAATATGCCAATTCGAAAACCTTTTTAGTTAATTTTTTAATGTATACCAGCTAGCATGAGAAAAATCAGATTTCTAGCATAGAAAGAAAAACGATCTAAATTTAATTTTTAAGAATAAGAATTTTTGTATAAATCTATTATATTCAATTCTTAGATAATTTTGGAACAACTCTATTCTGTTTTTCAGATAATAAAAATGAAAGTTTTTTTAGAAAAATCATATATTTCACCAATCTTGCAATAACTAAAAGAACTATTTTTACGAGTTGAAACTTTAACGCTTTAAATCGAGATGTCTAAGCTGACGTCACTACAGTTACCTGTCAATTGGAAATCTATCTATCTGTTGAAGATACAACAAATAGGAACACGTTTCCATTGGGATAGAAATCTAAATCATCCAATAAGGCTAGTGCAACCAAAAATTGATTGAATGATGCTAACAAATTCGTCTAGTATCAATCAATCAATTGCATTCAATAGATGCTCTAACTTGGACATCTCTATTTGATAATTATAATCATATTTTTCTCTGCAGTGCAAACTGCCTTCAACCAATGAATGTTTTTTTATTTAAAAGTTTCAAGAAAGTATTTAAAGATGATGTTTTGTGACTGTTTTAATCAATATACTATTTACTTAAACATGAATGTTTTTTTAATAGAAAAAGTTCGACACAACTCTTGTGGTAAAGGTAATAAAGTCTTTAAATTGTAGGAAAAATTGCGGAGATTTTTGTACATGTCAAAGAGAGAGAACCAGGAATTGAACGAAGTTTTGAATCAAGTGAAGGACTATAATTCACAATTGTGGCTACTAAATGCTGAATTAAGAAAAGATCTTGTTACTGGCATCGCAGAAAAGCAGATATTAGCTGCGCAACTTGCTCAAGTTCTAGATGTAAAAAAAATGTTCCATGAAGCTGTTGTATCCGTGTTGGAAAAAGATGAAGATTCTGCAGAGAAGGTTGGTGTAGTGTCTTAAACTTTTGTAGCTTACGAGGAATATAAAAGAAGAAAAATTTTGCGAATACCAGTATTTAAAAGGGACAACGGTTCTTAGGTTTTTGAAAAATCAGTTTTCTATTTATAGGTTATAAGAAAAAATTCTTAATTTAATGGTATGGCCTAAGAGTTTTTACTTCTTATAAAAATACGCAAATTAGCACTCAGAAAAGAAAAAAACAACTATAGTCATTTTTGCAATTACGCAAGTTTGAAGAAAATAAGCTCTTATAAGCCTTTAAAAAAAGTTTTTTAAAAAAGAAAGTTTTTCATGCTCACGAAGAAAGTTACTTTTTCAACGTTTTCACCCAATTTTTTTTAAAGTTTTATAACAGCATGTGAGGTCAACAATAAATGAGGCGAACAAAAATTGTAACCAAACGTTTTTATCACAACATATTACGAACTTATCATGGAACATTTGGTGCTACCTTAATCATAAAGTTTTTTTGAAGATCAGAAATGGACATCCCAATGGGATTTTTCTATAGCGTACAGTATTAAAATTCATCAAGAATGTTCCAAACAAAGTCCATTTCCTACGTTTTTTGCAGCGCAAGAATAGCCTCATTATTCACCAGGCTTAAACCTTATTTCTTCTGTTAGTAGCAAAGATATTAATTATGTTTAGTTTGGGTTTTATTTTATTAAGTACTTTGACAAATCAATCTTAAATGTCAACTGAGTGATAGGTTGTATTAGTCATGAGAACGAACCATTCAAAGAATTTTAGAAGAAAATATTTAACAACTGATAGTAAAAAATAACAAATATTTAATATTTTCAAATTTTGAAGCAAACTTAAAATGCATTTAAGTATTAGTTTTTTGAAGTTAGTAATTAATCGAATGATCGATTTAAATATGTTTAGAAGCGAGTCCGCAAACCTGCGTCCGCATTCATTTGTTTGGCCTTGGTTATTGGTTAATAAAAAAATATGAATCAAAAGTGACAGTTGAAATTTGTAATAAACATATTCATGATTAACATAATATCTCCTACTATTTGTAATAAAGCCGTGGTGGCTCAGGAGATAAAGCTAATGAGGTGACGCATGTTCGAATCCTAGTGATAGCTAATCGAAGAGAATTCCGCACCCGGCTCGCACTGACCACAATGCTGACATAAAATATCTTCAGTCTTTGAAGAATCACGGTTTAGAGTCCCCTTATTGCCAGGCTAACCATGAAAGGTTTTAGCGGTTTTCCTTTCTATATAGCGCAAATGGGGATTAGTTCTATCAAAGAGACCTCTACGAAGACAAATTCTTCCCAATACTTTATTCTGGAGTTAGTTCCCTTATCTTCTGGAATGGTTCAAAATTACAAAGCTACGGAGTCGCACATTGGTAGTGGTAAACTCTAAAATTGGGTCGGCTGTTAAACGACGGTTAGATATGCTATTTAAAAAGCATTACAGCTCCCATTATTTAAATAAAAGTATTTTATTGAAAAGTTCAAAATCTAATAATTTTTTTTTACTGTAAAAACTTTTCTTTTATACTTAGTAATCAAATATGCTTTTGACAATCTGCCGAAATGTTTAGAGAAATTTTAGTCAGCTGACCAGATTAGCTCTTTGTTTATACTCCCTCCTTTTGTTTTCCCTATAACACATCCGTAAACATTCTGTGTTTAATTTTACTAAAATTAAGCTTAAGTTAAAATTATAGGGACTAGATTGAAACCTATTGCGATATTACATCTTAAAAACATGACAAGGCAAGACAATTTTTTATTGTCGAATGACCTGTGCTTTACGACGCTCCACGAGAGAAAAAAGGGCGAGTAAAACTTTAGCTTCAGTTTTCTTTTGAATTGTAAAGAAAGAAATTTTTCGATTATGCATACGTTTCTAATAACGATTTTCTATCAATCATGAAAAATTATTTCATGTAATGTACAATTCAAAAACTTCATTTTATTATACGAAATAATCAAAATGTAATTTAAAACCGTATGTCCCGGGGTATAAGTCAACCCGATGTATATGTTGATCCCTTATTTTTTTATTTACGATGAATTGACCATGTATATTGGAACTCGACCACAGACAAACCCAACAATGAAAATTTTGTAAAATTAAAAAATTTATTAGCTCTACGAAATTTTCTCAAATTAAAAATGTTTTCTTTGTATATGAAACATTTGCCTTCAGATAAAAATACATAACTTTATTGAATCTGACACAGATTTGCTACTGGTGTATAGGTCAATTTCCTGATTCTCGTTAAATTTTGTGGGTTTTAAAAGTTGACTTGGATATAAAGCAATTAAGAATATAGTGTGATTCAACAGTAATTTTCAAAACTTTCTTAGCCATCGAAAGATTCTTGCCGTGATATGCTTCAGAAATGGATTCATGCAATGGAAGATACTTTTGCAGAAACTGGAGAAAGATTGCACCAAACTCTCTCGAAACTTGACCAAATCAGAGATGACGCAACACAGAAAGAGACTGAAATTATGGAGGTCAAGGAGCAATTCGAGGAGCTAGATCATCAGGTAGATTTCAATAAATGCATATATACCTCTGTCTCTCCTTATATATGTACCTATATCCCCACATCCCTATTATATCTGTCTCTCCCTATATATATATATAGGTTTTAATTTTGATAAAAGAATAAACAGAACATGCTATGAAATAACCAATAGTGTTTAAAATTTTCTAACGAAGCTTGCTGATTTCTTTAGATAACAGCTATACAATTATTTTTCGGGCGTGGTGGCATTCTATTTCTTTAATCATTTCATTTTATTGTACCAGTTTATGCCTAACCAAATTATGACTAATTATATTTGATGAATCAGCTAGTGGCGCTTCGCGTCAAATGCCGAGGTTCCACACATTTCCAGCGTTCCAGCGGTGGCAATCTAGTGGCAGTAAATTTGTTTATGGCAATAACATTAATGTTTTGATACAATTTAATACGTTAATCAACAGTATTGTTTCTACGACCCCAAAATTTGTTTTCTTTTCTTCTTTACTTAATAACGCACAAGTAGCGTACTCATGTACTCATAAGTATGTGTACTCATAAGTCAAAGATAGTGGAAGAATAGGTTGAGTCATATTTAAGTGAATATATGTAAAAGTGGCACACTTTTGAACGGGTATCTGTGACAGTGTGGCGTGGATATTTCTGCTCACCTCCATGGCTTAGGCACGCAGATGCCCACCGGGCATCATGAAATGAACAGCACTTCTCGAGTTTTCCGAGGTAAAGAACAAGAATTCAGTGCCTGCCGTTAAACGAAAAAAAAAACGTTTAAGTAAATTTGAAAATATCAACTTTAGAACATGCTGAAATATTGGAAAGGCTTATAAGACACATCTACAATGTGCTCATAAATTTTAAAGACTCAGTGTTTCAAAATGGCGCTTTCCATATCTCCCATTAGCGTCTTTCACTGTATTCTGTTTTGCATAGTTTCTATAGCGGTAAAACGTCATTGCAAAATCAAAATTTTTAGGCTTTTTAAAAAATAACGCTATCAACCGGGTGTTGCTGGGTTGAAAGATTTAGTATGTATTCTAGAATAAAAATAAATAAATTATTAGAAACAAATGCAAGAAGCTGAATATACAGGATGATTAAAATTTAATGAATGGTGTTCGAAAGGTCCTTGGCTTGGCTCTACTGTTCAAATAGTCCACATTTTCTTATTAGATCATGGAGGCCAAGTTAATGTTGTTTAGATCATGGATCTAGCTTCTCACCATTTTGTTAAAAAAGACGTGTTTTTAAGTTGGGACCACACAATACATTAAAGTAATTTTTTAAATTATTCTACATGCTTTGAAATAAAATTAACAGGGCGAAACCAAACTCTCTTCTGGTTCAAAGTGCGAGACAACTCAGAAGAAATCTGAAAGTGGCAGGCATCTTTTCTCCTATAATTTTTTCGATTTAACTCAACACTATATTGGTATTTGTGTTTAATTGTTATTGTTTCTGTTGTACAGTAAACAAAACAAACAACAACAAAAAAACGAAACATTCCGAATATTTTTCTTCTTATCTAATGATCGGATTTTCATGTTCCAGGACTCTCGAGGAAGTGATCGCAAATATACTAATTAATTAGTGCAGACGAAATTTTAAGTTACGAAATCAGACACAAAACGTACTTTCTCTGAATAAACACACATTTTTTAAACAGATTCAGATTTCTGAGCCCCAAAATTTAGGTCAAAATTTATGGGATAGGCGCAATCTGCAAAAAATATAGTCCCCATAGTTTTGTCAAGAGAGTGATCCTCAGTTTGGATCCTTTTATATTTATTTTACTTTTTGCCTAGTTCACCATATCTCGAGAACTTTTTAAATGAATTGAAAAAATTTTGCATAGAATTATAAAATTCATTTATTCAAAGAATTCCATGCAAAAAATGTTTTAGTAAATATTTATTATTTAATTCAATGATAGTTGGAAAAAAAATTGAATTGCAAGGTATATAATTCTCTACATAATTTTAAGGAATGGAGTTTTACATGGTAAAATACAAAGTTTATGTAAAATCCGCCGAAAAGTTCCTGAGGAATCAAATTTTTAAAAAGTCATATGTTTAAGTTCTTTTTTGCGCACTCAACACAGTTTTTTTAATAAACTAGCAATATGCTTTATTGATAGCAATGTAGTGAGTTTCAAAATTATTAAAAACTTTAAATTGATATTTTTTCAATTAGCTTTATTCCTTTTCAGATAGATCTACTTAATCAGACTTTGTATATGAAAAAAGTGAATTCAAGGGAATTAGAAACAACAATTAAGTACATGAGTCAAAGAATACAAATAGACAACAAATATAGTGAGGATCTCAGAAAAATTTATGAAGAATATAAAAAACTCCATCATGTGTATATGGGGCGTCACAGAAACTTAAGTTCAACTACAGATTCCCCTGTTTCATCGGAAGAAATGTCTACAAGCCATCCCAGTACAACTGGTTCAAGTGCTTCAAGCTCAAAAAGTCATTATTCTGGTGTCTCACATCAGGTGCCAGATTTTGACATGGATTTTCCTAGTCAAGCAGATAGGCCTGGATTTGACGATTCCAGAGCCTATAGACCTCAGCAGTCTTCACAGGGTTCCTATCACTCACCAATAATAAAAGGTCCTATACAGCAAAGAGGTGCTTATGGAACTCTTGAATCACCTGTAATTAAACCCCGGTATATTGCTCATGACACACCGGTCCCTACAAGTGAAACCCGTGCATATGGATCTGAAGATTTCAGAACGTATGATCTTCTTGGCAGAGCGAGTCCTTATGCCGAGGAACATTATAAAAAACAAAGAACATCAAGCCGATTTAGGCCAGAAGAAGCGGTTGATGCTGATTTTTCCCCATCACCAATGATAAAGGGTTACGTAGATCCTGGTACACCGAGTTCTGATTTCACCCCATCACCAATAATAAAAGGTTACGTAGATCCTGGTACATCAAGTTCTGATTTTTCCCCATCACCTATAATAAAAGGTTACGTAGATCCTGGTACATCAAGTTCTGATTTTTCCCAATCACCCATAATAAAAGGTTACGTAGATCCTGGTACACCAAGTACTGGTAGTTGGAAAGCTAGACATAGAACAACGGAATCACCTAATACTCTCGTCAAATCTATGCTCCTTAGCAGCCCAGGAAGGAAAAATCCACTGAAGGTTGACGTTGAAGTAGATCCTAAACCTCTCAGAAAAACAGCCAGTGGAGATCATTTCATGTGTGACATTTCTGTTAATATGCAAGACGTAAATAAACGGTTGCCATGGAGAGAAACAACACCTTATCGAAGGAGGAAAATGGCTAAAACTTATCGTTATTCACCACCACCACTTACAGTTGCGAAGTCTAGACGTCCACGTGGTATATATACTCCAAAAACTGCGTTTCGTAGACAAATGATTGGCAGAAGAGATCTTTTTGGAGAAGGATATCAGAGCCCCGAACCTCCGCATGGATCTGGAAGATGGCATGATCCTAATGAATATGATCTACAAGGATGGGAAAGACCAGAACGCAGGTTAGATCAGTCTATACCATGGGAATCACCTATCATCAAACCGAGATACACGCAGTCTCCTCAATCAGGTTCAACATTACGTGGATCCAGCCCTAGAAAACCAGATGCGTTAGATTGGAGCCCATTCAGTTTTGGGAGTCCTGGTGCTACTCCTTATTATCAATCTGATAGGTTATCTGAACCAACAAGAAAAACGAAATTTGTTTCTCCATCTGGAAGACCGATGCGAATTTTCCGACCGGAAACCCCTCGCTCATTACAGTGACTCAATTTTCGTTAAAAAGAATTTTTATTCCATGTAAATGTATAATAATATTGATTAAAATATATTTAATCAGTGCCAATAAAGCTACAATAAGAGAAACAAATCATCACGCAAATTGAAACAAATGTATGAATACATTTAATGCTAATTACTATTGAAATGTTCTCCAAACATCAATTACGACTTTCTAGAAGTTATATTTTTTTTTATTCGTGCTCCCTTGATTCTGCTTAACTATTCATGCATTCTTATATACTTAGCTTTTATAATATGGTACGTAACTGCGTTGCCTTCGTATTGTAGCGTAATATTTTCATGCGTCTTTATTTTTGGTGTTTTAAGAAGAATCGAAACTTTATTTCTCGCAAAAATGAAGAAAAAGAAATAAAGCTTTTAGACCTGATGAAACCTTAAAATAACAATATTAAACCAAATTTAGCACGAACTCATGAAAACCAGACCTACATCATAGTAGAAAGGCTGAAAAATTTTCTACGCAAGTACACTGAGACGGGATAAGTACAGTTAGGAAATATTAACCTTGTATCGTCTTAACTTAGTCGGTTAACAAAACTGTAATAGCAAATATGCAAAATCTGGGAACCTACTTACATCACTTTATAGAAAATGAATTTTTTATATGTAATTTAGGTAACTGTTTTAAGATGTTTTTAAGCAGCCGGTCAGTTTTTCATACTGAAAACCACCTGCTGGACACCCTTAAATGTAAAGGGGATTCTTCTACTAATGCCATTTTACACTCTGAATTCTATATATGTTATTTGAGTATACATTTGAATTAGTCGGTCAGTTGCAAAGTTTCTAAACAGCTCCCGGACAATTTCAATGATTTTAATCTCACTCTTTTACACCTTTAACATCTACTAAATGGAAAATCTATTTTCGCCATTTAATAAAATCTAGATGGGAAACTATTTTAACATGCTATTTTACTCCTTTTTCTCTTAGTGCACAGAATTTATGTCAATAAATAGAACAACAGATAAAGAAATAAAACAGCAGCAAATAAATAGAATAACAGAAGTTATGCGAATAAATAGGTTAAAATAACAATAATAAATCAAAAATAATTGAATAGTAGTAAAATTAGAAGATATAAATAATTGAATACCTGCAAAGGACGTCATCGTAGATCATGGCCCTTATAGTCACATAAATTTTATACTGAATTAAAAATTGAATCTTAGAGGCAAAGAAAAAATCTGAAGTAGACGCTTATTTTTGAAGTTGTCCTTAAGCAAAAAATGTTGAATTTGATTTCACTCGTAGTTAATGATGTAATTATTATGTCTTTTGCAAGTAGGTTAGGTATTATAAAGGCTCCTCTATTAGGAGAACTGAACTGTCCGCCATTATGGAGCAAGCAAGTTCGCTAGTTACGTAGTGTTAACATTAGTTCGAATGTTTGAAGCCCACTTAGATATTTAAAATTATTGGTATGGGTAATTGTACAGCAATGAATTGAACAAACAGTTTTAAAAAAAGGGGCTTTCCAATGATTTGATTTTCATAAGATCTCGAAAGAAAGAAGAAATGTGTAATAAATTGCAGAAGGTATAACTTACTGCCTGGAAGTGGAGTCTTGTGTGCGGTAAATACTCATTTTCTTATAACTTATTGAATTTATTTAATTATATATGCAGTATATAAACGACCTTAAGTTGTAAGAATTTGTTTCCAAATGCTTTTTTTTTTCTTAATTTCGTTTGAAATAAATAAGAGCATAATTTTTCAGGGTTACTTGAATTATACATTTCTAATTATGTATGAAATATATGAATTTTCATTGGAAACTTTAATTATAAAGTAGATATTTATTCAAAATATGACCTTTAAAGAACATGTAATAATTTATTTAATGATTTCGAGTGTCTGTGTGGTATAAAACCACCAAATAAGGCAAGAGATTTGTTGAATAAGAATTCGCCAAACTTATCTCAGAAGTTTTGTATTCACTTTCAAGTGATTGCTTTTGTTTTGTTGAAAATAAAAAAATTACCTGTTTCTTTTTGCAATCCAATTTGATTCACTAATATGTCAGATAATTATAACTATCTGACATATTAGTCGAAAAATCTAGTTTTTTTAATCCCGACTCATTTAAGTTCTTTTAGTTACTTATGCATGGTAATATATCGCTTAAAGTTCAAACGGTTTGTTTTCATTTATAATAAAAAATCTGTTTAATAAGCGATCGTTCATGCGTTTTTGGATCCATAAATGTTTTTTTCTCTTTAAAATAGTGTTAAATTGCTAAAATAATGAGTTTCTCATGTAGAAAAGCTAATGGGAGTATGTTTACCAAATTTAAACTCCAAATTTCTTATTGTGATTCAAGTATGAAAATAAAATAAAAAACTATTTTTGATATTTTTGTAAGGTTATTTTAAAGAATCTCAACTCGAACTTAATAGGAAAGATAACAAAAAATAAGATCTGATGGCATTCCAACAATTTTCACTATTCCAAATCTCTTAAAAACTCCACTAAAAAGACTGAAAGGAATAAGTTGTCCAAAACCAGGATCAATTTTAGATGAGCCTACATCTAACAAATTTCAAATAGTAAGGTATGCAGTTTTTCACATCATTTTAAAGAATATAAAGTCAAATGGCTCCTGAGAAATTGAATTTCTAAATTGAATTTCTAAAATGCAACTTTTTTGAAGTTCGATTTTTCTCCACCATTTCATTGTTTCTTTTTTTCTCAATTTATTATTATTGAAGAATTAAAATTGTGTAAAAACTGTTTCTATCTAGTAATGAGTAATATTTTTATTTTAAATAATAATAATGATAAATTTTTTAATGAATTTTTACAAGTGTAAAAAAAGTTTTCGAAAAAGAATTAAATCGATGCAAGCAAACACTATTTTCTCTACGGATTATCTTAACTGAGGTTTGCTTCATTTTCAGCGATAAGTTGCCAAATCTTGCAGCTCTTCCGAATTGGTGAAAAGCTTTTGATCCGAAAAAGCGGATAAGTCGGCCTCTGTATTTCAGGGGCTCTAGTATTCTTTTAAATCTGATTTAAGTCACAAGGTGAAGCATAATTACTTCTCTTCTTCTCGCGTTGTAAGTACCCAATTATTGAGAACAGTAATGCCCTTTTACTTTAACCAAGCTGTAAGCTAAAGGTCACAAATATGATTTTTTTTTTTCAATATTAAAAATGAATCTGGAACTTAAATGTAGCAATTCGTGAGAAAAAGTTATTTTTTACACATACCGCACTAATGGTTCGAAGTAAAATGGTTAATTGAATTTTGTGATTGATATCTTACATTATTCCTTAAATCTGCTTTTCAATTTCTAGGATATTAACACAAAAGGCTCTGAAAATATAAGGCACACACATATATACAACATACTACTTACACTTAATGGCTAAAAACACTTGTATCTAATATGTAATCCAACTCCGGATACTTGTGCTACTCGAAGCAGATCAATACATTTGAGTAGATAAACATGTTTTCAAAATTTGATATACTTATATAAAGAATTTTACTTTAAAAGGTTGACGGAACTAATTAGATATTTTAATTTCAAAATTTATATGATGAGTAATAAATTTCCCATTAAGCTGCGAAATGTACAATACAATTTAAAGTTAGCATAATCATAATTGGACTTGAAAAATGTAATTGAGAGTTATGTAAACTAAATCTAAAACATTATTGTTTATTTTCAATTACAGTAAACTTGTAGATCAATTAGGCTACGTCAAAATTGTCCAAAATAAAGGAATTTGTGTAATAATTATGTAAGATTATTCTAATATTTTGATGTATGTATACAGTTTTGCTTTATTTGAGTTCATTTTGAGTTATTTTAAGTTAATCAGTAAAAGAGTGTTGTTTTATAAGCAACATTTGTTAACCGTGATTAATTCTATAAATCAGAATAGTTTCAATTAAGTCATATATAAAAATAGATTAAAAAATGCTCTTTTGCGCAGATAATGGATATATTTGTTTTCGTCAGTTTATAGATATGCATCCTTAAACACGATGATTTTCAAATGTGGATATTAGAAATTAGTTATCGATAAAAAATGTCGTTATTTTACACAGCTTTTGAACACATCTGTTTTCGTCAATTTAATGATACACATTGTCAGTCACGATTACTTTTTTTCTAGATAATTTCTATCATAAGTTAATAACAGAAAAAAATTTGCTGCTCAGATTGTGAATTTGTTTCCAATAACGAAAACTTTAATGAAAAACTTTGAGACTTAATGATAACAAACAATTAACTAACACCAACTCAGTTATGCTGTAACCTTTTGTATCACCGCGTTACATATCTGCAACATACATGAAAATTCAATCCTATAATGAGATGGATTTACCTATAAAATCGAACTAAATTCAGGTAAAGAAAATATTGCAAACTCGGGGGAATCAAGTCTTGGTGCAGCTGCCAATATTATAATGCGTTTAGAATTGTTCCACGACATAATTGCAGGATATACAATTTTTTTACAACAATCCCCTTGATTTTATATTTGGCTAAGGAGGGATTGAAAAATGTGGTGTGAGACCTTGTTACCATAAAAACAACAATTTCAAAATTTTTCACATGAAGTTTTAAATATATTGGAATTTTTGTGCTATTTTTCACGATATTGGAGATGTTCAACAAATGCTTTTTATCAATAAATTTTTAATTTTAAGGTCTTAATTTTTTCATTATTTTTTACACGCTTAATATGATGTATTCTAACATCCACGTAAATATTTCTTAAATCAGAGTTGTTGAGTTATAAAGGGTAAAGGTGTTGTAAATCAAAATTGATGTGAGCGCACTCTCAATCAGCTGAAATTTTCTTCATTATATGTATAGTAAGTTTGTGACCAGCTATTGTGTTTTTACATAGTATTAAACTATTTTAATTGCATCATCAATAGAGACCATTGGCATAAAGGGGGATAGAAAAGCATGCCTTTCTCTAATTTGTTTACCAAGTTGGCAAAACATCTCATAAAAGGAAATATCATTAACATAAAATTCAAATAAATCTTATTCATAAATCCTACATTGAAACACCGAACGCGAAATGTATGAGATAGTAATTTACAACGAGTTTTTTTCGTGCTTGAATTTTATGAAGATTGATTGATTGATATGAGTTTTCGGCGCAAGAGCCATGTTTTGGCTATACAGTGCCTAAAACCAGGTAAAAAGCGAAATAACTAGATCAAAATTTAAGCAACTTTATTAAAATCAAATCAACTAGGTTTAAACTAGTTAAAAAACAGGATAACAAGGTTAAAATTAGAGCTAAATCGAATTAAAATCTGTTACTGTGGTAAGATTGTCTGAAGTCTTTAGCCTGAATGTAAAACTTAAATAAAAGTAAATTATCCCGTGTCCATGAGGTGAAGTATAACATTTGGAAGAGGAATCTCTTCAACCGAAGTTGATAAATGGGAAAAATCAGAATTTAAGTACCGACGTCTTATGAGTTTAAATTTCGGACACTGACATAACATATATTTGACTATTAAAGTTTCCTGGCATGTGGAACAAGCTGGTGCTGATTCGTTTAGAAGAAGATGTTTACGTGTTAGGCGATTGAGATCAATGCGTAATCTATTAATGATAACTTTCAGTCTTCTTTAACTGCTTAGAGATTTGTACGGTACAAGGGATGGCTTTATTTAGTGTAATTTATTGTTTATTTCTCCAGTCCAGTTAATTTGACAAATGTTCTTTAGAGAATCGTATATCACATGTTTGACATCAACATAGGTAAATGGTCTTAGTAAGAGGTTATGAGTTAGTTTTGCTATGGTATCCGCTTCTTCGTAGCAGGAGATTCCAGTATGACCCGGAATCCAAGAGAAGAGTATTTTAAAACGTTTTGTATTTAGCTTTATGCATAACTGTGAAATGTTATTAATGATTGAATGAGGGTTGGTAATAGGATTTTGCAATGTATTGATACAGCTCTTTGAGTTTGAATTTTATGAAGTTAAAAAAGATAGATAATAGATTTTAGCAAACGAAAAATTATTTTCCAGTGTTTAAGATTGAATTTTACTTGCTGCTGTTTCCTCATTTATTAATTCATTACAGCCAATCATAAAAAGATGTCAAGCGAGTCAGAACCCAGTGAAGAAAACACTGGTGATGAAAAAGAAAAAGGTATTAAAAGGGCTACTATTTCAAAAATTGAAATTAAACCTATTAATTATTCTGGATCATCAAATGCCCATCAAGGGAATAATACTAAATCTAAAGAAATTGTTTCAAATGATTCTCTGGAACCATATAAATTTAAAAAATTTGTAGATTATGGCACATCAAACCCGTCTTATCAACCTGGTGTGAAAAAGTTTGACCATTTCAGGACATCCTATCCACCCGAGTCTCCAATAAAACAAAAAAGAATCATTGGTGATGATAGATTCAGTCCCGCAGATGTATTTAATTTTAATGATGCCACAACGCGAGATTATCGTTACTCATACCAACCAAAAATTAAGGATCAGCTAAAAACTTTGAAATCATCGAGTCCTGCAAAGAAAACTGATTTTGAAAGGATGCCTTCTACATCAACAAGCTTTCGAACTAGATTAGATATTGGGACAGGATTTAACATGAGAATAATGTCCAATGGAACAGACAATTTAAACCAACTTACTACCTTAAGAAGTGATGCTCCTTCACTGAAAACTCCTCGCATAGCAGATGCGCCATTTAATATTACTCAAAGAACAATACTAACAATTAAACCGAAATTAAAAAAATCTCCTCAAAAAGCTACAAAGACATCTCCTACAACACCACAGTTATCCTATGGTACTTATGGTTGGGCACGTATCCCACGCAATGAAGCGCAAATGTCTTCAAGATTTAAACAATCACCAACGAAAGAACATTCTAAAAAGAAAACTACTCCGACACCTATTAGAAGGCTGAGAAATATTCAAACTTACCGAGAATCACCGCCTCCGATAACAGTTGCAAGAGAAAGAAGACCGCATGGAATATTTTCCCCGAAAAGTGTATACAAAAGACAATTTTTAAGTAGAAGAAATCTTTTTGGTGACGGTAACGACAGTCCGGAATCTTCATGGGGATCTGGTACATGGCATGATATTCATGAGCATGGGTTTTCTGGTCAGATGTCACCAGTTGAAAGATCCGATCATTCCTTACCATGGGAGACCTCTGATCAGACAGAACAAACTATTTTCCATCCTCCATCTGTTCAATCGCCTCAATCACGACAAATGAAGAATTCTGCAAGGTCACGTCGAGTGAGAAAAGAAAGCCCTATGTCACCAATTTCAACAAGTTCTCCTTATTCTTCGTCAATGGAAACTTCTCCAGAAGAGTTAGACTGGAGCGGATTATTTAGTCCCGATTCTCCTGAGATTCACTCTCAAGGATCACTTGAACCAAGTGGATCAAGATATGTTATTCAATCCGAGGGAACAAAGCGGTATTTTCAGCCAAGTAAAGGATTCATTCCAAGTACTTTATGAAACCTTTCTGTATTAGCATTTTAAAAGAATCTTAAATCCGATATTTTCATATTGCTGCTATAAACTAAAGATTTTCTTTGATTATAACATATGGTTGTTTTTTATTTTATACTGAGCTACAAATAATACATTTTTTTAGATTGATAAAGTTTTTAAAAGTTGAACTTTTCTTTTAAATATTTTCAAATGTTTCTATTTTCATTTATAATGTAGAAAAAATCTGTGAAGCAACATTACCTCAAATTTCCACAAAAAATGAACGGGGTGATAACTCGTAATATGTAGTGAACTGTCCATTCTTATTATTCTCAACAAACAAATAATACTTAACAAAAATAATAGCTTCATGAAATAAAATTTTTTTATCCAATGAAGTTAATGAAAGTTTGATAAAAAAAAGTTTTAAAAAAATATTAAAAGTAGGATAATAACTAATAATACATTTAAATTCCTTTTTACAATGCAGAACACCTAAACTAAATAAAGACTTAATGCTATTTTTTGGAGATTAAAAGACAACTAAATTGTTTTTTCTTTTGCAAAAATTAAATATATAGAATCCCAAGAATAATTATTATTTTACATGAAGTGCTTTCTTACAATAATTATTCACTTTTTCTTTCCTTATTCTATTTTTGTATTCCATATGTATAAATTAACATTTTGAAATTGTTCTTCTTATAATAACAATCTTTTATATAAAGCATACTTAAGAATTGGCAGAGCTCAAATCAAGCTCCGAAATCTGTCTCCTCGAGTTTTGATCCTGAGAAAAGTAGCACGAGTTTGTCCCTCTATTATATTGGGTCTCAAGGAAAAAGGGAAACATTAATAATTACAATTGGTCCATTAAATAGTTCGAGGAAATAATATGTCTGTCAAGGTTGATTTAAGGGTAAAATCCAAAATGTTAATTTATACATACTGAACCCAAAAATAGAATAAGAAAGAGGAAGTGAATAATTAATCGGGAGAAAGCGTTTAATATTGAATAATGACTTAAGACGGAGAATTTAGATAAAGAAATAACATAAAAAGATTCCTTTTTATGCATCGCATAATGAAACATAATAAAACAAAAATATCTTAACTTGAAAAGTCGTAAAATTATTTGATTAGGAATTAGCAATATGCATTCATTACATTCTATTATAGGTTTTTACAATCAAAACCTCTGGGGGTACTGGATTGGAGATCGATCGTTCTCTGATTCAGGTCAAAATTACGATCTGTGGATGAATGAATGGATGTATGAATGGGTCCGCTCTATAAAAGGGTGCGACGTATGGTGCAGCAAAAGTCGAATTCTTGGCCATAGATGGCGCCACTGGAAAACAAGAACAATCGCACCCCCTCTGCCTAAACAGGCATACGTCAAGAACATAGATTTTTACAAAGAAGTTATTAATTCATAATATATTACTAACAAAAAGACTGTCCTCAAATGGTGTACACAAATTATGGGCATAAAATATTTTTCTATTTACTGCTACCTATTCACTGCTTTTTCTATTCACTGAACTCGCTACCTCCATTCTTTACGCAGTGTTAGACGGGCGATGCAGTTCGGCCGGGTTAAGAAGTTAAAGAGTTATTGTCTCCTTAAATAGTGCTGGCTTAAATCTCAGATCATCAAAGGCATCTAAACTTACGAGCTAAACGTCTGAACTAACGAGCTAAAAGTTCCTCACGTAAGATTGAAAAAAAAATCACTAAAGTAATATTTATCAACACACCAAAATCAGGCACAAAGTTGAATGGCATATACAGACGTAGTAATTATGAATAATAAGCACTTTTCGCAAGTAAATCCAAAGCAGCTAAAAATTTGAAATAAGCTAACGTGTGTTATCTAGAAAAAAATTAGCAAAAAAATTTTCTACTAAATAAAGGTTAACTGTGTTATTCACTATTATCTGGCACAATGCTGTTTCTCAAGGCAAACTCATGATATTAATAATTTACCATATTCAAGCTACTTTCTCTTATACGTATTTCTTCGAGGGGTCGCCAGAAAATTATTATAGAAATGCGCAGTATTTGTGTCAATAATATTATGGCGACTTTGTACGGCATCCCGTAACGATTAAGTACTACATTTTCTCCATTAATTTAGATTATCAGTATATAGCTTTTTTATTTTTAGTTAATACCTAGCATTAAAAATAATTAAGCATCATTGATATCAATATTAGTTTACTGATTTTGAATGTTCTCTTATACGAATTAGTTCCATTTTTCGATTAGTTTTCCTATAGCCTATTTTTTACTTCAAATTGTAACTATTACATTTTATTACTTTCTCTTCAATGAATTAGTACTATTTTTCCCTTAATTTTTCTCTTCAGTTAAAACCCTATTTTTTTTCATTTAAATTACCGTTGATTTTAATTTTTTTAGTTACATAAGAACCCATTTCAAAAGCATAACTATAAACAAAATTAACATGTGGTTTCAGATAACCTTAAAAATATTAATCGGGTGACGTAGTCTGCTTATGCTAGCCCGATCACGTTGATCTTTCAGATAACCTGGCATAACTAATAAAAATATTGCAGAATCCTCAATTAACAACTTTTTCGATTAGAGCTAAAAGCTAACAAACACCACTGGTGTTATCTTTAAAATATTTGAGAAAACTGAATCGTCTCTGGCCTATTTTGAAACAATGGCTTCCGTTAAACCAATGAGAAAATTTATTTTCTTTAATGTCTCCGAATTTAAAAATTTTATTAAAAATCGAAAATTAACCGTTTACCCACAATNAAGCAGAAAACGAAACTGGGCAGAAACAAGCAAGCGGGTATAACTATCAACTATAGTTCAAAATTTTCTAAGTCCATAAAAATGGAAAAAATACACTCTTACCTAAAACTTATAAAGAAGGGAAATAAATGATAAAAATTCAAAAACCGATAAGACCCTCTACTATAGTTGACTGACCCTCCTCTTAGAGTTGATAATTCCATCACCTGCCTCCCCCCTCCCCTTCCCCTTTTCAGCAGCAACCCAGTTTGCTGCTGCTTCTGATTTCGACTGTTGCTGAACTCCCACTATATTACTACTAATGTATTTTTGTACAACATGACACACAATGAATAAAAATTATAAGTCTTTTAAAAAATATTATAATTATAATATAATCATATTTGTAATATATCCACGTAATTTGATACTAAATTCATATTACATCAAGCACATAAACCTTTTTGTTATACTCTTTGGGCATATTTTCCTTCATTATCTAGTAGAACATAAAAATAGAAATTAGCACAAGCAGTTTTAATCAAAATAACGCTATGAACTAATGAACACAAAATACAGATAATTATAAAAGATTCTAAATTCAAATCATTTAATTTCATTGAAAAATTTTTAATTCAGGAATAGTAGCTAAATTTTAATACAATAATTTAATTGGTTTCAATCAATAGAAAATGTAAGTAATATGATTTCAAAATATTATAATTTTATTTAAGTTTTAAGTAAAATAGGGTGTTTCATTTTGGTCTTTGTTACTTGTTTACTTTATTTTTAGAACTGACTGAACCATTTTGTTTACTTTGTTTAGTTTACTTGAATAATGCATCATTGTTCAACCAAAAGAAGTGTATATTAGTATCTCAAATGTTTATGAACCAAGGTGTCAAAAAATTATTTCGTATTGCCTATTATTATTTTTGTTGTTAGTGCTAAATCCATAAGAAGATAATTTCTTGCACAAAAGTTCGAGACTTTAATTAGTTTTGATTCATATGTTTAATTTGACATGTATCGGACAATGTACTTTTTTTTTTATCAAAATAATATCTTTACATATTTTTTTTAAATTTCCAATGGCACATTTAAAGACAATTGAATGTCAAAAAGATAACAGTAAATCTATAAATGAAAGAAAGCAGTCCTGTAGGCAAGGTAGCCAGTGATTAGATGTCCTGAAACCCAGGAAGAGCAGGGCATCTAAACAGGTGAGATATCTTCATCTCTTCGTGGGGATCACAAAAGGTACAAAAAGGATTAGGAACCACGTTGATGCAACATAGATGTTTATTCAGGCCATCATGTCCAGATTCATGGCGTCAGGTTTCGTCCTAGGCAACTGAGGGACATAATGAATATGTTTAAGCTATGGTTTATTAGAATAGCAATTTTTGAGTTCTTCGTGGAAGGAGTCCATGGAGATGTTCTTTATTAAACATTTGTAATTATTAAAAGGAAGTCTGGAATTAGATGGAAAATGGAAAAATGAGAAAAAAGGCCCTTTCTTTTGCCTGGAAAGTGACTGCCTCAATTCTCTGAATACCATAGAACTACTGTCTTCTTATTACTGACAAACCAGTTGAGGAGATTTAAACAGTTATCCTTAAATAAGGATTAGCAAAAATAAAACGCTTGAATTATGTTAAACAATTCAATTGCACATTTTAAAGTGTTAATCAGTCATGACAAATACAATTCGTCATTCATCAAAATCTCGTCATTACTATTTGAGAACAGATATTTACTTATTTTCCCCATATGAAAACACGCAAATAACATCTGAACGATAGGTAGTTATTGGGAGCGATTCTTATCAATAAATATTGTCAGATTTACATTGTTTTTCAATACATATCTTTTTTTAACATACACTTTATTATTTGTTTCAGTCTGTAAGGAAAAAAATTAGGAATCAATCATTAGTTATACCATGATATCATTGAAATTTTAATCAATTGAGACATTACTTCTATTATTTAATTCCATATTATAAAAATTAATTTGTCCATAATATAATTATTCATCATTAAACGTTATTGTTTAGTTCAACCTTCAATGAAACAAAGATTAGAGTTAATTTTGTTTTAGTCTCATAGTTTCTTTATGAAAAGAGGAGTACTTTTTAATCGCCAGGAGCTGTTGGGAAGAGTTTTATTGACTAATGTCACAAGAAAAACTTTGCAATACATATAATTAATCTACTCTTATATTCTAAATACCCTGTGTGGTATTTTGGTTTTTAAATACGACATGATATTTATTTTGCTGAATGCTACCAGGAATAATTAAAGTACCTAATTTTAACAAAATTACTCTGATAATATGACATCATGTTGATATAGTCATTTGATTATCCATCTTATTTCTTTAAACTGTATGGAATATATTGCAACTTTTAATTTATCAACTAAGTATCAACTAAACAGAAGTTATGGGTACTTTTTGCTTACGTGCAACAATCCGAAAAGTACGAAATCACATAGTGACCAAAATTAAAAATTATATTGAGTCTTCAACAATTCTTATAAGTTTTTCCCGTGTATTATCGTTTTTATGATACAAGTCTAAGAGGCCACACACTGTAAACTAGTACAACCTTTAATAATTTTATGGTTATTATTACTGGTATTTGGGTGATTCTCACGAAACATGACAATTCACTGTCCCTTGCTCCAAGATATATATAAATAGCATTAATAAATAGCATTGCTGTTAGCATTTTAAAATGACTCTGCACTAGCATTGATTGTTTTGCATACTTAAAAACTTTAATTGAATATCAAAATGTCATTTTCCTGACATGTCCCAAACAATATTTCCAATAATAACTAGCTTCAAAACTTCCCATACATTTTTCAAAATCTAATTTTTTTTATCTTATCCTATGTAAGCATTTCTAGACTGTACGCAGAGGGTATTGTTTACTAAAACTTCGTTTAAAATAATTTTTTCTGTCAATAATTTGTTTGTCCCATGAAAATCTGTCATTTTCCTGGTTACTTTTATTTCGTGATTTATAACCAAAATAGATAGCGCCAGAAATCAATATCTTATGTTAATAGATTGATTAGATACCCTCNATGCTGAGCCACCTCAGCTAGATTTGGCATGTGCCATTTTTAGCGGCAATCATTGGTCGATATCCTAGCGTTGCCATTCGGGGAATTGTAATGAGGCTTTTTTTTGTCGCCGTGTAAGAGAAATATATATATATAGATTTGTTGCCCTTCCTGAGGACTTTACGTTATTAGTTTAAGTAACACATGATTTTAGAAGCTCATCAATCCGAATAAAAATGAACTAGATTCAGTATTATTGCATCATTTGACATAATGCTATTGTTCGACATGAACTCTTGATTGAAAAAAAAAAGAAGAAGAAAACATAATCAACAGTTCTCTTGGGAAATAACTCCTTTCGGTTGGTCGTAGAAACCTAGTATCTGCAATATACTAGGCTCTTACTGTCCACCGAAACGGATATTAGCATATTTAGCACCTAATATAAAACACAAATTAAAGTAAATAACAGTAACCTATTACCAAAATTTATTAAGCACCATTATTGTCAATGAAAATATGGTGATTTCTTATATAAAGACAGATACGTACCTTTTGTCCATTGCTTCAGCTTCTTACCTTAAAATTTATTATTTTAATTTTAGTTTGTATTTAATACCAAAATAAATTAATTGTAATTTTTGAAATAATTTTATTATAACACTATTACTTTCATAATAAGTTTTGGTAAACTGAAATTTGCTTATTTCAAAATCCGTAAAAGATCGCCTAATTAATACTGACGCCAGTGATGACCTGTTAAATGTTTCCCTTGATACAGCTGGTGTCGACGTAAAGATACTGGTGTGATGAGGACCTATTATACCAATATATATATTTTTTAATTTCCAATGAGCTGCACAATCGGTCTTGCGGATAAGCAGACCTAGTGCGTTCTCCAGAGGTGGTATCCACTCTTTCAGGACCACCATAATGGGTGAGATACCGTTGGTTATGTTACTTTGGATGTCTAGCTTCTGCCACACTAGATGGCAGCACCGAGACTCTATTTGGATGCTAAAGTGCACTAGGAATTTAATTTTGCCGGAAATGCCAGGAGCCAATAAGGCACTCCAGGGATCTTTTACATGCCGCATAATCATACCACATGGCCGTTGAGGATTTTCTTCATCCCGAAAATCCGGTGTCTGGGCTGGGGATCGAACCCGCAGACTTGGACTCAGAAGGCCGACGATAAACCAACTGCGCCACCCAGCCACTTATACCAATATAGGTGCTTAAAATAGGTACTGCTGCATAATAGGTGTTTTGACATCTCCATACTACACATTCATGACACTAAATAAGCAAACTTTATTTTCTGTTATTTGTTGTATGAGAAAAAATAACCATTCTGAATAACCCACATTTGCCCTACACAGAAAGGAAAACCTTGAAAACTTCTCATGGTTAGCTTGATGATAAGGGGATTCTAACCCATGATCCGTCTACCACTGAGAGTATTTTTCGTTCGTCAGCACTGTGCTTGATGCGATACAGGAGCAGAATTAGAATGGACCAATCATTGCCGGGATTCAAACTTGGGTTACTTTATTGGAAGGTATAATCCGCTGAGCCAAAAAGGCTCTATAGCATAATTATTTTTTTATATTTTTTATAACCGTCGTCGAACAGCCGACCCAATTTTGAGTTTACGACTACTAATGTTCAACTTCGCAACCTTGTAATTTGAACCTAATACGTCAACACTATGGTCGGTGTGAGCTGGGTGCGGAATTTATTAATTAATTGAAAATATTTATTAATTTAAAGTATACAAGCTTATTTATTTTAAAAATTTTATGCCATCTTATCAGTTTTATGCCATTTTATTGATTTAAACTAGTAATATTAATTCAAATATTCTTGACTTTAAAACTTTTTTTGCTATTGTTCTGAAATTCAAATTTTAGAATGAAAGAAAATTTTTTAGTCCCCGATCCCCTAAGAATCATTCAAAAATTTCAATTAGATTTCTTGGTTGAGACTTATTATAAATGGAATATATTTTCATAAATTTAGCATTATAGCCATTAATATTTTAAACTGTAGATAATTTTTTTACTTTCTATATTTAAAAAATATCATCAATGTTTTCGAGGTTGCAGCATCATTTAATCAAGTAGGTGTTCTTTCACATTTTTAATAACTAATTGTTTTTATGCATTATGTCAAGTAGTCTCAATAATTAACTTATGTTTGACTTGTGAGAGTTACTTGTCCAAATTAATATTTTTAAAGTTCTCTGTAACCACGTAATAATTTTGCTTGTAGTTAATACCTTTTAAACGCGTTTCGATAAAACTGAATTATAAAAAACAAACAGTAATTCAAGTAAAAAAACAGTTATTTTTTACTTAGCAAAAGTAATTAAGACAGTGTATTTAGTTAGCCGTAAAGAAATCGCTATGCTATTATTGAACCCAATAATGCTTCATTAATTTTAGTATTAAGAACCAAATGAAAAAATTGCTTTCGATAGTGATTAACTTTTACAACCATAAGTTTTCAGAGAGAAACAGCATCATGCCAAATGATGCTGAATACTGTTAATCTTTAAATTGATAGGATGAATTTCATTTCTAAGAGCGTGTTTTACTTATTTTTATTATGTAAAGCGTTTAAGGAAAAGCAACAAACAATAATGCATTTTTACAAGAAATTAGAATCATTTACATGCATAAACAGTGCCGATTAGCATACTTTCCCAGTGTTGATAAATAATTATTTATTGATTATTGCTGATTTACTGTTCTATGAGGGAACACTCCGGTCATTTTATTAAAAATGCCTCGTCTGCACCTATTTACCATAATTCATATATTTGGAGTTTATATAATGAGCCAGATCTTATACTAACAATTCTTTTTTTTCAGCCTAAATTCTTAAATCGAAGCTACATTTCAGCTTTAATATGTTTTCTCATCCTCAATATGGAACACGGGGTAGAATACAAGATAGAGAAACTGAATTGGACATGGCTGGTTTTCTTGAAGATATCGGCGTCGGAGAATTACCAAGTTTCGATTCTGATCCTGGTGATATGTTGGAATCAACTGCTCTTGGTAGTCATGTACGACAATCACCAAGAAGATCACCGGATTCTAAAATACCTAGATCTCCAATAAGAGCCGGATTTCTTGATGAAAGTTTCCATGAATTAATGGATGATATGGGTATCGATGAACTTCCAAGTTTTGAATCAGAAACTGGTACTAGGCAACCAACAGCATCCGCACGCGTTCCACGTCCTAAAGCAGGACCAACTATGAGAAGAACAGAACTGGATATGGACGATTTTCTAGATGAAATCGGTGTTGGTGATCTTCCAAGTTTCGACTCTGATACTAGCGGTAGAAGATTAGATTCAAGAGCTCCCGGTATGGGTGCTCAACGAACAAGGGCTCCCGTTTTTCAAACTCCGACAACTTCGCGAAGAATTCCCATGGATGCATTTTTAGAATCTCCGACGGGAGCCGAAATTGAATATGCTGCCATGCAACCAAGACGTTGGGAAGATTGGCCAGAAAAACTTAAAGAAACCGAAGAATTTCTTAGCGAAACAGCGGAAATGCTTGAAAGGTATCAAACAGAGTATGATCAGTGGCTAGCACAGCGATCACCTCAAGTCTCTCCGAGAACTACTCCACAAAGACATCAGATTCCTCATGATCAACAGGATATTGAAACATTA
Organism: Parasteatoda tepidariorum; assembly: GCF_043381705.1. Taxonomy (NCBI): domain Eukaryota; kingdom Metazoa; phylum Arthropoda; class Arachnida; order Araneae; family Theridiidae; genus Parasteatoda; species Parasteatoda tepidariorum. The sequence goes on from NC_092206.1 coordinate 44,021,916, forward strand.
CTCAGAGAAACGAAAGAGATGCTTGAACGTTATGATGACGAACGTGGTGTGCCCCGAACGCAAATCTCTCCAAGGACTCAAATGCTAGCAAAGATGTACCCATCTCTAGATCCTCGGAAAAGCCCTTCAGCTAGACCGGAAATACTTCCCTATCCAGAACTTCCAGTGAGACCTGCTTCCCCAAGAAGACCTCCCTCTCCAACACCTCCAATGAGACCTGCTTCCCCAAGAAGACCTCCCTCTCGAACAGCCCCAGTGAGACCTGCTTCTCCAGGAAGAACTCACACTCGAACACCTTCAACGAAATCTCCAAGAATACCACAAGTTTCTTCTCCGAAAAAACGAGTGGTTGGTCCTTCCCCTAGGACGCCAATAACTTCAACTCCTTATTCACGACCACCAAGACAACCTGTAAGAACAGTACATCAGCCATATGAACCGGAGCCCGGAGATCTGATTGATCTCTATCCCAGAGCTTATGCTGATTATTATGACTTTGTAAGTGGGCAGACAAGACAATCCGATGATGACTTGATCTTTTTTCCCGAACATGATTGGACCGCATCAGAAATGGTATTTTCTTTTTACACTAAATGATAAAAATAAGCTCAATGAATAAGAATTAAACAGCAAGTCAGTTATAAATTGTAACAGGGAGGAGATAGGTAAAATACGAATATTTTAAAGAGGAAATTCAGTTATCTGATTATCTTTGGCAATAATATTCATGATTTTAGTAGTAAAAGCTAATTATTTCCACAAGGTCTGCAAAAGGTACAATTTAGGAAACCAATTGCATATCTCGTACTACCACCAGTTGTACTGATCTGGAAAATTTGAGCAAAAATGAATAAGCAAATAACTAAACAGACCCATATCAAATGTTTACTAAGTGTGAAATACAGTACTATATTGTCTGAATTGTAACGAACTCAGTAAATGGAATTATAATTCAAGACATGGTCGTAAAGCATAACAGTTTTTTGCTAGAAAGCCCCCGAAGCATGACTTTTACTTGAAAATCAAAACAGAATTAATTATACGACAATCATTAATTTTCCAATTAATCAATATATTTAATATTTGATAGGTGAAAAGCTGTGTTATGTTTTAAGTGCAACATACAAAACTTTTTATTTTTGACTCCAGACCGACGCATATATCTTGAAGCCAATTTACACATAACACAATATTTTCAACTGATACAGTCTACCATACAAACCAAACTTTTTGTCAGGGTTAACTTCAATTATCACATCAGCCAGTAACAAAGTGGGTACTTGGTTTAATATACATCTGACCAGTTTCAATTACTTGTATTAAGGAGCTCTTTTATTTAATTTTAGCTTATTGTTTTCTATTTTTTGAACTGAATTTGTGGATTTTGGATTTAATTTCAGTTTTTTCTAACTTTATATTCATCTGCAGCTCTTTAACCTTTTCTGAGCTGAGTTTAAGATGATTTGATAGTTCCAGTTGATTTTCATAAGGGCTACTTGCTGAAACTTTAACTCTTTGTGATTTTGAAACAATTTCCTTCCACTTAGGATTTGAAATCTTGGAAATTGTTTCAAATGAAACCTGAAGTTTAAAAGAAAGCATTGAAGCATATTGTTTGCTTAATTGCTTAGTGAGAATCTCTTGGATCTAATTGATTCGTTCCCATAATTAGATTTTTTGCAGGCGAAAAGTCAGTTTCATAAAAAACTAATGGCTTTGTGGGCAACATGCCAGATAACTTAAAACTTTGAACAAAATATTCAACTGTCGTTGCCTTATTGTAAGCCTTGGTCACCATATTAGAAACTTAGTATTGTGTCAGGCCACAATATCAGGCCATGGTATCAGGCCAAGATAACTGCGTAACTATTTTTCATCTGCTTCAATGAAGTACAGTTTAAATGGCTTGAATGTGTTATACAGTGGTTAAAAAAGATGCATTGCGTGTCCTGGTTACTGTAACATACACAAACAGGTAGACAGACTCACATTCCATTAAATGAGTAATGAAAAGTGCTGTATGATTTCATATTTTACAGACATGTGCAACTGGCATGAGTTTATTTTTCCAGCTAGTTAAATTATGTGTAAAAAACTAACTAATTCTAGAAGCTATTGAACTTATATGTTAGATATTGAGCCTGAAATGTAAAGCCAAAATCATATCTAAACGGTTTAAAAGTCAACAAAAGTTACAATTTTGGCAACTATATCTCTTTTTAAACAAAGCCTTATTCCTAGCCTCAAAGAAAAGTTAGCTAATAAGGAAAACAATAGAACATAATAAAATAAATTGTTAAACAATTATTTGATGCATTTCATAATGTGCTGTAGATGAAAAATTACAAAAGTACCTATTACCTATTATCTTAAAAGTACCTATTACAAAAGTATCTATTATCTTATCAGGTATTTAACCCTGCTTTAGGCATCATGCTTATTTCCTTTCGTGTAAAACAATTAGGGTTATATTTATAGAGGTTATATTTATAATGGATCTAAATTTAACGCAAACTTAGGAGAGCACACACCTATTGAAGCAGACTTTTTTAAAGTAAAATAAATATGAATTAAGAGAATAAAAAAGAATATGCTAACTTTCTTCAAGTTCTGATTTATACAAAAAGTTCAATAAGATAACGGTTTTATTAAATAAAATAGATTTTTTTTCCATCACTTCTTCGATACCACTTATTCATCCTCATCCATCAACATGACAATTTGCACCAAAAATTTGAGTATGCTTAGGCGGTATTTTACAGTATTTCTGGCTAAATATTTAGATGCACAGCCGTGTAAATATTGTTTAATATTTTGATAAATTCTTTTTTATATACGGATGCGTGATAATATAATTTTCAAGCCTATAATTTTTCACCTATAATGAGTTTACCATTAAAAAAATAAAAACATATATGTGTAGTTGAAATATTCAAACTCAGTTTCCAAACTCAATTCTTCAGATTCAAATGTGAGATTTAGCTCAAATATAACATATTATTCTTCTGAACGAATTGCAAAATTAAACGGTGTACAGAAAATGCAAATCTCTCAAGAATGATCTTATTATTATTGTTGAATATATTAATTTAAAGGCGAATAAGATAATCGAATAAAGACGAATTAAGGGAACTAAGTAGTTGAATAAAGACGAATAAAGGGGAACAAAGTAGTAGAATAAAGGCTACCAAACTAGTAAGTATAAAATATAGAAAAAAGAAATCGAATCACTAGAACAACATTCTTTTATATCTTCCTTTCGAAATCTTTCAGCTTTAAATTTTGCCACTTACAAGTATGCATTTCATTTAAAAATATTATATTATTTTATCATATAATTTGTTCTTTTGAAATTATATTTGCTTTAACAGTGTGATAAATAATATTCGTCTTCTTGCAGGAAACCGAAAAGGCTGTTAAATTACAGGAATATGAGGAAATGAGAAGAATACTTCAGCATGTTCTCCGAATCATTCACCCAGAAGTACATTACAGCAATATAGAGCCACCTCTTGTTCTTCTGAAAGCTTTGGTTAGAAGAATTCAAGAAATGATCGATAGTGGCAATTTGGTGAGTTTTACACTGGGATAAGTTGTTTTTTAAAGTTTACCAACGATGCTGTGCTAGAAGTTCGTTTGTAAAATGTTTTAAAAAACAGTTACGAAATAGTTTAAACTCAAAAGTTTAAAAATGCTGTGTTGTATCTACCAACAGAAAAACATTTAAGAAGTTTCCACACTAATGCTAGCATGCAAAAAAGCAACTCTATTTTTTTTCCCAGTAAGGCCAAATCCTAACAATTCCTGAGCTAAAGTTCCATTCATTTAATAAACTTAATTATTAATTACATCATGAGTAGATTGTTTTTTTTTTTTTAAATTAACTTATGAAACTCTTATTTTTTTTAAATTGATAAAATGCTTGGATACTTTCATCTTTTTAAGGATGCCAAGCATTAATGAAGGAAACTAACACTTTTCCTAGAATCTAAAGTAAATTACGATTCGATTTAAGCATTTTAACTCCCTCGATTATGTTGTTCTGAAACTTAGCTTTATGTTGGAAATAATACATATTTATATGCTTGTTATGCACCATTAATCTTTTTAAACTAACAGGAGAAAAAATATAGAGAAATGTTATTGTTTGCAATTACTGTCTACTTATATTTAAAAATAGATTTTTCTACTATTTGTTTATTGTAAAAAAAATAAAAGTTCATGAAACAGTAAGTTTTTATCTGGTTGCAAGTTTATACGTTAACGAAATCCTCCTTCAATTTATTTTTAAATGGTCTATCATTTTTGGGACGTTAACTGAGTGGACGGTTTTGAAACTAATGGTTCTGAAATAAATGATTTTGAAACCATTTGCAACTAGCATGGTGCTAAAACAGTAAAAAATTAATTTAGGTAACTGGGCATTGAAGATAATTTTTTCCTTAGATAACGGACATTTGAGAGTACATGATACAAATTTGGGAATGCAGGACACTCAAAACTCTTCATGTGTTGATGGGAAGGGAGGAAATATTTCCGTGTCGATTCGAGCCCCCATTTTGCCAATCCTAATACTGACCCAGCTGCAAGGAACTTAGTGGTTTGATTAGGTGGACTTAGTTGGTGCGATGAATGATTTTTCACCCAGTCAATAGTTTGAATACCATCTTATTTATGGTTTTTGACAGTTATGTTTGAATATATGAAAAAAAATGGCAATTGAATACATTTTTTTTAACCACTTTCTTCGTTAAATATTCTAACAGTGTATTCCTTTTTAGCTCCAAGATCTGACAACTAAAAAACAAGCGAAAACTGCCCAGATGAACAACTTGAGAAAACAAATTCAACTTATGGAGTCAAATCTGCAGGAAGCATCTCGTTATTTACGCGACATCACAGACCTTTGGAACCAAAAGAAGGGAGAATATCGCAACCGTGTTCATCAACTTGAACAACAGCAAGGTCGTTGATGTACAACCCTCCAAAGAGCAGATCCTTAAAAACAATCTCTCAAGATTAGAACTCACTCAGAAAGAAAGAAAAAGAAGAAAGAAAACATAAGATAATCAAGACAATCTATCTAAAGGAAAAAAACTCGATTTCTTTTTTTCGGTACTTACTCAATTTTGATAAAGTAATCAGTCTCTAATTTAAACAAAAAATTGTTGGCTTTTATTTTCCTATTAGTTGCCCCCTCCAATAAATTCCCGTTAATTTGAAAAATCAATTAAAGCTAAGTAAATGTATATGGTTTAATGTGTTCTGCTTAAGAAACTAAGTTTCTCACAATAATACTCGTACTTCAAAATTAGTAAAAAAATTTAGCAGAGCTTGTTCACAGACAACTTTCCGTCGTTTCTGTAAATGGAGACGACGACGATCTGTAGTTGGTAAGGTACCAGACCTCTTAATCTGTGCTATGCNATAATAATGTATTTTTGCAATTACTTTTTTCACAGGGGGGTGGTCCGTGACTTCTTAAAATTTTTTAAAAGGGGTCCATTACATCAAAAAGGTTAAGGAACACTGCTCTAGGGCGACTGGTACTGTTGGCGTAGATAAATGAAGGAGGTTAAGGCAGTTGGTAACTGAATAGCTTACTGCAAAAGCAGTTCAAATCATGGTTAAGTGAAATATAACAATTGATAGAATATATAAACTTAATAGGCATGAATAATTGAATGATTTAGTAATGATATATTAAAACTTAATAATACAGATACATTTGAATGAAATTATCGGGGGATCTGTAAATGGCCGTCACTTTGCACTGTTTTATAGTTTTTCCCCAGTTGACAGCGCCATCAGTTGACTAATTTTTTTAAAGTATGAAGCCTAGTTGGATGACAAACTGGGTTTTCTAAGCAGAAAAACAGCAAACCATTTATTTCTACCTCTTTCCGTTTTTCTTTTATCGAATTTTCAAATCGTTGGTCATATTTCGGTCATCCAGTGCACCATTGTTTTAATCAAGTACTGATTTCAAATTTTAAAAATTTATTTTGAGTTACTATGATTATAATCTAAAATAATAAATTTCAAGCTTTTTAAAGTTCTTCGCTTACCTCCAGATCTGTAAACCATCAAATTTCTAGGGACCCTTTCAAATTTTACAAATAATTCTCCCCCCCCCCAAGAATTGGCCACTAGAATTATCAGCTGACGAAAATTGAGGTTTTATTCTTCTAATTAAGATTAATAACTTCTGAAAATACCTAAGTTCTCTCAAGTTATAAATCATTCAAAAAATGATTAGTTTCATTGGTCATAAACAGAATGTTTATTCGGTTCAAGATTTTGGTATTGCGGAACAATTTTAAGTCTACAGTTCTTCGATTTCTAAATCAGACCCAGGGTTACCTTTTTATCTATAATTTAATAAAAATATGTATAAAGATTTTCTTTATACTTATAAAAGCAACCACCTTGACTTAGTATTTTTGGTTAAGTTTTCATTCGGTAAGTGGAAAGTATTTCGTTTGGTGATATTTTTTTCCAATGCCCACCCGATTGATACTCGTCATTCAGGTATTAGTTGGGTAGATTTGTTGATCACTCTTTCAGGGGAACCAAATTAGGTGGTCCAACATTGCTCCCACATCCTATAGTTGATGTTAGCGTCGTTCGTAGAGATAAGTTGCCAAATCTTGTAGCTCTCCATTATTAAATAGCTTTTTCTTCGAAATGGATGATAAGTCAGCCTCTCTAATTCATGGGCTTTAGGATAATCCTCAAAGAAAAGCGTGTTTGGGTGCATCGATTTACATTGTTTTTTTTTTCGATTACAGCTTTTTTTAATACTTAATACTTGAACAAATTCATTACAAAATATTAAATTTATTATTACTGTTATTTAAAGTAAAAACTATCATTCATTACTAGATAGAAATAGTTTATACAAATTTTTTTTTTTTATAAAATAAAAATACAAGCAAATTGGAGAAGAATCAGTAAATTAATATTTGCACTAGATTTAATCTCATCTAAAATTGATCCTGGTTTTGGGCAGTTTATCAATTTCAGTCTTTTTGGAAGAATTTTTAAAGGATTTGGAATAGCATCAGGTCTTAATTCTTTGTTAACATCTTTTCTGTTTACTTTAAGGTGAGATTCTTCAAAATAAATCTTAAAAAAAAATTGAAATACTTTTTTTTTATATTTTCATGCTTAAATTAAATCACATTAAAAGATCTTAAGATTAAACATACTCCCATTACGTTTTCTACAACAACAAAAAACGAATTATTTCAGCAATTTAACACAAGATTTTAAAGAAAAAGAAAATATCATTTATAGATCCAAAAAGGCATGAAAATTAGCATATTAAATAGATTTCTTTTTATGAGTACAAAAAAAAAATCGTTTGAACTTTAAGCGATAGGTTACCTTAAGTAACTAAAACAAACTAACTATCTGACATATTAGTGAGTCAAAATGAAGTACAATTAGAATCAATATTTATTTTAATTTTTATATTAAATATTTATTTTAACCGAAAAAAAATACTTAAAAGCGAATACAAAGCTTGGCAATTCTAAGGTAAGTTTGGTGAGTACTTATTCGGCCAATCTCTTGCCTTTATTTATTTGGTTTGGTAAAATCCTAGAACAGCCCATCCCATAGCGAACATTTGAAATCTAGCCAAGTTGGCTATTATTAATTGTTTTTTACAAAAAGAAAATTAAATTATAACAAATTTATTAAAATATTGTCAATAAAATAAATAAAAAATAACTTACCTTTACTCTAATGGCTCATCTTTGGACACTCCGACAAACTTCATGCGCAACCACGTTCAATATAAACTTTCGACATCCCAACCGTCCACCCAATCCTTTTGCTCAATCAAACTCATTTGTTATCCACATTTCGCGCATTTTTACGTCTTCGAAATTAAATTTTGATTCATACAAATTCATCCATCAAATTCTTATATTTTGATGTATAGTAAGAAAAGAACAATTCGAGTAACCCAGAAAAGTTATTCGCTGATTTATTTTTAAAAGGAAAAGACAAAAACAAGCATTCAGAAACAAATTCTAACAAGTTATGGTCGTTTATATACTACAAATGAAGTAAATAAATTCAATAAATTATAAATAAATGAGTATTTACCTCACATAAGTTTGCTCCACTTCCAGGCTGTCATCCGCTGCAATTTATAACCCATTTCTTCTTTCTTTCGAGATATAATGGAAATCTTAACATTAGATTTCCTTTTTTAAAAAACTTTTTTCCCTATTCATCGCTGCACAATTACCCATATCAATAATTTTAATTATATCAATGGGCTTCAAACTGTCACGCTAGTGTTATCACTACCTAACTAGCGAACTTGTTTGCTCCATAATGGCGAACAGTTCAGTTCTCCTAATAGAGGATCTTTATTACTAAAAGATTCTCATTGCCCAATATGCCGCTGCGTCCTACAGCAACAATAAAAAGGTACGGTAATATCTCTGTGATTTACAGCTCTAAAATTCATTTTTACAGTAAAAATTATGGAATAAAGATAGAATAGTGCCAATTTCTTAAACCAAGTCAAAATTTCTTGATAAAATTTTCTAATCATTTATCATAAGTTCGTAAGATATGTTTCAGTGATAATTTTATTTACTCCAGTTTATTTCCTTCTGTCATATGACGAATTCTAGCAATAAACAGAACAAAGAAAAAATCTACAATGATTATGCATCGAGCAAGATTTATGGAGTAATTATAAGCAATAACGCTTTTCCAGATTCAGTTTTACTTCCGTCTGCTTAAAAAGATTATTGCTGCATGACTACCATATAAATATAATGTAAAATCCTAATATATCTTACACTCTTGTCAAGAGTTTCAAAAATATCGCTAACGCCAAAATGGCGCGTTTGCACTTGTCACACTTTTGCCAACGCCCAAATGATATTCTTACGATCGTCACCAAGAATTAAAGTAGGCAAAAATCTATATACTCGCGACTTGAAAATGATAAATTCATAATATTACATTAAAGTATAGACGTAGTGTGAAGGGGGCCCACTTTTTCTTTTTGAAAAGCCCATTTGTTTATTTAAAATTTTGTGTTTATATGCTCAGTTATTTTTTTATATATGTATATATTTATACATAAATGAATGTATGAAACTTAAAATAGACTAATAGTTTTTCAAAAACAAAAAGTTTAACTCCCTCACTCTACGCCTTGGCCAAGAACAAAAAGCAAGCAACCACAAAATCACACCATGAATTCAAAAATGCTAATGAAATATAGCTAAAATCTATAACCCGCCGAATTTTGCTAAGTCTACAAATACAGATTGCAAACTTTATCGTCCTCTCAAACATCACCATATCTACCGTTTAACGTATACTAATAAGCCAAATATGTATCGTATTCAACATTTAAATAAATTCAAAAACAAAAGAAAAAAGGTGAAAATATAAAAAAGATTAAAATAAATTGTAATTTATTAAATAAAATGTACTTTTATCTTCATTAACACACAACATCCTCAAAGAAGTAACATCTAATCTTTTATAGAACAAATAGCCAAATGGTTACAGGGAACTTCATTAACACGAAAAAAAGTCAACTTACTTATCAATCTATCTAGTATATTTGAGCTTTTCACCGCAGCGTGGCGCTGAAACTATTTGAGAGAGTGAGAGAAAGAGTTGCTATTTTACCACGTTTTGAAAAGAAAAAACGTTCGCCTTTTTATATTCTCAAGCATTAACCTGGAAACTATATATTTTTTGTGACTATAACTAAACATCTCCTTCAAATCTTTAACAAAAACTCAACAACAGCAGAGCATATTTTTTTAAAATCATTCATGTTTAATATTCATAAATTGGTTTGTCTTTCCGGTAAGCATCTTCTTAAAGTGCATTCAAAAAAGGTGTTTAAAATGTAAAAGATGTGCCCGATTGAATAACATTTTTCTTATCAAGTAGAAAAAAAATGGAGTCTGAAGAATTTTACTTCAGTAGTCTTTGGTTCTAATTGGGTATAATATGAAAAAAACACAACTACTTCGATTTAGTAGGAACAACATATGACGCAATGCTAAACGAATGGAATTTAGTTGTTGTTTATTTAGTTATTGTTATTAGTAGTTGTTGTTATTTGTTTTAGTTGTTGTTGTTTATTTAGTTGTATTTAGTTTCAATAACTTTTCTTTATAATGCAATAAAATCTGGCGAGCAGCTATTTAAA
>NC_092206.1:44033592-44096898 GCF_043381705.1 Parasteatoda tepidariorum
ATTATATATATATATATATATATATATATAACCCAGATTTTTTTATTGTACATTGTTTCTTGTAAATTTTGTATAAGTACGTATCTATTTTATTTTCACTGATTTTTTTTTCTTCTCTCGTTGCCCTTTGGCATTCAATGTTACATGAATTGGCAGGTGTCGAAAGGCAGATCCGTAATTTAAATCATTCGCATTAAAACTTACTGTTGGCTTAGACCGAGTTTATGTTACATGGTGGATTTTGCGACATTGGCTATGTTTGGGAAGGAATGAGATTACAATCAGTAGTTGCAGATTTGACGAAATTTGGTGGGTTCTTACGTTTAAGCTATTTCGCATTTAGAATTTTCCGGTAAGCATCAACGTGCTGTGTTAGTGACATTATTTATAATCGAATCAAGCGTATAACGAATGTTTGGATTTTACCAAAATACTTATCTTAAGATTGCTATCGTCAAACATTTAGATAAAGCCATGGTGGGTCAAAGGATTGAGCATCATCCAGTGATGGCTGGCTGATACGAATATTGCTTCCGGCTTGTACCGACCTCAATGTTAGAGCAAAATATTCTTAGTGGTAGAAGATTATGAGTTAGAATCCCTCACAGTTGGGCTAACCATGTGAAGTTTTCGTAATTTTCCTGACAATATAAAGCAAATGCTGATTAATTCCATCAAAAAGTTCTCCAGGAAGTGTAATTTGTTCCATTTCTTGATCCAAGATTTGTCTTTGGATAGGGTTTAAAATTACAAGGTCAAACTGTGGCATTGTAATTTCGAAATATTGATAGTCGTAAACTCAGTGATGGGTCGGCTGTTTAATGCCGGTTACAAAAGAAATTATGACTGACGATAATCAAAAAGTTGACAATTGCAACCACAGTCAAAAAGTCTACAACTTACATGTTAGACACAGTCCTTTGTTTACTTTTTTTTCCCTTTCAAATAAATTTAATTCCATTCCGCTAAACAACTGCATGAGTGACTCAATCTTAAGTCAATGATTAATAATTGCTATGATTAATAATCACTCTTAATGAGAGTTTACATGGTGTTATTCCGACTTTGAAATTCATAGTGATACTAAGGATTTCATCATTGTAAGTTTTTCATTCTACAGATTTCAGCTACATGTTTGTTTCTGAAACCTCTGTAGAACCTCACTAAAAAAATAAATAAGTAAACCAAATATACTTAGTAATATATAATATGATCTATCTTAGTAATATGATCTATCTATCAGAATTAAAGGTAGCCGAAATCTGGAAAATATGGTCTCATTAGTTTTGTCCAAAGAGCCATTGAAAATTTGGGTGCTTTAACATTTATTTCATTTTTTGCTTCACTTTTTGTACGAATATGCAATTTTTTGTGCACAATTATAAAATTCATTTTTATCCAAAACAATTCTATGTAAAAAATGATTTTTACTAATTTTTTAAATTTTTATTTAATCATTTGATGGTAAAAATATCTTGATTATAAAATATAATCATTTTTATTTTATTTTAAACTGTGTAATTTTAGATGACAAAATTCAAATAAAATTGGTTGCATAGTTTTCAAGTAATAAAAATTAGAAAAATGCGACTTTTTTGATTTCTAAGCAATTTGGTCGATTTCTTCCAACTTTTGCATTTTGACATTTTATATTATGTTGTTCAATAATTTATAAAAATTTGCAAACTTTAAAATTCAAGATTTTTTTAACCGATATTGAATAAATTAATAAACAGTTATAAATAAATATTAGAAAAATTTTTTAACATATAATTATTATTAAACGAAGGAATTTTATCATTTTGCGTAAAAGTTTTGAATTCACTTAAAAAGTTTCTGATACGTGGAGAAATACATCAAAAGTGAAAATAATATTTAGGAACCTTAACTTTGAACCTAAAATATTGGAACCACGGGGACAACCATATTTTGATAGTCAAAATTACAAACTCGTCAAAAAAATCGTAGTTTCGTATCTAATTTTGTAATTCAATTAATAGTTAAAAATAATTATTTAGCATATCTAATGCCAACCTTTTAAACTATTAAGGTTGATTATTAGTAAATAAAGGTCTGGCAGCAAAGGCTATTTAGTGTGATGCTATATTTTCTTCTCTCAATACATAGTTCTCCGAAGTTAGCTATTATACTATAGTATAGTTGCTCATGTAGATAAGAAGACCTGCAGATTCTTAAATAATACTTAAAGGTACTTATATGTAGCCCTGACTTATATGTGCTAATAGCTCGTATCTTTTTCCCCCATCCCCTTAGAGCATCAGCTAATATTGAACACCGAATCAACGAGTTCCGCATTACTGTTTACCACCACTTGGGTGTTGATTGTTTTTTTAACTATCTCCACCTATGTACTAGATTGGTGGTTAAATGAACGTCATGGTCGTTCACGATACGCGGAGTTGAGTTGCGCTTAAATGCTTGCTGCTTAATGAAGCTCTTTTCTTTAGTTCATGTCCAATTTATTCATCATTAAAGGTAAATTAGTTCATTTGACCCATCTATTTGAATAACTCTGTATTAATAAGAAATTTTATGGAGGAAAGTAAATAAACGATTTCAATATTCTGCCGTTTTACACTATTAATCGTAGTTTTCTTTCTTTTATTTTAAATAATTTGTTTCCAATGATGAAAATGGCGCAGGGAATAATTTATTGCAATTTTTAGGGTAATTTTTATACAAATATTTTATTTTAAATAGGCCGAAAACAATAAAAAAAATGATTTTAAAATGCTTGTTACAGCTGTATAAAACTTTGAATGCAGAACATTTCGACAAAATTTATTTTGAAAATTTCTCAACTATTAAACGAAATATTTTTGTTTCAGCTATTTATTTCTGAAATAAATTGAAAATCTCTGTCAAAACTTATTTCCAAAAACTGAATCAAATTTCAGCTTTCAAGAACTTTTACAGCTCCGAGTTCATCGTTCCCTCTTCGTGAAAAATATCTTATCTTCTAACGCGTAGCAAGCATGGAAAGGTTTCGAACTTCTAGTCCTTTAACTTCTACTCCAAGAAGGGGAATACCTCGATCAACTAGAAGGTCACCCCATCGTTTATCACCTGCCTCCTCTAGAAGCTCTCCAGCCATTCCAAGCACTTCGCATCAAATACCAACACAATCTCCCATTGACAGATCTCGGTCCCCAGAGGCATTAAGAAAATCCCCTTTTCTCTCACCACAAGATCATATTCGCAGAACTGTTTCTCCAGAAACATCACCAAAATATCTTAGAATTCCATCTCCAGGAACACCATTACAATATTCCTTAGCTTCATCTCTAGGTGGATCAACACAATCACCTGGAAGTCCAATAGAATATCCTGGAAGTCCAATAGAATCTCCGGGAGGTCCAATAGAATCTCCGGGAAGTCCAATAGAGTCTCCTGTCGCTAGAACTCCAAGTCCGAGACCAAGAGCACGACGACGCTTATATAAAACTCCATCCCCTGTAAGACCTGAGCTCATAACTCCAAGTCCGAAAACTCCTCCTTGGGAGACGGCTTTTAGACGCGCGCTGTATCCTACACCACCGCAACCTCCTACTCCTCCGAGTCCTGATACTCCAAGTCCCGCTCGTCCGACTGCAAGTCCTATTCATCCCATTCGTGGGCTTCCATTCACTTCAAGACAAACAATCTCTCCAGAACGTGAATCACTTTTTGAATTCGGATCAGATTTTGTACGCCTCAAACGCCTTCCACGGATTCCTTTGGAGCAAAGACAGGGAACGCCTCCTGATCAGAAATATCATTATGCTAGTCCTGGAGTCACTCCACAGATAATTGTTTCAGAAGATTCGTCAATAGAAGATGAGAATATTCCTCCGGAATTCCGTGGTCTGGTTCCTGCTTATGAAACGGAAAAATTATTCTGCCCCAGGGAATTAGAAGGCAAACCTGAACATGAAGTATGTTTCTTTTTATTATTTTTTTTCTTCTTATAATTAAAATTTTTGGGGATAAGTAGATTCACTTACCGATAGACCCATTTATATTTGCCACCGATTGCTTGCCCCACGGTTGATTGGCAATCAACAACAGCAGAAACATAAATTATAAGAAATTAACAGTAAAAATAAGGAATTAAACATTAAAGCAAATTACAAAAGCAAAGAATTGAAGCTGTGATAAACAAAAATGTATACGCTTACAAATACTTTAAATTGTGGTTTCAATGAAAGCTTTTCAGCTGAGCTTATTCCAGTTTTCTGCTTACCGTATTCGTGATAAATAACGAAGATCGTGATCAATCATATTTGTTACATAACTTCTGCCATCTACATTGCCTCAGTCGTTTCATGTTAAGTCAGTAGAGCACTCCGAATTGCCAATACTCACCTGCAAACAAAGCGATGGTATTGAAGCTCAGTATTTGATGATAAGTTTTTGCAACTTATTAGAAATTCAAAAAATGTGGGTTACCTTTTGGACGATTTTGTTTGACTGTAGGTACCAAATAAAGGTCACAATTTGAATTTATAAATATTTATCATATTTTTTTAAAAGAGGTAAATTTTTCATGCTGTCCATTGTGAACCATGGAGTTAAAGATTTAATAATTTTATTACCAAAGACAAGTAATTACCAAAGGCAACCAATTACCAAAGGGGGAAGTTAGGTAAACCCCCCCCCCCATTTGTTGAAGAAAGATCATGCTTCAAGTTTAGATCATGGCTTCAATTTTTTTTTATAATTTTCTTGTTGTTAGCTTATCATATAACAATATGTGGTGTAACTACCACCATAAATATTAAATACCAATTCACTAGTATATAAGACATGTTAACTTGATTCTATCTTGAGCTACCTTTTGATAGATGAAGGTTGACATAGTCTATAATTAAAATCCCCACTTTTGTGGATCATAAATCAATATTGGCAAGCTCTTAATCACGTCTGGGTCACCAATGTGGGGATTTTTATGTTTCTATACGACGTTTCATAACCCATAATAGTTCGGAAGGCTTCCTATTACCCAATTCTTCACCAGACAAAAGTTGGCAAATTTCTTGTTGCGATGATTCGCTTGATCTAACAATTAATTCTGTTTATAAATTATTGTAAGGATCTGCAGCATCAGGATTCATTAAAATATATCGTACAATCGATGCAATCTCTGGCGGTAATTGAGAAACAATGTAATTATCTTTGGTTATAGATTCTGTTACAGGTTTGGGAGATGCCAATCTGAACGTGCTTTCACACATAATGAACCAAAGAGCAGGATAAGATCTGTTATATACTGGTATTTGTACTGCACTTACCTCAGACATGGCAAAAGAAGTCTGAATGGCGTCGAAAGATTTTTTTCAAACAGAAATCAGAGTTAAACTAAACAAAATTCTTGATGGATATAATTAATATAAATTCAAATCGTCCGCATAGTCACCATTGAGGTGTTGTTTTATCACTTTATTCAGAAGGTTGACATAGTCTATAATTAAAATCCCCACATTGGTGACCCGGACGTGATAAGAACGTGCCAATGTTTGATGGATGATCCACATTAAACAGTTGATTTGCTTAAAAAAAATAAACTGCTCAAAGAAAAGAAGAAAAAAATCCGGTGAAGTAAATAATGTAATAATCGAAAAAATGAAGGAAAAAAATAAGCAAAATGCTATAGAAAAAGAAGAAGAATTAGCGAATTGCTGTGAAAAAAAATAATGAGCGAAATGCTATGAAAAAAATGATGAGCAGAAAATGATATAAATGAATAAAAAGAAACACCATTAATCAACTAGTGGTATTTATTTGTTCATCGAATTCTATCCCAAATAAAATTCTGGAAGGGGTGTAATGTGGTGTAATTATCACTATAAATATTAAATACCAGTTCACTAGTATATAAGACATGTTAACTTGATTCCATCTTAAGGTACTTTTTGATAGATGAAGGTTGTCATAGTCTATATGTAAAATGCCCACAAATATACAACATATCGTCGAATATCGTATAACAACGTTATATAAAATTCATATCCTGATACTCATATTTTGTCATCGTAATGCAAAATTAAGTGCTTTATTAAAGCAAAATAATTTATATAATTTTTTTCTTGATTTTCTAATAATTTACTTGTGATATACCAATGATATATAAAATTCATTTCCTAATATTCATGTCTTGTTATTGTAAAACGAAAGTTAAGTATTATATTAAAGCAAAATAATTTATAAAAATTTTGAATTAGAATAAACCTTTTAATTTTTTTAATAATGCTATTTATCAAAAATTACAATCATTTACACAACTTTTAAGCGCTTTAAATTAACTCTGTTAATTCAATTAGGTTTCAAATTAGGTTTTCAACGTTAAATCAAAAACGGAATTACTTTAATTAAATCAAAAATGTTTACCTAAGCGTAAAGAATTGTTTTGCATTTGACTAAACTCCTGGCAAAAGAAGACAAATTTTAATAACATTACTGCTTTAGTAACAAATATTATATGCTGAATTAGAGCTGTAAATAATTTTTCATTATCAAACCAAAACAAACTTAAATGTGTTCTTAATACTAATTTAATCTACAGTTCTTAACAATCCTCTAGAAATGTTAACATCTTCAAATGCCCACAATATTCCTAGATTCCCCCTAAAAGACTTGACTGTCCTCTTGGGAGGTGATAGAGCCCGCGTTAAGAACTTATGATTTAACCATTTACCAAGGCTACATCAGCCTGTTAACATTATTTTCTAATGGTTTCTCCAGATAACGCTTTAAGTCACACAATTTGGCAAATTTTTAGAATTTGAAATAATTCATGTTTAATACATTTAATTAGAATATAACTTTACTCAAGAATTGTCATACGTAAGTCAATATTCCCTCCTTACGTTTATTTTGATTCACATTAAGGTGTACTTTTCCTACATTTTATTCATTCGTGTATAATTTCATGTGTACATTTATGCGAGAAAATCAATATTACAATCACTATTCATAGGATAAATTTCTATTATAAAAAGAATAAAACGGAGAAATAGGATTCAATCATTCTCGGTACTGAAAAGTACTCAAACTGAAACAGGCAACAAATATATTGTGATAAAGTTTTACACTAAACAAATTAAAAGTTTTACTTAGAATATATTCTAACAATGACTTAAATTTGGCGACAATCTGCAGATTAATAATGAAAATCATTGTTCTTTTATCGTCTGTTGCAAAATATTTCTGAACGAAGAAAAGTTTGAAATATTTTAAAAAGTGTGTGTTTATTACTCATTGGGGAAATGGGTACGCTTTTTATATTCGCACAGCTCGTATTTTTTTAATAGATCAATTTCAACACCATTATCACAAATGAAGAGTTGTAAGATTCATAAAAAATCAGGCTCTCATAAGCAATTACAAAAACTCAGCATAACAAGATCAAGTAAAAGAAGCAGACGATAATTTTGGAACTTTTTGAAGTTGATTGTTTTCCAGAATGAGTTTTTTTCTTTTTCTTTTCAAAAGTGTGTATTTTTAATTTCTTTAACATAATATTAATTTAAGGAATTTCAATGCAGTTTTTATTATTAATTTATTGGTAGTTATTGTCTTGAACGACGATTTTAGCATAAATATAAATAATGGAGAAGAAAAACAATTTTGTTATATCTAAAGAAACGCATATTGGACTAAAATTGAAAATCAATCTAGCCTAGTGGACCACAAAACAAACATTAATCGATGCAGTTTTTGCAACCCATGACTTGTGACGTTTATAAAAATCTATATAAAAAAAAGATTTCTCTTTTTTTTAAAAAAATAAAGAAAAAGTTTATAAAGTCAAAAGAAAAAAACCTTTAACTAATGGGTAACCAATGATCGCTATAATGCGATCCTAATTTCCTCTCTTTTGCAATATTCTTTTTATTTATTTACTATTTATTTATTCTTTTATAGGAACTTCTTTCATTGATGAAGAAGTTTTATGAAGGCGATTACGAAAATATCAAGGAAGCGATCAGAGAACTTGCGAAAAAGTATATACCACAAATGAGAGGAGAAAAAAACACTATAATGATTCTTAAAGCTTTGGAAAATTACATTGAAGGTCTTCTTGTAACTATTCATACGGTAATTCTATTTTATTCCTACAAGGAAGCTAAAACCTCTTTTCACTGCCGTTATTCACCACCAATTATTACTTCTCAATGATAAGTGTTTTATAGTATTAAACAGTGTTTTCTACGAAAGTTGATAGTTGGATTTAAAATTACTAAATCGAGATGGTGATCTTCTTTATCCACTTTATTTCTTATGTTATTAAGCTCTCAGAAAACTGCTTAACACAATTTAGCATAAACGTAGTTAATTTAGCACTTTTGTTAGATTTTGCTAGAACTCATATATTTATAGAAAACTCTATAAACAAGTATTTTAATGCTTCGATTGCTATTTATTTCAATGACGGAGAATGGAACTTTTGGGCAATAACAACATTCCATCGTGAATATTCTTTGTTCTTGCCGAAACAACATACCACCGTCCTGGATATGAAAAGTTTCGCAAATATTGTCACTGTGCTCGAGATCACGGGTACTAATTTAAATATATTTCAAACATATTACACGTGATTCTGGTCTGTAATGAAATCTTAAATTTACCGAGGAAAAAATCGAAATCCATTAGGTTTTCGTTGAATTATGGGCCGTTAAACTATGATGAGTGTAACTTCAAACTCCTCCTGTGCTGCTTATAAAGCAATGAAATAATGACCCTTTCCTTTCTTTTCACGAAATTCGTACCCCCAGTCAGTAATGACAAGAGTGTTTTATACAGGATATGATATTCTCATTAAGTAACAACTCTGCCAAATTCTAATTTTCTTTTCTCTTTCTAATCAAGAGTTTAAGTCATCATTGCATTTCAAGTTTGTGGTTTCGGTAAAAATTGTTGGAGAAAGTGTGGTAAAACCTGTTCGTAAAGATTCGTAGAACTATTGGAGCAAAGCTAATCAACCACGAAACTGTCAATAAATCAAGATGTTCATTGTTTAGTTGGTGCCCAATATATCATCCCTTAAAAGTCAAAGTTGCACTACCATCTTATAAATTATTTGTTTCTTGTAATTTCAGAAAATTTAGAAGTTCAATGAAAAAGTATCACACATTTTTATTTTATATGACAATATAAAAACTTTGTGTACAAAATTCACATTTGAAATAGTCATCTTCATTCTCCTCTTCACTACAGCTTTCGTGGGCTCAGAAAAGACACTTTTTCACGTTGTGAATGAAAAACACCCTTCTTTCTTTGTTTCGTTCTTTTTCTCTTATTTATAAAGTACAAAAGTACATTATTACAATGTAAACAATCAACATCTGATACAGTTTTATGGTCTTTGTCGGAAAAATCATCAATTAAATATATAGTTTTTATTATTAATATTATTATTATTACAAAACTGTTTTGTTATATTGATTCTTCATACGCTTTTTTTTTCCAAGTTTTTTTTTTATATACACTGAAAATTAACATTCTCATTCTTGATAGCTAGGTTTTCCTAATCTTATTATCTTTTTTTTCATTCTCCTGATATTCTACATTGGTTTTATATAGTGAGGGTAGTACCCGTTCATACCCACACTTATCGCACTTGCCCCGAGAGTAGAGGTTATCCAAACGAAACAGGGCCATGCTACTACTGGACTTAATCCTCATTATTTGTTAGTATATGAATCCTTAGTAAACGCATAATAAGTAGGGCTAAAAATATTTTTACAACCGTGATTGCCAATAAATAAGGATAGTTTAAACAACATTAGAGGATTGACACAGCAAAACAAACTTATCGAGATAAACTCCATGAATTCAGCAATAACAGCACGTTAATATGGCAGCTTCTTCTTACAGCCAAGCAGAATGTAATTCAGAATCAGACTGTTACAAAGCAAAACTAATTTTGCCGCATCTAGGTACCTTGTTTCACCCGTACTACCTGATTTTTACCTACTGACCTATAAGATAATTAATTAAATCTTCAAAATAGCTTTAAAATCATTAAAAAACTGTCTAATAATGTAAGGGAAGGGAGAGTTGGAAAAAACCGGGTGGCTGGATAAAAGCAGAATCTGGCACTTTTGACTAGATTACTGCTATCGAAATCACAAAATGCTCCAAGTCAAAATCTCGGGAAGGTTAGATACATTCACCTGTAAAGGTCGGGTACATGAAACCTCTAACACTTAGGATGTATAATATTATCCATTTTATTAAGGATTTCTGCTCTTACATCTAATCAACTAGGCCATATTTTTTGTAATTAGAATAGGCTTCTCAAGATTACGTGCCTTTCCCACTCTTCACCCTTTTGTTATTTTGCATTGTTATGGAAAATCTTACGTTTTTTTCTGTTTAAGTTGAAAATGGGAGTGTCCTGATCCAAGGGAAAAAGCATAATTTGTAGCTCCATGGTAACAAAGAGGGGAAAAGTGTGCATAGTGGGGAAATCGCAAAACTTTGAAACACCACTTCTATTTACAAAGAATATATATAATTCATGATGAGCTCCTAATATGATCCTTGTGTTCAGTTATTTATAATCCTTGTACGTTTCACATTAGAGGGTCATATTTATAATTTATTACCATAAAAATAATTTCTGTAATAAAATATGTACTTTTTTCATTATTTCTATATTAACTTAGTTCCATCCTATCAGATTTGATAAAGCAGGGTTATACAACGTATTTCTAAAATTTAATTAATTTACCTCCAAAAATTTGCCTTTTTTTGCATTAAATACTTATTTTTGAAACTTTTTTTTTCCAATGCCCACCTGGATAATGACCTAGGTCATACAGGCACCTGAAAGGCAGATTTATTGGCCACTCTTTCTGGGCACCATATTAGGTGGTCCAACGTTGCTCCCACAGTAAGGACAGATAGTACAGAGAGGGAAAGAACATCCATGCCTTGCCCGTGATTCGAATCCAGAACCTTTCTGATGCAAGAGCAGTTCCCTAACCCCTACACAGACCGGTTGGCATTTTTGAAACTTAAGATCACATTTATCATTCAAATAAAAATGAAGGCAATTTTAATGACGAATCTGCTTTGGAAAGAAAATAAAATTAGAGCCCGGTTTTGTCTAACTTTCTCTTGCAAAACTTTGATTATTTTATCTGTTTTCATATTGATAGTCTTATTGCTTGCATTCGGAACTTGTAAAATAATTATTATTATTAGACCTACATCACTAAATAAACGTTTGCTTAAAAATGACAGCATGATCAATCAGGAAGATCTGAACTGTTGAAAATGGCTCAAGAGCGTATGAATGAATTGAGGTCTGAGTTTATGGAGGAGAAGGACAAGTAAGTAGATAAATTTGTTTAACTATTTAAGTTTGAAAACAATAATTTTTTTTAAAATTCTATCGTAGGTAATATACTGCAATACTTGAATTTTTAAATGTTTTATTGAGAAGTACTTAAACGTTTTTTTCTGGTTCAAAATATTAACCAATTTACACATCACTATCCTTACCTTATTTTCTGTACCAGACAATTAACAAATTTAACGTAAAGAGAATCACCTTAGAACTAAATCGAATAAAGTATAAAAGTGTTCATTTCATCTATTGTTACTTAAGAAAAACAAAATGGAAATAGTTTTTAGCTAAAAGCAGTGTTTTGAAAAATTATTTTAAACAAGCCTAATTTAAATAACGGTTAAGTCTTATAAATAAGTTAAGTCTAATAATTTATAATTAAAAACTAAACTTACTTCAACGATGCAAAAACTATTTTTTTTCTCAAAAAAACAAGCTTCCACATAAGAAGCTTGCTTTAATATCTATTTAGAAGAAAAAAAATATTTTATTAATAAATCAAGTGTGAATTTCATTTTATATTAGAAGGCTCCATTCCCTGCTCGCTTCACTCGCCAACCCTCGTAAATGCTTTTGAAGCATCATTGTCGTTTCCCCTCAAAAGTCAATATTTTACTCTACTTTTTTTGTAAAATATATAACTGAAGATCAAATGGAAAGAATGGGTTTTGTCTATTTTTCACAGAAATGGCGATTTCTATCTGTTGCATTTTGAAAATTATTAAGTTTTCAGAAATCAGTAATGCGGAAAATCTTTTCTCTTCGAAAGTTATTACACAGTGAGCCATGCTCTTTATTATTTTTTTGGGGTGTTGTTGTTCTTGACATCAACACAAGTGCAAGTTTATGAATCTCAATTTCATTATGGTGAGAAAAATAAAATTTTCCACACAATGGAAAAAAAGCTATTAATTCGAACAAAAACTAAGATTTATAAAAAAAAAATGAACTAGCCCTGAAAATAATTTTCATACTTATCTGACGCGTTAGTTGTAAAATAGATGATATTATTCTTCTTGGAAGGCGTAAAAAACTTATTAATTACAATCGGGCAAATATTTTATTTTTTATTTTGAAACCATCAATACGCAGCTATTAATAATTTAATAATTATAATTATAACCGTCGTTGAACAGCCGACCCAACTTCAGTTTGCGACTACTAATGTTCAACTCCATTGCATTGTAATTTTGAACCCAATCCAGAAGACAAGGGAATCAAGTTTTGGGAGAAATTTTGCCGTCGTGGAGGACATATTGTTGGAAGTAACCCACATTTGCGGTACCAAAAACCACGAAAACCTCCCATGGTTAGTCTAGCTGCAAGGGGACTCTAATCCATGATCCGTCCATTATTGAGGATATTTTTACGTCAGCACCGTGGTCAATGCGAGCTGGGTGCTGAACTCGCATCGACCAGTCATGGCTTGGATTCGAACCCAGGTTTTCACATTCGAAGGCGAATGCTCTATCCACTGTACCACCATGGCTCAGCTATTAATAATAAGTTGAAAACAAAGGAGAGAAATGCCTATAACCGAAATAGACAATAGAATATATTAAATGCAGGCAACACAGAATTTTTTAACCAGCCTCATATCATATTTGCATCATTATCAATTTTAGTGACGCCTATGCTAACAATGTAGAGTAAATAGGTGAAGAAAAAAAAATTAAACCTTTTTTTAAAATCATTTTTTAGCCTATGTATATGTTTTTCGAAATTTTGACATGATATTAATATTAAAGTTCTCCTTTGAACCAAAAATTATAAAAAACATTTAGAGTGTCCGGGAAAAAGCCCCACAAAAGCAGCTATTAATAATAACTTGAAAACAAAGAAAAGCAAAACGTATAACCGAAATCGGGCATAGTATCCATTGAATCTATGCTACACAGACTTTTTTTGCTAGCTTCATATCACATCCTCATCGATTTCAGCGACATTTGTGCATGACATACATTCCCTTCACATAAAAGTTCTTAAGATGCAGCTAAATATGCAAAAATTGAAATTAAAATTACCGACTTATTGCTGTTCGACCTGAATTTGGGACCATATTGTCCAGATCGCAACTCTTTTGTAAATCCTGTCGAAAGACAAGAACATTTCTCGCACCACATCACTTTCAAGACAATGTCATTTTGTTCAAATATAAGTGAATGCTGTTTCAATTTTGATAAATGTTTGTTTCAAATTCTACAGTTTTTGGTTCCAATGCCATTTTAACACATTTCGTTCACTTTCGAAAAACCCTTTTTTACAGTTTGTGCCTGAATCAAAATGTAACACATAAATTATGTCCGATAAAAATATAAATCACAAATTACGTCTAAATAAATTGTTTTTGAAGAACGAAAAACACACTATTAAGGCAAGGCATTTTGTTCAAATATAAGTGAATGCTATTTCAATTTTGATAAATGTTTGTTTCAAATTCGACAGTTTTTGGTTCCATTGCCATTTTAACACATTTCGTTCACTTTCGAAAAACCCTTTCTTACAGTTTGTGCCTGAATCAAAATGTAACACATAAATTATGCCCGATAAAAATATAAATCACAAATTACGCCTAAATAAATTGTTTTCGACGAACGAAAAACACACTTTTAAGACAATGCATTCTGTTCAAATATAAGTGAAAGCTATTTCAATTTTGATAAATGTTTGTTTCAAATTCGACAGTTTTTGTTTCCTTTGCCATTTTAACACATTTCGTTCACTTTCGAAAAACTCTTTCTTACAGTTTGTGCCTGAATCAAAATATAACACATAAATTATGCCCGATAAAAATATAAATCACAAATTACGCCTAAATAAATTGTTTTCGACGAACGAGAAACACACTTTTAAGACAATGCATTTTGTTCAAATATAAGTGAATGTTATTTCAATTTTGCTAAATGTTTGTTTCAAATTCGACAGTATTTGGTTCCATTGCCATTTTAACACATTTCGTTCACTTTCGAAAAACCCTTTCTTACAGTTTGTGCCTGAATCAAAATGTAACACATAAATTATGCCCGATGAAAATATAAATCACTAATTACGCCTAAATAAATTGTTTTTGAAGAACGAAAAACCCTTTTATGTAATTTATGATCAAAATTTGTCAATAAAATGTATTGCTTATTATTAACAAATTATATATGGAGTAAAATTATAAAATTTATTTAATTTTTCATTCACTTTTAATTTCTCTTTTTTCTTTTTAATTAGTGTACGATTCATAAATCATTTCTGTTCACTATTTTGATATTGCGAAGTAACAATTAAATTATAATCCCCCGAAATAATTTATGCAACTATAACGTAAAAATATGTTGAAATAACTATTTTCAATAATAGTTATTAAACAATAACTATTTTTAATGAAAAATTAACTGTTTTTAATAATAACTATTTACAATGTAATAAAAATTTTTATAATAGCTTTTAAATAATAAATATTTTCGATAAAATGATAATATTAAAATAATAAAACTGATTTTAAAATAATAAAACTGGTAAAGATTATGACTCTTACAGTTTGCGTTGGTTCGCCCCCACCCCCAGTCAAAGAACGCCACTGTACTGGATTGATCCCAACTATCAAATTTTAAAAATATCGTAGAAATCATTTCAGAATAACTATGCATATACGTCATTTGAAATTATATAGTTTAAAATGACGAAAAGAAAAAAAATCCAAACGTTTTATTTAAAAAATATTACGATCACATAGCATAATAATATTAAGTAATAGAATTCTTGAAAATAATTTTTACTTAAAATTATCTTTAAATAACGAGTTTTATAACTGAGCACAGTCTTTTTTCATTTGCTTCATTAAATACGAAAATATGGCGAAATATGCAACAAAAAAATGTAAATTAACTTTAAAGAGCATTTTTCAACCACTCTTTTGTCTAAACTATTGGAATCATAATTTCCAAATTACGCTTACTCTTCCCTATATTGTTCTTCAAAAATCGAAACACGTTGAAATGGAGGTGCGTTTATTCTGAGAAAGCACATTTTTTGTCTGATTCAAAGTTAAAACTAATAAATTAGCACATTTAAAGTCAACTTTCTTAACTTCTAAAATTGCTTTTCACTGAGTGAAAATACAATCATTAGATCAAAAGTTAATAGGGACGATATCTCCAACTTATTTTCTCCCTGTAAATTTGGATGACAAATCACGTAATTTACTTTTTTCCAGTCACGAAAATTCTAAACTGTTGAGAAAGCACTCTTTAAATAAATTTTCAAACTAAGTACATAATAAAAATGTTATCCCATTTTTGTAGAACTTCAGCAGTTTACATTGCATCATTTTATCTTTACAGCTTTAACAGATATATCGAAATGTTGGAAAGTAAACTGATGGAGGAAGCTAGAGACAACAGAAGACTGGTCGGGAAAGAAATCGAATTAGAATCGCAATTGAGAAGTTTACAGTAAGTAAAGAAAAAAACATTCTTATTAATATGCATCAATCCTTTCAAATAATAAGACTATTATTATAAGCATTTTATATAAGTTTAAAAATTATAAAATGGGATTTCTATACCTTATTACAACCTATTAACTCCATAAGTTTTCTATAAAATGTCGCTTTCTTACGTGTGATAGAATAAACTAGTGGGCTGCGCCCGCTGCTCGCTAACGCTCGCCAACCCCCGAAAATTGTTACGCAATCTTATATGGTTTGCTTCGCAAACCAATCTCGCTTCGCTCGCTACTAACTTAGGTACATTGCAAATGCACAAAATTCTACGAATTCAAAACAATCATTCAAATCCATATAACAACTTTTTTTTAAAAAAAATTACATCTTTTTAGTAAATACTAAGTCATTAAAATAAATTTGAATTCAAATAAATGACATGTAATTCGTTAAACCTATTAGAAATGTGCTATAGTATAAAATCTTAAGATAAAATTTCTAAAACTGATATCTCTTTAAAAAGGTTAAAATTTTGGCTATAATTAAGTCTATTAAAAATTGAAATAAGTGAATTGCAATGGAAAAACCTGCATAAACAAATAAATTCTAGTAAAACAAATAAATTCGTGATATAAATCAAAAATCGTCAAATAAATTCGTAATATATAAATTCGTGAAAAAAAGCGCTTTCGACAAAATACTAAAATAGAGATCTATCGACAAAGACTACTCACTTCTGCCTAGCTTAATAGTATGAGATTGCCGCAGCTGATGCTCTCTGGTTATTTCAGTTTCCGTTTTTAAAAGCGCTATATGTTGAGCCACCTCAGCTAGATTTGGCATGTGACATTTTTAGCGGCAATCATTGGTCGATTTTCTAGCGTTGCCATTCGGGGAGTTGTAATGAGGCTCTTTTTTGTCGCCGTGTAAGAGAAATATATATATAGATTCTTATTTGATTGAACTGGGCATTGTTTTAAATAATTTTTACAGATATTATGTTTGAACATATTCTGAAAGAGATTTTGAATTGAGTTTATTATAGTTCATGAAATAAATTATAATAAACTTAACACAATGAACAATCTTTCCTTTGGAAGCATCTGAAAACGGCTTCCCTAGCGTTTTTCCGAATTACTTTAAAGATTGTATATGATTTAAAACAGCGATGCATTTTAACTCGAACTTAGTATTAAAATGACGACTTTTTGCGAATATGTTGTTTTCATAACTGATGTGAGTTTACAACAGTTACTCACTGCCTTGGGTAAAGTTTAGCCTACATGTCTATGTTCATTCTAAAAATGGCGCAAAACGTCAATATGGAAACTGCCACAGTTTTGAGAAAATAAAAAGTGTTCGTGGTCTAGTTTTTTAGTATTCAGAAACTTACTCCACTTACAGCATTATCTCGACTCATAAAAATTTGCAAAAAATGAGGATAAGGTGATGATTTTCATAATTTTCATCTAGGTTGTAATATGTCTCGTGTTGGTGACTAATTATTAAGTGCTTTATATTACTAATTAACAAGTGCTATTCAAAAATGGTAATTAATAAGGGCAGACGATATTTTAAACGGAAACGTTGACACAAAAACGTACTTTCTCTGAATAAACATACCTTTTTTTTTCGATGAATTTGGATTCCTGACCCCCTAAAGTATCGGGTAGCCGTAATCTGGGAAATTTAATGTAAATTTTGTTATGTGTTATTGTGAATTTCACTTTTTGAGTATATCGCTATATCTCGAGAACAATCTCAGAGAATTGAAAAATTTTTGCACACAATTATCCAAAGATAATTCCATACAAAAAATAACATTTAGTAAATATTTATTATTTTTTATTATCTTATAATGGGCGAATTTTTTTTAATTGCTAGGTATACAATTTTTTGAAGAATATAATTTTGTATGGCGAAATACAAAATTTGAAAATGAAAAATTTGTTCCTGAAAAATTGAACTTCATTGAATTGAACTTGAAAAGTCAGATGGAACTATTCGATCAACTTGCTCAAATTTTCGATTTCCCTTGTAAAACTATATTCTTTCAAATGATACAAAAATTTGTATACCTTATAATTCAGCAATTTTTCGACCATTATTAAATAAAATAATAAAAATTTACTAAAGTTTTTTTTGCACGAAATTATCTTTGACTAAGCGAAATTTCATAATTGTGTGCATAAATTTTTAAATTCTCTTCAAAAATTCTCGAGATATAGCAAAAGATACCAGAAAAGTAAAATAAACATTAAAGGGTCGAAACTTTGAAGAGCTTTCCTGACCAAACTATTGGGATCATATTTTCATATTTCCCAGATTGCGGTTAACCCCTATATTTTGAACCCCTATATATTCAGAAATCCGTCTCTGTCAAAAAAAAAAAAAAGGTATGTTTATTCAGAGAAAGTACGTTTCTGTGTCTGATTTCGTTACTTGAAATCAAAGGTTGTTCAGGGTGTTCCTTTTTTTGAGCGCTGTACACAAATGTAAAACTAGCATTTAAAAGACCTAATTTTCAAGGTCTTCCCGGGCTCAACTATTGAGTCCATATTTTTCAGTTAAAGGTTGGGTTTTGAAGATTAAAAAAACCTAATCCATTTCAGTGCAAAAAATGTCAGATCAAATTATGGGGGAGGGGAGTACTGGACTCTGAGTGCAGCATCTGTAAAAGCCATTTTTACTGTCAAATCTTATAACGTGATTTTTTTACGACAGTATTTATTGAAGTACAGTGATGCAGTGATTTTACGTTAAATATTTCGTTAAAATTACGGTACATCAGAATTTTTGTTCCATGAGACTCTGCGTTTAAGATGAATTTCACAGTAAAAATTGCTGACACCCAGCGTACTGGTACTTTTTCCGTAACTCGATCCGGAATTTTTTGCACTGTGAAAATAAAAGCGTGTTTGTTTACTCAGTTTACACAGTGAAAGTGCGTATTTTTGTCTGGTTGTTGAAATGTTCCAAAAAGGGAACCTAAAGCATAATAAAACTCACTTTTTAATGAAGAAAAAGAAAATATTTTTTTCAATTTTTTTCTTTAAATATAGGATACAGTTGTCTGTACAAAACTATTTAGAGAAGTAAATCTAACTATGGTCTGCATGAAGTAGAGTAAAAAATCTGTATATTATCTATTTTTTTTAAAAAAAAATAAGAAAAAAGTGCTTATTTCATGGTTCTCTCTAAAAAATGTTCAAAGAAAAGTATCTTTTGAAATTATTATTCTAATTACTAAAGTATTTCAGGGAGAAAATGGCTCAACCTTTAGTTGTAGAGCGGGAGGAATATGAGAAGTACGAACAGGAACTGGAATTGGTAATTTGTTTGAACTACTTTTCATTTGGATTAAGGGCAATTTTTTATCTAAAACAATTAAAATCTCCCCAAGTCCAGCATATTACAAGGGAAAGAGTGACAATTTGTGCTATGTAGATTAAAGCAAAAAATAACGTTAATGAAACCCAATTGAAACTACATAAATTGTCTTAGCTAAAAACTCCTCCCGCCACAATGTCTGAGATCGTCTGGTGGTATGGATGGTGTTTTCTACAATAAGGAACGATGCAAGCTCCATATCACCTATACTTACGGGTTACTGATTTTGGTGTATTTTGTGCCATTTGAATCACAAAGTGTTTTGAGATTCTTGCAAACGTGGTATTTGATTACTTATTACTTGTGTTCACATTTCTTACAATACTTGTACTTACGATGCTATAAGTGCTAACACTAACGTAACAGCTTGCATCAAGAACAAACAGTAATAAACAAATGGAAAGAGGCCGAATCAGGACTGACAAAAAAGGAATTTATTCAAAATCTAGGAACCATGTCACCTTTTTTAACAATATATCTATCAATAACTAAAACAAATTTTCACTTCAAACTCACCAGAATTACTTATAAACATCAATATCTTATGAAATACGGCAGATTTGAGTTCAGAAATTTTCTGATTTACTTCTATTAATGAAAACAAAATCATCCGTTTGAAAATATCGCCTCGCAGAATAAGCTGTAGTAAGTAGTTACAAAGTTTCTAACCTAAACTAGAGTAGGTATTGAGCTCGAGATTGTTATTGTTTACATTTATATTGAAAACACCATCCATGGAAACAAGAATGGCGCATTTTAGGGAGGGTAACTTCACTCTAGGACTAACACAATAGGCCGAAGAAAGATATTCCTTTCTCTTACCGGCCAGCAGAGCCAAAACCATTCCAAAACAGTGAGCCCGCACCCCTACTTGAAATATTCGTACCTCGTTACCATAGTCACTGTCACAGGTGCAGACGAATGTCTGGGGAAGTTCTTATTTCAGACAAACTACTATACGATAAACGTAAGGCCTGTTTACACGGTTCAAGTTCTTGAATCCGAGAAATTGGTAGAATTTCCCTTTCTAAGAAATTGGATGATTCGTCGACACTATCCAAGTTCTTAAATGTCACTGATTGATTCAAAGAAAACCTTGCGCATGTGCATTGTTCATATTCATTATAAAATCATACTTACATGACTTTAAAATTACTGAATAAATTGAAATAAAATCATAGTAACAGAAATAGACAGTAACAGATTAACTTATTCTCACTAAAATGTATGAAAACAAGCAACAAAATGACACAATCTGATGTCTGCTTGCTGACGTCACAAAACTTAAGAAGCTGATTGGTTAAGAGAGGAAAAACTTGGATAGAAAGTAGAACATGCTCTACTATCGTTCAAGAACTTAGACCAAGTACTTCGATGATTGTTTACACGATCCAAGCTCAAAGCAAAACAGGTTTCCATCAATAACAATTAATCTCTGTCCAAGAAATTCAATCGTCTAAACAGGCCATTAGTTTACTATCGTTTCAGTACTATAAACAAGAACCTCCTTCAGAGTCTAAAGGTCAAATGAGGGTAGAGAAGCGAAAAAACACGTGTTAAGAGGTATAACCAATAGGGACAAAGGAAAAGGTTTAAATGAAATAACGATGAATAACAATGGAGAGATAAGAAACGGATTTGATGGGATATGGCTAGAATCCCAGGATGCAACAGATTAAATTAAAATGGACTTCCTAACCGTGGAATACTCAAAAGATCAATAACTAAATAATTAAGAGTTTTTCAAAATATATAAGAACTCCAAAGATCAAGTTCGGAAGGAAGGCAGTGTTGAATGATTTTAGTAGAATTCGAACCTGTGATTCAAATTCCAACTGGATGAAGCGATGAATAGAAAATCGTTTAATATTCTTACTTATTCTTTTAAGTTTAAGGGTATGTTTAGTTTGATCAATAAACTCACGACCACATTGAAACGAAATTTGATAAGTACCCCAGTTATTAACACTGGAGAAATTTTTGTTTATTTACTGAGGAAAAAATGACTTTAAACTCAAACTTAGTCAAAATCTTAGCTATTCGGAAACTGATTTTCGGATAATAAGGTAAAGCAATCAAGCTGTTAAAGCTCTATTTGGAGAATTTGGTGAATTGCGAGATTAATTTTCATAGGTGGAATCAATAATATTAGAAGGAAAACCACGATCTACGGTGATAGCTTTAAGATAAAGCAACTCTACATAGAGGAGATAACTAATTGAACAAATTTTAAAAACACGATAAACAAGTGTGTTTAATGCAAACAACTTTTGGGTTGAAGGGGTGGGATAAAAGATCATGACGGGGAGTGAAACTGCAAATGGTTTTTGATAAACAGTAATAAGAAATTTATCTTAATTAGGAGCAAAATTTAATGAAAGTACGAGTAAAAATTTAAGATAACGAGCATATTTAGTGATTGATTTTCCCAGTAAGACCATGAAAATCCGATCATTGAAATCAAAAGTTGTTCAGGGTGTTCCTTTTTTTGAGCGCTGTACATAAATGTAAAACTAGCATCTAAAAGACCTAATTTTCAAGGTCTCCCCGGGCTCAACAATTGAGACCATATTTTTCAGTTAAAGGTTGGGCTTTGAAGATTAAAAAAACCTAATCCATTTCAGTGCAAAAAATGTCAGATCAAATTATGGGGCAGGGTAGTACTGGACTCTGAGTGCAGCATCTATAAAATCCATTTTTACTGTCAAATCTTATAACGTGATTTTTTTACGACAGTATTTAATGAAGTACAGTGATGCAGTGATTTTACGTTAAATATTTCGTTAAAATTACGGTACATCAGAATTTTTGTTCCATGAGACTCTGCGTTTAAGATGAATTTCACAGTAAAAATTGCTGACACCCAGCGTACTGGTACTTTTTCCGTAACTCGATCCGGAATTTTTTGCACTGTGAAAATAAAAGCGTGTTTGTTTACTCAGTTTACACAGTGAAAGTGCGTATTTTTGTCTGGTTGTTGAAATGTTCCAAAAAGGGAACCTAAAGCATAATAAAACTCACTTTTTAATGAAGAAAAAGAAAATATTTTTTTCAATTTTTTTCTTTAAATATAGGATANCCCGACACATTCTGTAAATAATTGGTGTTAATCGAAGTAGAGAACACCACTAGGAATTCCGTAATAGCCACACTTCATGAATATATATTTTTTGAATCCTTGTCAAAAATGAAATTTCCAAAAAAAAAAAAGTGTTTACATTAACAAACCACTGTTTATAAGCTAAACGGCTATCGAAATCTGTCGAATCCCAAGTTAAAATATCAAAATCCAGTTTAATTAACTGATGAAATTATGAGTTGTTTTTAATAATTTCCTTAGCGTCTTTGTTTTTTCTTCGTGAAAATGCTAATTTAAGAACAGTCCTGTGTATGCTTCTTCTTCTTTTCTTTTATTTCTTTTTTTTTTTTTATGACGNTATATAACCTGTAATTGTGAAACATTGTTTTTGATGTCTTTTTAACTTGTATCGAGATGCTCTCGACACATTCTGTAAATAATTGGTGTTAATCGAAGTAGAGAACACTAGGAATTCCGTAATAGCCACACTTCATGACGAAAAATATATCTTATGGAGGGGGATTATAGATAACCTGAATATTGAACCAATGTGTCAAATTTATTTTAAAAGACAACTGCTACTAACTTATGCATTATGTTTTTGTTCAATCCTATAATCTGATTGTTTCGAATATTTCAACATAATCATTATTAACATTAAAGAATCTGACCACTAACACTACTAAATTTAAAAAAAGCTGGCAACATGCCCACAAAAGCCGAATCATTAGGAAATGTTTTTCCTAATGATTCGGATATTATTAACTTCTTAGAATACATTCTAAAAAAACACTTTCCTCTCCATGAATAGAAAAATGCAAATCATTAAACTAATAGTTTGAGAAATTTTTTCTTCTCTTATTTTAATTCAACTGGGGGAATGATTTATTTTTTAACAAAATAGAAAGGAAAAATAATAATCCTATTATCGTTACATATTATTAACTTCTTAGAATACATTCTAAAAAACACTTTCCTCTCCATGAAAAAAAAATGTTTGCACATGTTATAAAAGAAGCATAAAGCTCACAGGGAATTAATGTTTCGAACGAATAACCCATATAATATACCTATTTATTCAATATCAAAATGTGATTTGCCCATTTTTATTCCATCTTTAATGACATATTTCAGGTAGCACCAAGCGAAGAAGTTGCACAAAGGGCTGTGGAACAGTGGCACGATCTTATTTTGGAAGAAATCGAAAGAGATAAAAAGTATCTGACTGAATTTGCTTATGAAAAAGTCGGCTATACAGAAGCTGTTCTCAAATGTTTACAGGAAAGAGATGCCATTGTGAAGTTAGATTTAGAAATGATTCCTAAGGTATGAAAATATTTTTAAAAAATTTTAAACACAGACATAGAAAAAAGAGGAGACATTTCTCTAAGTTATTGGAATTTTTTTCTGTATTTTCTAAAAATTTAGAATGAGGAAAATAATGTTTTAAAATGATTTTCCGAAAATCGAAAAACCTATGCGATGTTCTGCAGAATGCAGCACAAAAACTTTAATCTTCTGATACTCTGCGTGCAATGTCGGACAACATTTGATAAAATTTGATCACTTAAGAAGTAATACATTAAGGCTGGTTTTGTCTGTTACTATACAAAGCCTTTACAAAGTGATATAAAAATATAATTGGTTTTACCCTTGTTGATCGAAATTTTTAACCAGAATGAAAAATTATTAGAAAGATGAGAAATTTGATTCAAGTGCTGACTTATTTTGGACAAATCAAGATCCTTTTGGACAATTTTATAATGTTTATATTTATTATTATATGAGTTTTGTGGGTTTTGTTCCATGACCAAAATATAAAGTAATACCGTGTAAAAAAAATCTCACAATATGTGTCGAACGTTCTGAAAATTAAAATTTATTACTTTTTACGAAATAATTAAATATAATTGAGAAAATATATAATTACCATTAATTAATTGAGTTTTATAATTTATTATCAAGTTTATGATTTCAGTTTCTTCTCATTTTTTAAGTAAAGCAAATTTTTTATCCGCTGTTTAAAGCTTAGGTCGCAGAAATTTAAACTTCAAACAGTTTTCGCTTAAAATCAAAGTTTTCCTAAACAAATATCAACTCAAGAACTACTCAGTCAGTTCCCTTTTTTTTATTAAATAATTAAATTAACAGATAATTAAATTTTCTACATTGTAGAATAATGATTTTCTGATTTCTTTATCTTGTTGAGTTTTTATTAACCTTCAAATTTTTATTTTTTTTACCGGAATTGAAAAAAGGACATTTTGATGCTCATAAAAAATTAAAATAAAGACACCAATAAAATATATACTTGAGAATTTGATTATTAGTAAGCTCAATATACGTTTGGTAAGGTTTCCACTTCCACCATTGATATTGGAGGATTCGTATATTCACATACTACATTGCATCTTTTGCTGTTGTTCTACTGCTGCAAAAGGCTGAACACCAGAAAATAATGTTAAAACGGGGAGAGTCAATTTTCGGAAAAAATACATACTGGCCTACCCCTTAAACGTTCAATGTGTCTGTGAGACCTTTTGTCTCTTGGTTCGTTTTTAAAGACTACTCACTAAGGATGACCACGGATTATTTCAATTTTAGCTTATTTATTACTAAATTCTTGATTATAGAATTATTTACAAAATGATACATGAATTGGAGAATATAATATTCCGGAGCGCTGCTGCTCCCTTCTCTCTCATACTTTCTCTAGCATAGTTCAACTCAAAACTCAACTCTTCCGCGTTCAAAGCTAATCTCTCCTGCCTTCAAAACTGATCTGCTCTCTACAAAATCCTCTTTCCCATGTGAAACAGTCCTTTGCTCCACCCCCAATGTAGGGGCCGACACCTGCAGTGTCCTTCACCCTCTGACCCTCCTCAGGTCAAGGGGTCAATCAAATGCGTGGGAGAGGAATCAGGATCCTGACACCTCCCCCCCGGTTTCATCTAGTTCGACCTTCTTCCCTGGTCGTACAANATACATACTGGCCTACCCCTTAAGCGTTCAATGTGTCTCTTACTGCCTAAGATTTACGACGTCTGAAAAATCAACCAATTCCGATATATAAAGCCAAAATTGTTCGATTTAATGTTCTGTGTTCTAATTCTTAACTCTATTTGGGACAAAAGGAATTGGATCTAAAGTCAAGACTCTGGAAATTGTGGTCATCGCATACCCATCCGAAATTAGAAGATTCGCCTTATTTCTATGTTTTCAAAATTTTAAATAACTGAATAAATAGAATTCAGTCTTATGGGAAAAGACTATTACCAAGGTTTATACTACAACCAAAAATAAGTATGTTCACTATGAAACCACTGCCACATCGTGCAGAATAAATAGTACTCTTTGAAGCTCTCTCATCAAGCAAAATGAAAGATAAAGACGAAGCTAAAAAGCCTATAATATCAAAAACATCCAAGAAAAATCCTTACTTTTAAACTACATTTACAATCTTTCTGAAGAGAACAGCCTCAATTTGAAATTTGACAATTAATTGAAATATTTAAATCCAAATATTAAACGATTTTGAAGAGTCAGAGAATTTTGTTCGATTATTTCACCTAAGTTTTTTTAATTTTTTTATTTCCAATGCAGCTGGCGATACAAGCATTATCCTAACATCGTACAGAGATAAAAAGAAAAATGCAAAAGAGGTGAAATATACAAAATACAAAAACAAGAGCAAGGTATCAACACAAAAATTAAATCAAGAAAGTATCAGGAGTAGATGCAGTTCTTTGTGAGATCTGAACAGTTGAGGAGATGTTCAGCATTCATCGTCGCACCACTACGGCAGAGAGGGCAGGCAGGATTATCCACTATTTTAAAACGGAAAAGATGAGCGTATAAGCAATCGTGCTTGGTAGCAGGACGAAAGGCAGCTACAGCACTGCTTCTTGGGCGATCGGGGAGATTGAGGATGTCATTTCTCCACGATTTTTCTTTTGTCCGTTCTCTTAGCAATGATATATACAAAGAAATCTCGGCTGCAGAGCTGTTACTCATTTAGCACCGCCCAGGAGGCACGTGTAGCTTTAGGGATGCTACGAACGCGAGTAACTTTGCTTCCCTATTTCACCTCTATTTTCTCTTCTCTATTTCACCTAAGTTAAAACCGGTAAAATAAATTTAAAATTCTTTATTTTTGCATATTTTTATAAGTCTAAGCAAAGCAGAGGTGAAATATTTTTTAAAGTACTAAAAAATTAGATCATAAAAACATTTTTCAAATTCTGTAAATATGTAAAAAAAAACCAATGAAAAGAGTTTTTGCTCTATAATAAGCTGCTTAAATGACGCTGATTGAAAATCGATACAGCGTAAACTAAGTTACGCACAATTGTTGTAATTTCGCAACAGTTATTAAAATTAGAATAAAAAGTGTTTTTTTTAATGACGAAAAAGCCATTCAATAAAAGTCTTTAATCCAATAATTGGGTAGTTTTTGAAAGATCACCAAACATGTTCATTCACCAAGCGATTCATTTATTGTACTGATCTTTAATTTCAATGTTTTAAGCAAATTTTTCAAAAATTTTTAAGCAAATAAAAGTTTAAAAATTATTGTTTCAAAATTTGAAAGAAGTTTGTTAAAAACTGCGTAAGATATGAGCATTTGAAGTATTTCTTTTAAACTTCGCATGCGAAAAAAAAAATTTAAAAATTCTTTTCATATTTTTATTGTGAATCGTATTTGGTATCTAATGAAAAAGTCTGATTAGTATATCTTAAAAATTGTAAAAGTTTCAAGCAACATTTAACTAGTTTTTGTACCTTTACAAGAAAGTTAGAAACATTCAGGGATTTTCCACAAATTATATTTAGTAATATGAAACAAGATTGATTAAAAATGACAACGGCATTGTGGGAGATCATTCTTTAAAAAATGTTGTTAACTTTCAAATATTTTTTTTCCTCGTTCTACCTTATTTTGGCACACGGATAATTGCTCTAAGGTATTATGATTTCGTATTAAATTTTGTTTTATGATGCAAAATAAAATATGCGAAAACCCCTTTTATTATTTTGAGCTTTCTTCTGAAAAGTTCAAAAGTTACTCAGAAAATTGCTAGAAACTTTTTAAATTTTTAAGGCATTCAAATCAGATTTTTTTTTCATTAGTTGCCATATAAGATTCACTGCAAAAGAATAAAAAGAAATTTTTTTATTTTTCGAGCACATGCGCAGTACAAAAGAACTACTTTAGATGCTCATATCTAAAGCAGTTTTCTACGAATTTTTATTATAAATTTTTTAAAACAGTAGTTTTCTAATTATTTATAAATTTCTCTAAAAATTTTATTCAATTTTATTTAATGCTTTTGAAGTTATAACAAAAAAAATTAGGACAAAAAAGTTTATTTTTTGTAAAAATGCTCATAAATATTTAAACGAAATTCGCGAAATTTTATGCAGTTATTGAAAATAACTTCCACCAAATTAATAGATTCAAATTACAAGCTTATTGCTTGATATTTTTAGCACAGAATAAAATAGTTGTGTTCAAAAATACTTGTTTTGTTTCGTTATTTATTGTCTGTCCCTCAAACCTCTGAAAGCGCGAAACCTTATTTTTAATTATGAAAAACTGCGTGAACTAAACACCTCTGAAAATAAAAATATTTTCTTGAGAAATTTAAAAAGGTTTCAAGTACTGAAGGCGCCTCTTCCATTATTGAAGGGTTGCGTATTTTTGCTGAAAAGCTAACAAAATTTCCTTTTTTGTCATTTCAGATTGAAAAAGCAGAAAAAGATCTACGTTTGAAAAAAGAAAAAAACGATGAACAAATGAAAGCAATCAAAAGGGTCGAAGCAAACTTGAGGTATGCTAGTGAATATTATCGTGATATAAAGAATTTGTGGGAAAATTGCAAATATAAGTACCTCTCTGCTGTCCGAAGACAAGGCCTCAGAATGTATTGGGATGGAGATAGATGGCTTCCAGCATTTCCCTCTCCAAGTCAGCCGGAGCGAGTACAAATCCTTACCCCACAAGAATACGCTATGAGACACATACTGCGAACCATCGATGATGAGCCTGTTTCTATGGGATAGAATCAAGAGGATTTTCCTTTAAAAATCAATAAATAGATATTATTTGTTTACTTGCTTACTTACTGAGGCAACTTCACGCAGTTTTGACATGGATAAGGTATACAGCCAACTTTCTCATGCCCCTTTGGTTTGAGATTTGGCTTTATTCTATCCTTTAAATTTTGTTCTTTCAAAATCCGTCTCTATTTGACTCTTATTAGACATTCCTGGTTTTCTACTGTTTTTTCTTGCTGTCAAGGGCCCATGAAAATAAGAGCTAATTTTTCTTTTGGCATTCTCAGCACGTTTACTATTCTCATTCTGCCCTTCAGAGCAAATTTAAAATTCAAATTATAAAAAAGTGATTTTAGACAAACCTTGAGTAAACCATGAAACACTGAAAAGAAATTTTTATAATATCAAAATGGAAAAAAATTTTATTATGAGACGATAACTCAAGATTGCGCAATGGAGTTCTCTTCCAATAATTTGCTTGCATTTTGATATATTGAATTTCTTTTTTCTTTTCAATAAGTGAAGCTTCATGGCTTACTTTAAGGCCTGAAATTACTTTTTCTTTCTTTTAAGTTTCTAATTAATAATAGTGGTAAAAGAGAGATTGAGAGAAAAATTTCTTCCAGGGTCCTCTTAAGTGGTGAAATGCAATGCAAATCACCACTTGCGTTAAATGGAGAAAAGGAAGTGCTGAAACCTTCCACGGATTGTGAATCGGTGGCAGAAATATAACGGAATAATATTTTACAGGATTAATTAATATTTTATATGACTGTGGGAAGTATACTTCTAAGTAACTTCATTAATTTTTAAATAAACTGCTGTTTTTCTACAGAACTGAAGTAGTTTTGTAGTTTTCCCAGAGTTAACTGCACATTTTCTGTAGTGCAGTTCACTCTGGAAAATATTTATGTATTTTTAAGGCATATCTTATATTTCTGGTGTATTTTGAAGCTAATGCAAGGTAATTTATCATTAATTTATTTCGAAAAAACTTTCAGCTTTTGCCTACAAAATTACTGAAGTTTAAATGAAGTCACCCAAAAATCATAAATTTAAAAAAAAACTGATATTTTAAATCCGTGGATATGTTGCAGTAAATTTACTGTAATTAAGCAGTCATTGTTTCAGAAGTATATTTTCTGATATATCTGTAGAAAAGCTACAAATATTTTGTATTGTGGCAAAATTGAAGTCTTCTATCTTGCTTTCCTTGTTAGTAAATCTTCAACTTTTTATATATATATATTTTAAATTATACATTAATTTCTTATATTTAGGTAGAAATTCTAAACGTATATATTGAGGACGGAGATAACGTGCACTGTCTATATTCATTAAAAAGAAAATTCTAAAATGCATGTTTGATTTAATTGTAATTACTTTATAGTTGAGAATCGTCGAAAACTTTTCAGCTAGATTTTAACCCAATTTAATTATTTTAAAATATGCCTAAAATTAGGTTTTTAATAAGTCTGTATTTTAATAATTTTATTACTAATTTTGTTTATTAGGTTTTTTTAGCCTTTGTTGTTTATTTATTTATTTTTGACTTAATAAAACTGCTTTTGCGCGAAGTTTATAGTAAAAACAATATTATAGTAAAGGTAAGTAGTTAAGATTAATTAGTTAACTTTAATTTCGAATTCAAATTCGAATTGGATTATTGCGGAACAAAAATTATACTTATCATTTTGTCTAATAGAAATAAATTTTCAGTTTGAATTTTAAACAAATTTATATCTAAAGAGTTTACAGAATTTCATTCCAGATTTTTTTTAGCTTCAAACCAAATTTATTAATTTCAATCTGTTTCTGAAATTTGTCTTAAGTAAAATTTAGAAAATTTAAAACAATATCCCTTTTATTGCTTGAAAATAAAGCTTTTTAAACTAAACAAATAATTTTATTTGAAAAAAAAATCATTATATTTTCAATTGAATCTAAATTTTCATAAGATTTATAGAATTGCTTACTTTAAAAATTCGTTTAGAGCTCCTTGCTTTTAAAAATAAATCTTAAGAGAAAAATAACAAAACTGGGGGAGCAAATCCACATTGGTAGAAATTTATGGTATAAAATAATAATTCCTTTAATTGCTATTTTATCAAAACAATAAGATTACCATAAATTGACGTTATTTTAACTGTTAACTCTGAGAAAAATGCTTATCAACTGTTTTTTCGCTTAATTAGACAAACAATAACTTTATCCACGCCAACTAGATCCACCTCATGAAAACATTTAGTTCTTTGCCTCAGTAATGGCAGGGCCTGATAATCGCCTTGGCCCGATAGGCATGGGCCTAAGGCCCACAATTTCTGAGGGGCCTAAAAAATTAGTAAAAAGTATAAGTATGTAAGGTAAGTCAGCTTTGAGTTGGTTTAAGTACTAAATAAAAAACTAGGAGGCTTCGCCCCCTGCTCGCTCGCGCTCGCCAACCCCCGGAACTGCTTTCGCAGTTTATTTCGGATTGCTTCGCAATCCGATGCTCGCTTTGCTCGCATATTGGATACGTTCTTAACGTCTAGCTTTTGTATACTTTTTTGAACACTGAAGTTCCGAAAACTTTTCACTGTAGAAAATTCTAAACCTGTGCATTTAAATATTAATTTGAAATTACAAACAGTTCACATATTTTTCTTAATCACACTATTCTAAATTTCAGTTGTTGAGAAAAGTAACTGTTGTAAGTTTTGTTTTAAAGTCTTTCCCACCAGAGGGCTAAAACCATGTGTTGTAAAACAATATGAAATAGTACTGAACGCCGGATGTAAAGCATCGGCTTCGATGAAGATAATTTTGTGAGAATTTTTTTGATAATTCGGTGAGAATTCACCCGATTAGACATATGATGCTCACTACGTGCTCTTGCGCGCCGAAGCCTATCAATTAAAACGTATTAGCGTTTTATATAACATGGATTAGCCATATGATGCTCACTACGTGCTCTTGCGCGCCGAATCCAATCAATTAAAAATGAAAACTGTTGCCAGCGCGAGAAAAGAAATATCGGTTTTATTGATACATACGTACGTATTAGCGTTTTATATAATATAGATACTTACAGCTTACAATAAAAAATAATTCAGCTAATCAGTGACTTTTAGCAGAAAACACTGATTTCAATTGTTTGTGGTCATCAAACTATTTTTATTTTGGCATAACATTGTTTTGTTGTTTTATATTTTGCTTTAATTTATACATACGTAAATTTTATCTTAGAAATTATCTTCAACTGTCTGTTTTCAAAATTTCTTACAATGTTTGTCTTGAATCATGCAGTTCAATAGATTTTTTTACTGTTACTACTCTTCAGTAATTTAATTTCAAAATATTTTGTAAGGGGCCCAGAAAATGTGGTGGGCCATGGGCCTGAATTTGTCTTGATCGGTCCCTGAGTAATGGTACAGAGCTGTAGCTGATAGGACTAATTGGTCAATCTCACTCCCGACAGTTCGGTAATTCGAAACTAAGGATTCAATGTCTGCACTTTCTCACAACGTATAAATCCTCCGAGAGCTATACTTCCAGATTGATGCATCTGATCAAGAAAATAGGTCATGTTTTCTTTTCTTTTCTTTTTTAAGTAAAAAGTGTAGTATTTCATATCCCTCACTATAGATGGCACCCCAAATACTCTGATATTTCTGCATAATTACTGTAAAAATTTTGTGGTTGGTTCTAGTACAAAATTCTGTAGCGGAATTGGCCAAATCACCATCACCATAGTCTCCAAAGTACTTTTTTTTAACAGATTTTCTTCAATTTATTTTTAACTGGAGATGGGGCTTGAGGGTCTATCTGTTGATGACTTCAAACAAATAGGGGGGATAAAAATGAATGTCTTTGCTTTGCTTGCAAAAACTATGGAAAGAAAGAAAGTAACATTACAAACTTATATTTTTGAGATATTTTTAAAGAAATTCATAATTTTAAATTTTTTAATGGATAGACGTCTTTTGTATGACCCGTATTAGCTCGCTTAATTAAATTATAGAATAAGTTCAGAGTTAAGTTACGCTAAATGATTCCGTAACAGACTTGGTGGTTATAAGCCAGCTTGGACGCCAACTCAATAATAATTTCTATCAAGCACCTTTTT
Source organism: Parasteatoda tepidariorum (assembly GCF_043381705.1). Classification (NCBI taxonomy): domain Eukaryota; kingdom Metazoa; phylum Arthropoda; class Arachnida; order Araneae; family Theridiidae; genus Parasteatoda; species Parasteatoda tepidariorum. The sequence continues at coordinate 44,066,012 of NC_092206.1, forward strand.
GAGAATGTTTATAAATCCAGTATTGCGACATACAAAAACGATACTAGTCGTGAACAGAACGGAAAAATAATAAACAGAACGGAATAAAAAACGGAGCACCCTGAAAAAAATTATGATTTAATGATTGGATTTTAAAGTACTAGGACTTAGTTTTACTGATTCAAAGAATTGACCTCAAGTATGCTAATTATTTAGAGCACATGATATTTTAAATTACAAAATCAGACACCAAAACGTATTTTCTCTGAGTAAATATTTTGGACGGATTCTGATTCCGGGCTTTCAAAATATGAAGGATAGTCACAATTAAGAAAATATGGTCCCAATAGGTCAATCAAGAGAACAGTCAAAAATTTTGTCAACCTCATATTAGTTTTACTTTTTTGGGCTATATTTTGAAAATTCCTTAAGCGAATCGAAAAATTGTCGTACACAATCACAAAATGCGTTTAACCAAATGTATCTCCATGCAAATTGTAAATTTTAATAATTTTTTTATTAGTTTTTAATATTTTATTAAATAATTATAGAAAAGTTTTAAATTGTAAGGTATGCATTTTTTTATATAGTGTTAAGGAATGTAATTTTTCATATCAAATTACAACATTTTGAGCTTAATTGATAGAATAGTTTCTGTGTTATTAAATTTTAGAAAAGTAAACTATTCGAATAATTTCATTCAAATTTTATGCAAAATTTGTTTTATAAAATACTTCCTCAAAAATATTTAAAACGTTGTGTTTTCTTACAATTCAAAATGCTTTCGACCAAATACGATCGCAACGCTTGAATACGCCCAGAAGACAGGTTCCATTCCTTTGGCCCTTAACCATTCCCTTCTTAGTAGCAAAATAAGAAGGAAAATTTCCCAAAGGAAAGGCTGAAGACCCAGTGCATTGGTAAATCTTTCAGTAACAGAACGGGCTCAACATTTCAAGAAATTTCTCAATAATTTTTACCTTTCTATTTTATCAACAAACTTGCTTCCGATAACTTCCATACTGTTACAGAAGTGTGTAATACGGTAAATTCCATTTTTTTCCCTTCAATTCATTACTAATTAAAGTGAAAACAACATTGCGTGCTTCATTCCAATGAACAAATGCAATTTCAGAACATGCAGAACTGTAATAGTTATAGAATAGTATATATATCTGAACCTATATAATTCGAAAAACAGCAATAAAGAATCATCTGAATTACTTGAAATAATATCATTTATGTTGATTATTAATAAATTTTTATAGTTTTCTTGGTAAGTATTTTTTAATTTTGAATGATAAATTTCAACCAGAATTCATCTACACTGTTTTTCAGTTACATATTGAAATTCATATCGAGATCTTGCAATTATAAAATTTTATTGTGTGGTACGTAATCGTAAAATAATGAATGGATAATCTATGTATGTATTATTTGAGAACAAAGTTGGCAAATGAAGAACATATCATTTTGGAAGAACATGTCTGGATTTATATAGCAGGTGAGTGTTACAATTTTCATAATAAAAAATTTTACTTGTAAATAATTTTTTTTCTTTTTTGATGATAATTTCCTATAAAATGGTTTTCTACGTCCGATTATGAAAAAAAAAAAAAGACGAAAAGAAACATGAAGGTTTTTTTTAATGTGAGGAATTTTTAGAATCGTTTCTTTGCTTCGTAAGCATTCTTTATTTTGCTTTTTTTTAATTTCTAAATAATGAATTTTACAGAAACTTAAAATTTTTTGATAAAAATTGTTGTCAAAATTTTTTTTTGCAAAATTAAATTATGTAAATTTATGAAGCTTATGTATACTTTTTGCTTATTTTAATGGTTGAAGTAATATGATTCTTAAAACTATGGAATGTAAAGTTTAAATAAGCCTTTCATGTTATATCATTAAATTTAGTAAAACTATTTCTCAGGCATTAGATTTTAACTCTAATAAGAAGATACCTTTTTTTTTTTGTTTATTTACAAATATTTTACCGATGTGTTTTGGATGTTCCTTCTCTAAAAAGAAAAGATATACCATTTTCTTTTCGTTTGCATAAGAAATAATATCAAACATTTTTCTTTTTTAAATTTAATAAGCTACAATAAAGAAAGAACGTTACAATGCTACATTAAAGACGTCTCCAGAGTAACTGAATGACTGTTCATATGGAAATCTCAGGTATTCGTTTCATACAACAACGCCCCCTATAGTTCGCTGCAATAGCGAATTGAGGAATGTTTTGCGGGTCACCAATATACACCAATCACAATTTTTAATTTTTTTATTAGTATTTTTGCACTAATCACATTACACCAATCTCATTCGTCAATCATATGCAGTGAGAATGGCCCTTATAGGGAGGGGGGAACAGTTCAGCATAAGACTCTTTTTTTGACGTCATCAATAACGTGTTCACTAACAGCCTCTAATTTATAGTGACGTCAGCTGAAACACTAGCATTAGTTCTTGAAAGTAAAGCTTAAGCGTTTTACTCATGTTGTTCAGTTTGATGAAAACAAAACTGTTGAAGTTACTGTATTAGTCAATTTCCTTCATGGATCCTTATATGAAAAAATATCAATATATATATTGCTTTGCTTTTATAATTGTTCTTTGACTAGTATTTTTGTTTTTATCCTTTTAAAAACTTACTGTTTAGTTGATTATTTAAGCTCTCAGAGGATTGTCTAGATAAATGGTATATTTTTCATTAGGCTTTTTTGCTTGTTTAGTTTTTATGTGTAGAAAATCCTTAAAAGGGTGAATTATTAAATATGATTGTATTCTGAGATAATGGCTGGACTTCAGATATTTAGAGGATATTTAAATTAATATTTTTGCTTAGCTGTTTAAAATTCGCAAAATGCTGCATTTTGAAATTGTATTAATTGTTGAAATAATCTTTTTTATATGTAAGAAATATTCTTAATTGGAAGCGAATCGTTCTCTAAAGATGTCTCAGGATCTAATTTCGCTTTGTTCTGCTATCCTGAAAGAATATTTTGGGGAAATAGTTCAAACTGTTGGAACTTTTTTGATGAAGCAAGTTGCTCCCTGCTCACTTTTTGCGATTGTTAGAAATGTTCGTTTACCTTTAGAAAAAGTAAGTTTATCTCCACTTATTTTAATTCTTTTACTTGTAATTGGAACATTACTTGTTATCAACATAATAAAAGCAAAATTCTAAATTACTATGATTCTCTATTTAAGAAATTGTCTTATTTTTTTAAAAAAACCTGGCGAAATATTTTAGCAGATCTATTTTGAAAAGTCTGAATTATCGTTAAAATTATTTTAGTTATACCAATTGACCTATAGTATTCTGGAAAGATTTTTGTTTAGAATTGATATTGTTAGGCAGAGTAAACGCATAAATTGTGTATCTTTCCTTGTCTCTTTGGATATTAGGGAAGTTGATAATGCTTAGTGGCCTAGAATCTAGTAATATTTCCAGGTTTCTAGAATTGTTATAAAATAGCTTTTACAGATGATTTACTTCTTATTGTCCTGTAAAAATTTTCAGGATGCCTATATTTTGTTGCAGAATATTTTTAATTATGTTTTTAATTGGTCAAAATTATGTAAGCTAGTGTTCAATCCACTTAAAATTAAAGTCACGAAGATTCATAAAAAAATCAACTATTGATCAAAGAATTAGCAAAAATATTGGAGGTGTGCCAATTGAATCAGATGAAGTATTTTTGCATAATTATTGATCACAATCTGCAGTTGAAAGAGCATGTTTCTTATGTTTTCAGTAAAGTGTAAGAGTTTTAGGAGGATTGATAAGAATTTCAAATAATACATATGGGGTGAATCTGATGTTCTGCAGTTGATTTAAAAACAGAGAATTGTTCTTCTCATATCTTATTCATCAAGTTCTTGGGTTTATTTCTTAAGACAGAAAATAAATTGTAGACTTCTTAGAAGAACAAGACAAAGATTTCAGCTTCAGGTCATTAAAGGGTACAGATCTATTGTTATGAATCAGTGTATATTATTTCTGGTTTACCACTTATTGACTTAGTTACTTTGAACAATCTTGAATTTAAGGATAATTATTTGAGTATTTGCCTTCCGGTAGCATGTTTGTTCTACACTTCATGTAGGAAACCCATCACGTTTAATACTTATGCTAGCAAAGTCTTTCTTGAATATAGAACCTTTTGTTTAGCAGGTGAAAGTAAATTGGATGAAAGAGTTGAACTTGCCTGTGTTATTTATGAAGACGGAGTTGAAAAAAACATACTTTCTACATCGATTAAGAGACTGATGCTCTGTTTTTCCAGCTGAACTGTTGTGCATAAACTTTGTGACTCTCCAGATTTACGACAATATTTTCTTAATAACTCATTTCTACATGTTTTTTCAAATTCCGAAATTTTTTACAGTGTTACGCAAATTTCATATTTAAATTATCACTTTTGATGTACTTAATTCGCAATGATTCATTTGTAATTTAGCATCTTTTTTTTGGCAGCTATTAATTGTTTTTTCACCTATTTTCCCATCACCTTTCAAATTCCAAAATTTTTGTACTTGTTTAATTAATCACTCTTTTCCGTCAAGGATTCACATCATTTTTGATCATTTTTCAGCAGTTGTATATACTCTTTGTCAACTATTACAATTCTTTATCATGTTATTGATCTTTTCTGACCAAGTCTTTAAAATTTTGATATTTTAAATGCACTATTATTACCACACACAGAATTTTCAAAACGCGAAAAATCTATTATTATTTCATAACTTTTTAAAGTTACCAAAATGAATTTCTATGTCAAACTGCTGAAATTTTCATGGTTACAGCTGAAAAGTTTGTCTAAAGAATGGTGTCTCTATATATCTATCTATTGACATAACACTATAATATCAATAATTAGCAAGGATGCAATAAATATAGTACAATGTTCCTGCTTATGAATTTTATTTAAATTAGTTTTAATATTAATAAAATGAAGATTAAAGTACATTTTTTATTTGAATTGTATAATTTCAAATATTACCATATTTAACAAATAATAGAGTTAGCTTATTCTAATTTTTCTGTTGCTTAGTTATATTTTTTACTTTAGTTTCAATCATCCCTTTTAAAATTCATAAAAATGTTCGATGTATGTGCAAGCTAAATGATATAGTTCTTGTTCCTGTTGTCAAATATTCGGACACACCAATTGTATTTTGTGAAATTAAACATTTTAAATAAAGGAAACATTTTTTAAATGATATAGTTGCTTTATTCTCATTTTTGTATTATTTAGTTGTATATTAATATTTCAGGTTCAGTCCTCTCTCTTAAACCTCATACAAATGAACTTTTGTGAGTTTAAGCTAAATGATATGGGTCTTGCTCCTATTGTTGAATACTCGGTTTCTCCGTACAAAGTTTTGTCTGTCTTACATTATGAGCGATACGCTTATTGTGCTCAACTTCTGTAAGTAACAGATTGTAGTTGTATTATTCAAAATAATTCAAATAATATTTTATGTATTTATATATTGATGTTATTTTTTTCAACTTTTGAGTTCTATATTTGTTTTACCTGTACATGACATTAATTAAAATTTTGTGTTTCAAGGTAGGATTTTTTTATTTTCTCTCTAGCAAAAAATATTTTGTGGTTTTGCTGTGAGTAACTTGTTTACACATAGAAACTGAATAATAAGTGATAACTGGTTAATAACTTGTAATAAGTGACAAAAGCTGCCAAAAAGTTTTTTTTTCCTTAAAAAAATGGCTATTTATATATTTATAATTAATTTTGTCATTTAATGTTTTTTGACTTATCAATTGATTAAACTATTTGCTATATTTGAAAAATTTAAAAATACATAAACAGTAATGGCTATTAGTAAATTCATATGTAAATATATTTCAGAAATAGGAAAAAGTTCATAAATCACTTTCTATTTAAAGTTTGAACAAAATAAGATATTTTTTAAAGAAATATAATCTTTCTATAAATATTTAATAGATGGGGAAAAAAAAATTTATGTGTAACATAAAAAGACTATTGTAACTGTGTATTTTAGTTTCATTGCCTCACCAGAAAAAAAATTATGCAACTGCATTAAAACTGCCCATTACAGTTATAATAGTGTGTGACTTATGATAAGAAACTCAAGTTAGCTTGTGGCTAGTCAATTGCATTTGTTCATAAAAGTTGGATGTGACCGGCCAACAATGTCTTATTAAAATATCTTTAAAACACAAATAACAGTAACAATAAGCTCTGACTATGAAATGTGTATTTTTTATAAAAACATGTATCTCAAAATTCTGAAACTAATGTGAGAGCAAGTGTTTATCTACACAAATATTTCTAATTTAGTAAGTAACTATTGGTATTTGTATCTTAGCTGAATACTAGCCATTATGAAGAATGCATCTGTGTCTTTTTCATTTAAATGTTTTCTATCCTTATGAGGAATTGAATATTTTCTAAAAAAAATGAATGTTTGTCTCTTAATCATTTGTCATCCATCTTAGTGTTTTATTAACAGTCATATTTTTTCAAAAATCAACTTAAATTTATAAAGATCAATTTTATAAAGGATGTTAATAACAGGTTCAATATAATTAACTAAGTGAAGCAGTTACTATCCTTAATTCGTACTGCAAGCCCTCTGGAATGATCATTCCAGATAGGATGATGTCATTGAAAAACGATTCTGCATGGAATTCATTACCAGTTTCATTCCAGCTGTTCCCTGCTTCCCAGAATTTCTTTTTCTATACAGAATCAAGGATGTTTGTTTACAAGTTTTCAACGTGACTTTGGGGATAAACATTTAATCACTAGTTCATGGCTATTCTATTCAGAATTTTGTTTTATATCCAATGTTCTTTTAATATAAATGCTGATTTTAATTTTTGTAGAATTATTTAGCCTTATCAAATTAAATATTTATCTTTAATTATTTTTGAGATTTATTAACATGTTTTCTCTGTTTTTGTGATAAAAATGTATCATTCCCAGGAATTAATTTTCAAAGTTTTAAAATTTTTCCCTCTACTTGAAACTTGTGAAAATATAATAGCAAATTATGTAAGGAAAATATAAGTCACAACAAATGAATTAAATTATATGTTATTAACTGTGAAAAAAAGTTATTCTTGAGTGTAATAAAATCTCTAAAAATGATTCATTCCTAAGTTATTTAAACTTGCATGGATAACATAAAATTAAAATTTTTTACCATGAGTTGTCCAATAGACTTCCTTTAAAATAGTCAAAAAATTTAAATATTAATAAAAACAAAAGTAAAGTTATACTTTCATGTAGAAAGCTTTTATTTTTAAATATTTGTTTAAGTCCTTTGAAATGTTTACTCAGCTGCCATAGCCATAGTAAAAGAATGACTTTTTTTTTTTACATCATATAATGCAGAAATTGTCAGAGAGAGAATTTAAAGCTTATTTTGCTTTCGATGTGATTTGACAGTTAAAAAGAATCACATTATTAGATTTTTGGCTTTATTAAGTGTATATTATAATTAAGTGATCGATATAAAAAGTAGTTGTTTTAACTACCTAATTGATTGAAGAATTGAAACATTGCAATTTTATTTAATATTCAAAGGGATACAATTTAAAAATTATGTTATGCAAATGCTGTAATAAGCAAATATTATACAAACAATTTTCTTCATTGATTTCAAAGTATTAGAAATTTTTAAAAATGAAAAAGCTGAAAACCAATTTTCAGCATTGAAAAATAAACTATCACCACACGTTTTAGATTATCTGATTTTTAACCGTGCCCTCACATCCAGAAAGTTGTTGAAACCAGAAAACAACCAATTACTTAGTCACACTCATGGTAAGGTTTTAAGCATCATTTGGTATCAGAGATTTCTAATTTAACTTCCCAACTGGAATTCCATCCTCCATCCCTGAAAGCTGATTGTAAGGGTTCAATATGTTAATACTATGCTTTAATTTTGGAGTGGGGGTGTTTTCTGGCATTCATCTGATTGATAAGTACCTTATAGTAAATTCATCATGATTTATCTAAGATACATTTTAAACAATTAATATTACAGTTATGGTGACCCAGCTGATTTATTAGTTGAAGAAATTCTAAATCATGGTCACTTGACAATGAGTGAGGCGATTCGAAAAGTTATTGAAAGACTACAAGAAGCTAAAGATGCCACTGGTGTTGGTATGTGTTAATTTTTATTTTAACTAAATTTTAATTTTTATTTTAAATAAATTTTTTAATTTAATTTCCTCTTAATCATTGCCATACACCTCTTAATCATTGCCATATAATAAATGGGAATAAAATTTTATTACCAATATATATCTTTTATATATTTCTGATAAATCGTTCTAATTTTTCTTATCTTCTTTCTAATAATCTATTTAATTTTTAGTGCAATCAGCTTGGTTCAATAAATTTTTACACCAATCAAAATACCAAATCGTTCAGGGAAAAAAATAGCTGCATTTTAATAGAATATTTAAAGGTCTAGTTTCACAATAGATATGAACTTAAGGGGAAAAACTTGAAACTGTATGAAAAATTGCTCTTTCAATTGATACTCAATTTAATTGAAAGAGTACACTGTCTAAACTTCTGCAAAATTAACTTTTTCATTTTAACAACCTCTTAAATCTTATGGTGTATAATTAGTAGAATAAGTTTAGCTTATTTCCTTTCTTAAATACGAAATTTTGGAACAGTTTCAGCGAGTAATAGAAAGTAGTTCAGCTATCAATTTAAATAAGTTAAGTCATCTTTTTAGAAAAACATTTTCTAATGTTCTGAATCTATTCTCCTTAATCCAATTTTGTTTTTATAAAATTATAAATGATTGAATTTTCTACAATACAGTCAAAGTTATCTTTTTAAAATTTCTATTTTTAAGTTAGGTTCAGATTTATTTTATGAACTTCAAAATTTTAACTTTTATTCTAAAAAGAGGAAGAAAAGGTTTGTAGACTATAAAAAATGTAAAAATTAAAGCATACATTGAAAAAAAAACATTGTTGATAATTCAATTACCTATAATGTAGTGAAAATAAAGTAAAAGCAAATAAATAGGTTTAATGGAATTGATGGATGAAGGTTTAAAAATATGGTTTTCTATACAACTAAATTGTAGATTCATAAGCAACACTGCATGTTACTCAAATCTGTATTGTTCACAATTACTTCTCCAAAAGTTTTAATTTCAGAGAAATCATTTTTACAAATGTTTTATCTATTACAATACTCTATTAGAAATTTCAAAAAGGGCAAAGAAATATTATTCAGAGAAAAGCTTTAAAGTCATAGTGTGTCCCACCTCTCAATTAAAATAATTTAAATATTTTTTTTATTAAAACTAATTCTAGTATGTATCAATTTCTGTAACCAATATACAGTAGAGTCTCGAAAGTTCGAGTCTCAGAAGTCCAAGGTTCCGCTTAATTCGAGGTGCCAAATTTTCCCCCTAGCAACCAAAAGCGCTCTTCCCATTTCCTCTCGCAACCGAAAGAATGCAGGTGTTATTTTTTGTTTCTTCCTGGAAAGAATTTCAGTAACCCACCACCTTTTGTTCTCTTTGTTTTGGAAGGTGGCTAGGTCGGAGTTGGTTTGAAAGGAATTTTCAAACCAGATCTGCAAGAGTTTTATTCTTCCAAGTTCAATTGTACTAGTAACTTAAATGCTAGTTAGGGACTCAATACACGTGCTTGATCCTTATCATTTTGGAAACTTATTGCTGTTGAAAGTGTTACATTAAGGTGCCTGCTGCGAAAATGAGTGGAAAAAATAAGAGAAAATTTGTATCTAATTGAACGCTATAAAAAGATTAGATGCAGGTGAAACAATAAAAAGTGTTGCTACCGTTTTGGGTGTTGGAGAGGTAACAGTTGGTGACTGGCGCTGCAATCGAATAAAAATTGAGCAGTTTTGTTCACAGAAGACTACAGGAGAAAAAAGAAAATCTATGAGAACATCAGACTATGAAAAAACTAGCAAGGCTTTATTTCTTTGGTTTACTCAACAGCGTAGCAAAGGTACTCCTATAAGTGGCTCTATTCTTCAGGAAAAAGCTGTGTTTTTCAGAAATCAATTCAAAGAAGGAGAAGAAGATTTCGCAGCAAGCGTTGGTTGGTTAGACCGTTAGAAAAAACGATATGGTGTACGTCAAGTAAATATTTGCGGTGAAATACTCTTGGCAGATACGTCAGCTGTGCAGGCATTTCAAAAACGGATTGAAGACATTATATTGACGGAAAAGCTCACACCTGACCAGTTATATAACTGTGACGAAACAGGTTTGAACTTTAAGATGTTGCCCTCAAAATCCCTTGCTTCAAAAGAGGAAAATTCAGCACCAGGTCACAAAAAAGGGAAGGAACGATTAACCATTTTAGCATGCGCCAATGCATCTGGAAATCATAAAATGGAACTGACTGTGATTGGGAAATCTGCCAAACCTAGAGCCTTAAAAAACATCACTAAAGAACATCACTATTACACAAATCAGAAAAGTGCATGGATGAATCGAGAAATTTTCAAACAATAGTTTCTAGAACATTTTGTTCCAGAAACACGAAAGGCATTGAGAAAAACAAATTTGCCTTGCAAAGCAATTTTGTTTTTAGATAACGCTCCATCTCATCCGGACGATGATGAGCTACGCTGTGGTGAAATCCGTGCTATATTTTTTCCTGCCAATGTTACAAGTTTGATTCAGCCAATGGATCAGGGCGTATTGGAAAATTTAAAGAAAAAATATCGACACCGTTTGTTACAACATTTAGTTCAGTCTGATGGTGAGAGTGTTGCGGATGTTTTGAGGAATGTAAGTCTGAGAGATGTTGTCTACTGGATAGCGGATTCTTGGGCAGAAGTTCAACCTACGACAGTAATTAAATCGTGGACTAAGTTTCTACCTGAATTGGTTACGCCTATTGAGAAAATTAATGATGATGATAGTGAACAATTGTTTTGAATTGTTGGTGAAGGAATTACCAGGCTGCGAAAACTCTAATGCAGTTGATCTAAATGAATGACTAAATAGTGACGACAAGCTGGAAATAACAGACTCAAGTATTATAGAAATGATGGAAGATGAGGAAGAATATGAAACAGAAGAAAACGACTCATCGGAAAAAAAATATCTCATAGTGAAGTTACGCAGCCTAAGAACTAGCCTTAAAATATGTAGAACAGCAAACTGAAGCCACCCCTGCTGATGTTTTGCTTTTGAAGCGTTGACTGACTATCGCATCAACAAAGAGAAGTAATATACTGAAGCAACAAAAAATTGACAATTTTTTTAAATTGTAAAGAATCTTTTACGTCATTATACTAAAGAATAAAGGATTTTAAGGTAATATGTTCATTTTATTTAATTTCATTTGTAGTTGTTAAAAATTTTCTACTTTTTCGGAAAATCCGAGTTTTTAGTAATCCGAGGTAGTGTCAGCCCCAATTACCTCGGATTTTCGAGACTCTACTGTAATTTCTTTCTACCCATACTAATAATATTAAATAAAAAATTACTATAAAAAATAAATTTTGTATTTTTCTTAGGAAAAAAAATTAAGCAGTTATTTACTATTCATAAGTTTCAAAATCATTTGCAAATGAATATTATTGCTCTATTAGTGGTGAAAATATTGTTAATTGAACTTTAATTTCTTACTTATTATTCGTCTGAGTAAATTTCTGATAAATTTTGTTTACTAAGGATTAAATTTTGTTTACTAAGGATTAACCAATTGCTCTGTCAAAACAGTTAATTAACGTATCGCTTACACTGCTAGTGATTGTAATTTCAGTCCTGACAACCAGCATGTATTTGCGGCTGAGTGCACATTAAATCTGTCGTGACTGAAAGTTGTATCAGCTCAGGTACTGTTCATGTCATCTGACCTGTGATCTGACTAAATAATGTGGCATTCCAACCATTTCTGCTAAAAGATAAATACCTAGAAAATGGGGCTAGGTACCTGACCAAGATTAGGTGATTTGTGTCTTTATACCTAAATTATAGAATTTGAATGCTTATTATACGAAACCTTTGCTTATACTAATACATATTTCTGAAAAAATTAAAATTTAATATGTTCTTAATAAAATTAGCTTTTAATCAACAAGTTTTAAAACTATATGCAAATCAATATTGTCCTTGGTTGGAATTGTGTTGTAAATATTGTCAATGAATCTTTAATTTTCAGATTATTCTTCTGAAAAAATTTGTGATAAATTCCGTTTACTAATAACCAATCAATACCTGATTCGATGTCCTTATGCGGAAACTGTAGACTTTGAACGAGTACCTAACCTTTGTTTAGCTGATAAAGACAAGTTTGTTGTACCTGAGGTATTTATTTGTTTACATATTTTCAAATTCTTTTTATACTTATTGCTTTCCTTTTACTTTCTTGATTGTTATAGTTCTTCTTTTATTACAGCCTGATTATCCTAATATATATATATGTATATAAAGTGAAATTATTGTAATAAATAATAATCTTAAAGCTGTAAGTAATTTTCTGAAAATTATTTTAATTTTTAGTTAATATTTTATTTTGTTCTTTCAATTTTTTTTAACTATTTTTATTAGGGACTTTAAAATCAAAAATTGAATTTATTAAGGTCTTACCAAAATTATATTAATTTTATGTTAAATGAAAGTTCCCATTGCATCTACTTTTTCAATCTTAAGTAGTTGTATGACCTATAGAATAATGATGCAAGCCAATTTTTCTACTATTGCATCCAAGTTGGATAAAACGCTTTCCATTAGCATTTCCATTCTATTAAATATACTACTTTGCTCTCTTTTATTCTAATTTTATTGGATTAAAGTAAATCATGTAATTTTATTGAAAAAATGTTTTAAATATTGCTTAAAATGTGACTTCTTTTATTTAGATCAAATTACATTTGCTGGAAACAAATAGTTGTGAAGAACCAGAAAATAAAAAGCAGAAAATTGAATATCCTGATGCAGGCATAAATTGGAAGATTAATTTTGATAGATTCAAAGAATATTTTAGGTATATTCATTTTTTTATAAGATTTTATTATTTCTTTATTAATTATTATTTTAATAATGGGTGACTTTCACGAATAAGATGGTATTTTTGTTATCTAATTCTAATTATTAAAAAATTGGTTTGTAATTAAGCTGATAAAAATACTTCTATTAACAAAAAATATATATGTATATTTAGAGTTGACCCCAATAATTTTACAACTGTTGTGAAGTATATTTGTTTTGAAAGATGTTATTTTGTTTGTAATATGATTATAATTACAAAATATGTAAAATGAGTGTATAAAATTTATTTATCTTTATGAACCACATACTATGTTATTTTTAGATAACTTTAAATCTAAAAATAATGAAAACTGATTTAAGTATTAGTGGCTACCTTAAATATCAATCATAGTCTCATCAGCCAAGAACCTGTAAAGTAAAGTACAAAAATAATTTGTTTTACTTAAATCTTTCTAAATTATACATAAAAATAAATAAATAAACTTTGATTCAATATTGGTTGCAAATAATTTAAATTGTACAGAATTTAATTTAAAGAGTTCTATGTAGCCAGTAAAAAAACTTTTTACTAACTACATAAACTCAAATGCTATTAAATTTATTAAGCTTTAGATTTATCTATTTTCAGTGCTCAAATTAAAAAAACAAAAACTAAATAATTTTATTATCACTCACTTTTAATGGTTCGAAGGCCTAATCTGAAATGTACTAACTAATTTGGGCAGACAATAATTTGAGTTTGAAAATCAAGCACAAAAACAAACCTTCTCTGAATAAACATACCTTTTTTTGATGGTTTTAAAAATTTTGACCCTCAAAATATGTATGTAAATAGTTTAGTCAGGAGAGTAGTCAAAAGCTTAGTATTTATTTTACTTTTTACATATTTTGCTATATTTCAGGTAGTTTTTAAGCAAATTGAAATAATTGCATTCATTTATGAAAAATGTTTATCTGAAGATAAGTCCATGTATAAACTATTTTTTGATTATTTTCATTATTTTATTAATTAAAGGCGAAAGGGTTTTGCATTGTAAAGCTTAAATTTTTTACTCAATTTTAAATTATATAATTTTTCTTGATAACATGCAAAAGTTAAACAAGATTGGTTGAATAGTTTTTTGGAAATAAAAGTTTAAAAATATGGATTTCTACAAACTTTACTACTATTTAGAAATTATTTGACCAATTTCGCTCCAATTTTGTATTTTATCATTTAAATTTACGTAACTTAAAATAATTTAAAAATTTGTTTCACTTTTAAGTCAAACAGTTTTGGACCATTGTTTAAAAAAATAAAGAAATTTTTAATTAAATAAACAAAACAAAAATTATACATAATTATCTTTGAATATTTGGTATCTGAATATGTTTCATTTCTGTTCATGCATGACAAAAGCTTTATTAAAAATATAGCATTGCATCGTATATCTAAAATTGGCTTTATGTTTTTAATTTCTACCCATCATAATAAGGTATTTAAAATTTTAATCTTGTGCTATTTTTTTAGCAGATGTAATTGTTGCTCAGTATTTAATTTAAAAAAATAACTTTTTTTCTTTGAAATTGATCCAAAATTGTAAATAAATTTGCTAGGTTGTTTTTAAAATGATAATTGAGCAATATCATTTATTTTTACAGTCTGAGTAAAAACATTGCTATAATAACACAACAAACCGGATTTGTAATTTTATATTTTTGAGAAAAAAGTAATATGGTTAAAATTGATATTTCAGCTCTGAGTTAAAACTTTAAGGACAGCACAGAAACACCATAAAAGAATACAAAAATTTAGAAGCTTGTGTAGGAACCATTTTCAGAAGTACTTCAATTAATCTCGTTTTCATGGATGAAACTTGTTTTTGTCTGTTTTACATAATTTTTCTTTTATTAAAGATTTCAACTGTATTGATGATATATGATATCTCCTATTTATATAAATTCTTCGTTTTAAATTACCCCTGAGTTCTCGGTTGGGTCAAGATCTAGAGACTTAGCTGGCAATTTCAAAGTTTCAACATTGGTGGCTTGAATCAATTTCTTGTACTGTTACTTAAATGAATAGTTGCATTATCTAGCTGATGTATCCAATTTTTTTCCACATAAAATTCTGCATTTGGTCAAATATGACTTGCCAGGACATTTTGATAAACTTTTGCTTGAAACAAATGCAATTGAACTGTAAGCAAAATTTTTTCAGGTCATCACAGAACATCTCCTAATGGGGTGATAAGAGAATGTTTCTCTCTCTCTCTCTTATCTTTTTTTCTTAAATCATGCCAACAGTACATCATCCATCTGGTCCATCCAAATTCTTTTTTTTTTTTCATCAGAAAAAATTATTGGTATCCATTGATTGTCCTAGGTCATGACTTGCTGACTGAAATTTGAACACACTATTTTGTATCTCTGCATCAACAGAGACTTAGCCAATTTTGATGTATACATGAACAATCCTGACCCTCTAATTGTGCTATGCATAATTTTTTTGACTAACATTTAAATGTGTCGCTTGAATAAGTTTCCTGATTTTAGTATTTTCTAGTAGATGTAAGTCTGCAAACTCTTCTTTTATATAATGATCTTCACCCAGTATTTTTTATTTTTGAAATTTTCTTTCAACTTTAAGAAATTGTTGGCTACATCCTTTGATCTTCCTATCTTTATCGCAATAATACAGCTACTCATACCTGTTGAAGAAGAAGCTTCAATTTGTTCTCTTTTATGATTAGTTAAGGTCTTAGCGTTCACCATCTACACAAAGAGTGCCAAAACTTCGAATAAAGCTTTGGCAAATTTGCAAATAGAGCTGTTTTTGTCATCTCTGTAGTTGTCAAGTTATTTAAAATAGTATATGTAATATTTATTTTTAAAAATTTTCAATTTTTACCTTACAAATTTTTACTCATACTGAAATACTAATTTTGAGCATACTACTTTTTTTATATCACTTTTCTTAAATGTTTTCACAGTCCTTATAGATTTTATTTAGACTGTATAAACAATAGCTTATTTTGAAATCTCCTCTCATTCTAATTTACAATAAGCACTTTAAAAAATATCATAATTAGGCAGGGTAGGAAAGTTTTTGACAATAAACGGTTTTATCTTGTTTTAACCGTCATGTCAACAAAAAAAGAACAAAACAAAGAAAACTTTTGGCATTGTTTTTGACAATTGTCAAAAATCATGAAATTTTGAATCATGTAAAACGAATGTTTTCATGTGCTACGGACTGACAATACGCCAAAATAGATTGGGCTTGAATTAATTGTGAAAATGTTGAATAGAACAATATGAATTGTGTGTCTTTTCGCATAATTTGAAGCGAAAATCAACATAGTAATGGAGAAGCTCATTTCGAAAAAGGAAAAATTAAGCACTTTTTAAAAACACCCTATGAAAAAAGCACCTTTAAGGGCTTTTAAGAAACGAAAATCGAAAATAAGCACCTTTAAGCAATTTTTAAAAACGCTACGCAACCTGTTACAGTGTCTTGTTTTTATCTATGAATTGCTTTTACTTATTATTTGTATCATGATGAGTGTAATGTATATTTAAAATTTTCATTATTACATTATTTTATTCATTATAGGAATGAAGCCATAATTACTGCATGTGCAAATGTTCATGGAGAAAAGGCATCTGAAATAATAAAGGCTATTTTATTATTATCAGATCAAAAATATAATGCCTTATCTGCTACTAGTGGTGCTGTGCAATATTATGATATTTTAAAATTGTTGGAATCTTCATCTTTTACTTCTAAAGTAGGTAGTTTTGCTGTATTTTAATTGATTAAAAACAGTTTTATTAATTATAATACGTTAGTGTAATTTAGTGAATATAATCTGTGTATTTCCATGTTGTCATCGATATCTTTTATTGTTCCTAAATTATATTATTAATAAAGGCATTTAATTCACTTTCATGTGGCCCAAAAAAATCTGCAATTCTAAAAAATTTTGAAGAAAACTTCGGAATAATGAATTTTTTCCGAAAGATAGAAAGTTGAAATTTTTTTTTTCATCAAAAGTTTTTTTCTTTTTTAGAATAGGAAAGAAATCATCAGTTATTTTAGGTCCGTAATATATATTAATAATTTTTTAAGCTTATGTAGTCTTACATCTGTTTTAGTTAATGTTATTTGTGCCCACTGCCAGTTTTTTTTTCTTTAACTGATTACTTTTACGAAATTATGGAAGGTTGGCTTCTATCTTTTTTTTATTTAAATATCTTGAAAAGAAGTTTTTTTCTTTTTTTATGTATTTTATAATTTTTATTAAACTAATATTTTAACTCAATCATCTTAACTTAAATTCAATCCTCTATTTTTTAGGTGCATTTGAAAGTCAATTATAATTTTTTATTAATATAGTAAATCACACACCGACTTTTTTAAATTAAATATTATCTCTCTTAACAACATCTACTTAAACAAAATGACAAGATATAAGTGCAAATGAAATGTTGAAATGATTCAAACACATCTTAAAAATTTTATTTCTGTTACAATTTAGAGAATAACTAAGTAAAAGTGTTTTTAGTTTCTTAATACTTTTGTCTTTTAAAACTCAGATTGTAATCATGTGAAGCTACTTTCTTTTGTAAAAATTGACAGTTTCACAGAAACCTCCCATAGAAAAGAAACATTGCCCTTCTAACAACTGTCTATAGGTTCATTCACACAAATTAAAAGAAAATAATTGAGGTTAGAAAACGGTGTTTGATCATTTCAAAAATTATTATAAGCCACTTAAGTTTGAATTCATCTACTCATCAGTTCTTTTTACTACATCATCAGAAGTTCTCATCCTACAGAAAGTTCATATCAGAAAGTACTGTTTACTCTTTACGGCTAAAAAATTTGAAGTCCTTCAAAAGAAGTTTAACAATTAAATGTTCAAGTCTTTTTCAAATTATTGTTTGCCTCAGTTCAGAATTTAAGCCATTATTTTTTAATAGTTGGAAATAGTACTGAAAGTAGTTTTTAATTTTCTATATCTTAACATATGTTCAGTTCTACAACAAAAAAGTTTGCCAAATTAGGTTTTTGTCTAGATTTTTTGTATTTTTCAATTTGTTAGGTCTTTTGCCCTACCCTGACATTTAAAATGTTGGTTATTTTATGAAGCCTAATAGAATTAAATATTTTTAGGAGACTAAAGAAGCAATTTTTAAGTTTATATCTTTGTTTTATTTTAAATGTAAACTATTATCTTTGTTACTAAAATTTGTTTATCACAGGATTTAGATGCTTACCTTTCAATCGTTTGTGAAGATGAATACGGTTTTGTATCGAAAGCAGATGAACGTGGAAATGGGATGTATGTTGTAAATATTTCAAAAATTTTGAAAAAGTTAGTGGAATCAATTATCACATCTGTAGTACAAGATAGATTTGGTTCTAAATGTGCCCGAATATTTAGGTAAGGGTTAAATCAGAAACTAAAATTCTTTTTGTTTAAACTATTCCAAGTTTTTTTTAACCATTACATAGGAAAGTATAGTATAAAGAATGTTTCACTTTCAGTCTTTCTTCATAATTCGAAATTTTCATTGTTTCAGACTTTCATTCAAAAGTTATTTTTATAGTATTTATGATAGTTAGGATGCATAGTTTATCATTGTAAGTAAATAAGAAAACATTTTTTATTTAGTGCTTAAAAAAGTTAGGATTGATATTGTTGTTATTTTTTGTAATAGTAGTAGTAGCAGTACTTTATGTACGACACACTAGATCTGCACAATGGGCTATTGGTGATGATCTGAAATCTGTTATGCCATCACAATTTTAATTCTCCACTGCTGGAATGGTTTCTTCACTTTAGTAAGCCAAAGACCTGCACTCATAAAATGTGTAGAAAAAAAAACTATTTAGTTTAATTTGAATGGCAAAAAAAAAATTATGGTGGTGAAGTTAAAATTTAAGTTGTTAACTAACAAAAATAATTTTAAAAACAAAAAATTACCAAAATCTAATTTTCTTTACCTGATAGGAATTAAAAGAAGGAAAAAAATATTGTGTAATGTTGGAAAGCATGAATTTTTAAGTTTTTCTTCCAAATTGTAAAAACTATATGTAAATTTTGACGATCATTGATCTACTTTAAGCTATATTTCATTGTGTAGTTTAAAAAAGTAATAATTTTTTTAGATCTCGTTATTTGTAAAAATCTGTTTATAAAAAATTAAATAAAACTAGTTCAATTTGTGTGTTATATGTAAAAACTTTTTTTTCTTCAGGATATTGCTAGACAAGAAAGTTTTAGAACCAAAACGCATTGAAGAATTAGCTATGTTACCTCCAAAAGATACAAAGGATTATATTGCTAAAATGTTTGAAGAAAGTTTTATTTTATCCCAAGTAAGTGAATCGTTGATAGAAAAGAATACTTTATTTAAAGTTTATTTTAATTGAAAGTTTGGTTTAGTAGATAGTCTTCTCAGGAGGAAAATTTTCTACACCTTTTTAAAAACTGTTTCAATTTAAAACACTAAATTTTAAATGTCTAGTGAAAAAATTAAACTATATAAATGGTATATATAGTCATAAATATTTTAAAACACCGAAGTGAATAGATTCTGACATTCAATATTTGTTTAGATTTTCATCATCATAGTTGGCCAGACAGCCCAATGTGAGCCGATGCCTTCTTAAGATTTCTCCATAACGACTTTTGATTTGTAATCCCATATGATTAGATACACAACATTACCTAAAAAATGTAAAATCCTTGATGAAAAAAATATTTTTTTAAGTAAAAACAAAGACATTTTAAGCTGTTAACCAACTGATAGTTCTGCACATAAAATGTCATATTTTAACCTGCAGTCTTCCTCGCATACCAAAACCGATTTTTTCATGTTATTAGATAGAAAAATAGTGTATAGGAAAAAAACATTCGGACAGTTTTACCCTTTCTGCAAAACCACCAGCTGGTTAATATATTTTAATAATTTTAGATATTTTATTTTTCTCAAATTTTATCAATGGGAAATAAACATTTTGTGAAGAAATGAATGCAGATTGTTGAATATTTTATAAAAGAGTTTTAAAATTCCAGCGACTAAACTGAAACAATTTACTTGTTTTATCACTACATTAATTTTGCAGTAAAAAAAAATAGATACCTATATTTGTTTCTCACACCCAAAGAATTATATTAATTTATTTCATTGAGAAATGTTAAAATTTCAGCAACTGAGTTTCTTGAACTATTTGCTTATTATTTTTAAAGTGGAAAAAAACGTGCATATATATAGACATTACATATATTTTTTAAGCCAAAAGATTTAACTAAGCAATAGTTAAAATATCCATTTTTGAGAATTAAAAGGGATCCTGATGCAATGAAATAAGTACAATATTCATATTTTAATTTTACAGGATATCCTGTAGATGTTGCCTCAAACTTCTAGGCAAGGTAGGGCACATCATAGATATCAATAATTGCATAGCAACCTATGACTAGAAATGTCATCTTACTTCGCTAGTGGCACTTTCCTATTATAGACATGCTGTTCATATGCCTTTGAACCTGCACTTTTATTTATCTAAAATATCTTAAATTTTATGTTTGCTATTAATTATTGTCTAAAATTGTATTCAAATAGGTTCAGTATTAACTGGTTTATCATATTTTAATGATTTGGCGAGCTTGTCCATTCTGTCTCTAAATCATTAATTCATGATAAAACAGACTGAACTATTATAATACAATTTTGGCAACAATTATTAAACATAAAATTAAGATAATATAAATAAAAGTACATATTCAAAACTCATGAAGAAACAGTTCATAATAGGGAAGTGCTCCAGGTGGTGTTCAGTAATTTCTCATGGAGTCCTATTCAATTCTTAATCCTTATGATGTGCCCCTAAAAGTTTGTTACACTCTGTTTATGTATTTCCCATTAAAACAGATTGCAATTCTTGAAATTTCTCTGTGTCGTTTAACTGAAAAATTTCATTTCGAGCCATTTGTGTATTTTATTGTTACAATTTGCTGATTTTTTTGATGATAAATTAAACCTAAAAGCGCATCATAGATGAAATAAATTTGATCTTGAATGAATATATTTTACTCACCATAAAAAAAAAATGTATCTTTCTTCTGAAAAATTTTAGTAACATTTTGTAAAGGCATCTGAAGATGCAACTTTTGATATTTTAAATAGTTCTTCTCATTTATTTTATGCACTGAAGAGAAAACTAATATTTTGAGAGATACTTACAAATATTTCTTTCCAGGAAGTTTCCAAAGGTTCTGACATCCTTTACGGAGTGACCTTCTATCTTCTTTCAATAGACATTGTTCAAGTAATAATCGTTTATTAACTTATAAAATTTATTATTTTCTCCTTGGTTTAACTTTTCTTTTAACTTCCAAAAGCAGTATTTATGTAATCATTATTTTAGTTTTAACTCAGCATTTAGTCTCTTTAGACACTATTATTGGTCCTGTGATAATGGGTAAACAATTCATTGAAATTAATTACTACTTAAGACTATTTATAGTTGAACAGTATTAGTACCTATTTCAAGTATGAAGACATATATTTGAATGTCACACTTTATCTAAGAATGGCAAATTAATTGTTCTTTTTTTTTTGTATTATTGCTTAAAAATTGAAAAGGTGCAATTATTGCATTTTGTTGTGGTCAATAATGCATTCAAAGGTCTTCTAAAGAAAAAAGCAAAGTTTGGTTTTATAATTAAATAGTTTTTGTGTATAAATTTATGACAGAATTTTCGTATCTAGTTTTATTTATACCCCTAACTGAGTTAAAAATCCTGTTGGGGAAAAACTTTCGATTTTATATTACTCCAAGATTTATGTTCATCAATTAATCAACAACAGTGAAATGGTTAAATTATAGTATTTCTGATTGTAATAGCTAAAATTCTTTGGAGGAATCACCTTCTAATTTAGGTTGTGTTGCTCTAAGTTAGATGATGTGCACATAAATTAATCATTAACAGTGAAATTGTTAAATTATAGCAGTTTTGTGATATTAAAAATCCTGTGGGAAAAACTTCCCATTTAATGTTTTGTTACTCCAAGCTTGGTGATGTGTACATAAATTAATCTACAACAGTGACAAGGTTACATTATAGTATTTCTGATTATAATAATCAAAATCCTGTGGGGGGATATCTATTTTATATTATTCTACTTTAAGCTTGATAATGTGAACATATACTAATCAATAACTGTGAAATGGTTAAATTATAGTATTTTTGATGGTAATAATAATTTAAAGACATTGCATTATACAAAAAATTAAAGTAGAAAATAATACAAGAAAAGTTTGCTTAGGTAAAATATGCTATAAAATCTGATTATTTTGTTTCATTGATAAAAAAATATTCTTAACGCTTATCATTTACACTCCCAATTAGAGTTCTCATAAAAACATAATTGTGATATGTAGCAAATTTTATATTGATTATACCAGACACATTTTATTTTATAACAAAATATTGTTTGGAATTATTTTCAGGTATGCCGTATGGTGTTAGAGAGATGTTATAAATCAGTTTTTAACCTTATATCCTGTAATGAAATACAGTATCAAGAAAATAAAAGGCTGCTAGAGAAAAATCAAAGGATTGATGCAATTGTGGCTTCCTTGAAACAGAGTGGAGCTGAAGAAGAGCAAATTGTTGAGGTAAGCAAAATTATTACGTAACATTTTGGAACTGAAGAGCTTGGTAGAAAAAATTTACTTAACATTTTAGAACTGAAGACCTTGGTGGAAAAAATTTACTTAACATTTTGGAACTGAAGAGCTTGGTGGAAAAAGTAACATTTTTTAAAAAAATATAGGATTACTTTCAAAATGATTTTGTCTGGGTATTACAATCTAAGTGGATGAAGATTAAATGAGTGTTAGGGATTGATAAATTTCATAGATTTGAAGTTGTAGACTAGAAATAAATGCAAGACATTAATTTTGCCTAGATATCTTATTGTCAGTGTATAAAGTTTAAAGCTGATTGACTCAAATAGCAACTTATATCCACAAAGCTCTCTAGTTGCATACGCTAGCCAAACCTAATTTTTAAAATTGCAGATAATCACTGCAAAATCTCAGAAGAAATCACTTGAAATATAGAAGATTTTATGAGATTCAAACCATAGTGTAAATTTATAGTAATTAAGGGTCAGAGTTCCCAAAAAATGACAAAAATATTTTTAAAAAATTTATTGCTTATAATAAAACTTCAAACTATTTCAAATGTACAGAAAAAAAAGCATTTCTCTATCTACATTTTAAAAAAAAGTTATGAATGATTTAAGATTGCTCTAATACAGAAATTTGCTCAGCAGACTAACACTTTTTCGCACAGCAAGTGCTTTTTCTCATAGATGATAATTTTGCGTTTTAATCTTAATTAAATCCCTAAGGAATTATTTCTATTTAAAATAAAGCTTTGAAGTAAAACTTTTTTATCTTAAGTATAATACACTTATTTAAACGGTACATGGAATAAGCATTTTATGAGGTATTACAATTTTTACAGCATGTTATATATAACTAACAGGAATTTTTAGCCTTTTTTTTTTTTACTTTTTTACAAAATAATTTATAAAAAATATTCTAATTGATTTATCAACAAATAAATGCACAAAATCGATAAGATGAATATTGTAAGCACTAAGAAAAAAAATTTAAAAATATGTCAAAATAAAAAAGCCTTGTGAATTTAAAAATTTAAAATTTTTTTTTTAAATTTTAAAAAAGTTAAACAGTTTAATTATTTTTTGAAGATAAATTATTGATTATAAGTTAAATGAGCATGCAAAGCATCCACAAAATGAATGATTATACCTTTATTTAAAAAAAGTGTTGTGTGACCCCTTAAGAGCTTAAATCATGAAATACTTACAATTTTTTCATCATATAATTTTATTTTAATACAAAGCATTTGACTATATAGAGATCAAACTATTTTCTTAATTACCTCTTACAAAAAACAAAAAGTTTCTAAAACTGAAAAACATGAACTTTTGAAAAATCGTTTCCTTTAGAAATCATGTTCTTTTCTCATTTTTACTTATTATTTGTCAAGAAAATATGACTTAATGAGGCCAATTTTTGATCAACATTAGACAATTTTGATGTCATCAACGAGTGGGTAAATTGAATCGAGCAGGGCGTCACACGTAAAATACTAATACGAATAATAATTTGTTTAATATTCACGTTCTTATTCTCAATAAAATACGTATAAAAAATTTTTGTTAAATTTATGATACTACATGGTGCATAGTGTTTTTAAAAAGTGCTTATTTTCGATTTTTATTTTTTAAAAGCCTTAAAGGTGGTTTTTTCATTGGGTGTTTTTAAAAAGTGCTAAATTTTCCTTTTCGAAAATGAGATTATTATTCTTTACCATGTTGATTTTCGCCAGGTATTATGCAAAAGCATGCTTTTTACATTGTTCTATCCAACTTTTTCACAATTCATTCAACAACAATCCATTTTGGCGTACCGTCAAGACGGAGCCCATAGCTTATAAAAGTGCCAATCATTACTTGCGAGTCCGCATGTCCGCCTACTGAGCTGGGTTTGGTGAGATTATTGCACTCTCTTGTGCAACTTTGTTGCATTTTGCAAGATATTCTTAATTTCAAGTTTCATTTTCTACCTTCTGATATAAAACTGGAAAATCTCTTGATTTTTTAATGGCTAATATAATCAAGAAAAAGAGTCCTGTGTCAGAAACTAGTCATTTTATCATGATCATGTAAAGTTTTTGAAAATTATTTTGCATTTTGCCAATTCATATAGTGCTTAAAAATATTTTTGAGTGCTTAAAAGGTGCTTATTTTTTGTTGAAAGATTTGGCTACTCACCCTGTACTAGAGTATTTTTACCAGACTAAATTACCAGAGTACACTTAAATTATCTATTTCGTATAACATTATAGACTATGTTATTGAAAACATTGAAATCAAAACTATTTTACATTTTCTCTAAAAAAATTTAAACTCAGCAAACTTATTGTCATTTATAACCGGAATATTGAAATTAGAATGTACCTAATACATTACAACATTTTGGAGAAAATTTAATTAAATAAAAGAGAATTAAATTGGTAAAACCTAGATCACCTGATAGAAAAAAATTTTAACTACACATGTATGGTTATAAAATAAGGCATTATATGTTAGCTAATTTATTTAATGTGGTATTTGTATTATTTATAGAATTATTTCCAAGCTTAATTTTTTTCTTCATACTCTGATCATTCATTCGGAAGTTTTGTTTTCATTTAGCTAAACCAAAGTTCATGGAAAAAAAAATTACATTTTTATTGCAACTTTCATTATTAGTAGTGTTTTAATCCATTTCCATCAGGATTAAATCTGATTATTTTTAGTTTAAGTTAACTATGTTATGTTTTTCAAATTAAATTGTGTTAAATTTCTGAATATCCTACATTTGAAATGCAATTAATCATGCAAAAATGCATTTATCTAATTGGTAATTATTTTTCATGCAATTTAACTTAATGCTATTCTTCAATTATAACAACACAAATTTTAGGTTTTTAATCATCTTTACGATTTTCCAGGAAGTCGTAAACGTAATACATTTGATTTTTATGTTAACCTATCCACGTGGCAAACTAAATATGTAAAAACATCCACATCATTTGTATTTATTCTATGAATAAACAATTGTTGCAGATTTTCATTTGTTAATAAATTTGTATATATCACAAAATTAAAACTACTCCTTGCTAAATTTTTTATTTTACAAATTTAATTTATTATTTTCTTTGAAATTATCTTAACCATTTCAAACAATTAGTTGTGTTTAAGTGAAAGTATTAAAATATATTTTAAACAAATTGTATAGATGAATATTGTAGAACTGTTTATTTTTATTAGGTACAGAATATAATATCCGAGCCAGAAAGAATACTTATTACAAAAGTAGAAAATGTAACTAAGAAAATTCATTCCAGTCAAATCCAAATAGCTGAAATGATTTCAATATTAACTATGTGGTTAGAATACAATTCATTTAAATAAAAGATGTATTTTAAGAGTTTGTAGTATTTATTTTATGACATCTTAAGGCTGTTTGGTTCACCTAATTTTAAGTTGGAAAAATTTGCTTTTATAAATAAAAGGCATGATAAAAGTAGATTTAGAAGCTTGTACAACTCACAAACTATATCCGTTCGATAACTTATTACTCAGTAAATTATTTTTTTTAACTTGAGATTTTTTTGATTTTTGTGCTAACAAAAAATTGTATGAATGATTTTTTAAAAGAGTGATTTTTTCAATTTTTGATAGTAATGGGAACAAATTAGGTTGTTAAATATTATGCGGAAAGCTAAATTTAACATATTTCTGATAGAAAATGTGCATATAAAGTTGCTTGACTTAATGCTTTTAAATTTTAGAATATTTTGGTTTGAAGAGAGAAACAATGATCTTATTCAGCATAGCTTCCCAATCTGTTCCCTTTGATTTTTTTTTTTCTTTTCTTTAATTTATTGTCAAAATTTTATCATGCCCTCCTAAATTGGCTAGCCCAAGTACAATTGCTCTTAGTTTAGCTAACATATATTTTTAATAAAACTTTAAATCCTTATTGGGAAAAAAATTTTTCAAGTGTCTTATAAAAATCTAATGGAATCTTTGAACTTTAAAAAAAAAACTTCTAATAAGGCTCAATTGCTGTTTTAATTTTTAATCATATTTTATTAATGTGCTCCATTTTCTTTGGATTTCAAAGCTAAAAATATATAAAAATATTTTTTTTAGCCCCAAGTACACACATATACCAGGTTAGGAAAGACTGAAATATAGGACAAACTGTGACAATTTATAGTTTGTTTTCCAAGGGTAATTATGAACATGCATAATTTCTGAAATAGAATACATAAAGGTACACCTTTACACTATTTTTCAGGGGCAGTTTTTTATTATTTATTTGGGTTTCAATATAAAACTATTATTCAAAGATATTCTTTTAGTTTTTCATACTCATACCTGTTATAAAAGATGCATCAGAAAAACATACATGCATTGATATGAAATATATATACCATAGGCCATTTCTTTTAAAAAGTAATCTTTTCGTGATGGACATTAATATTGCTTTTAAATGCTGTAAAAGAATTCTGTCCAGAACTATAAAGTAATATTTTGGCTGGTAACTGAACAGTTTTACCAACCAGGTTCAGTTATTGCTCTTAAAAAAGGTTTGGAAAATGCAATTTATTATGGCACTGAACTATCATTGTAAAAACTGAGGTGTTCGATCCCCAGTGGTGGCTTGAAGCCTACTCAACTTCAGATCGATAGATAACAGCCTGTCTAGGAAGTAAAGGCGGCCTGTGCGCAGTGCTAATCACAATCATGCTATTGGTTTCTTAAATTGCGAAGCTTTAACCTTTATGACACCCAGCAGACTGTTACAAGAATGCTTTACTTTACTAAAATACAATTTAAACTAACTCAGGTTAAAGTTTGTATTTTAATAATTCATATTAGTTAAGCCCCAGGTAGCAGAATTTAGAGTCAATGTGCAGTACTATTTTCAAAAATTAAAATTTGTCTATGACTTCAATGCAGTCAGAAATTATAATTAAAAGTATAAATTAAGCCTTATCTTACAAACACATGTACAAATATTTATAAAAAGTTATACACAAAAACTTTATGATGTTTAAATTTTATACAATCATACTTTTAGCTTCACCTAAAAATAGATGCATTTTTGCTAAAGCCCAATAAAGAAATCAGTAAGAAAGGATAACCTTGCATATGACAGAAATAAAATATCATTCAAAGGAAGATATTAAAAACATTGTAGTTTATAATGTTCTGATTTGCGTTTTAAGTTTCTGCAAATAAAATTTATTACCAGTACTTTGCAGACAAATAAAATGAAAAATGAACATTGTTTTGTTTTTTTTTCATATTAAATTTTAAGAAGAAAAACTACTCATATTAGAAAATAGAAAAATCTGAAGTGTAAAATAATCTTCAGATACTGTGATAATCTGCAATGCCTTCTACCGTGCTGCAAGGTTTCTGCTTTTAAAGTTAAGCCTAATGTATGCACTTTGAACTGCTAAAAATAATTTTGTTTACTTGTATATGAAAAAACTACTCAAAAGAAAAGGTATAATCTACAATTTTTATTAAACATTTCACAGTGACATTTTATACAGTGCTATATACAAATGGAAGTTAATTACTTTTGTAAGGTGAGCACATCAAATTTACAACAGCTCTGAGATGATTTCATCAGTCAGGCTGTATACAAAAGTGAAGCATGGGAAATGCTATAAAATGTGATGTCTAATAAGAGAGTGGACTAAGCACATCTGTTAATCAACTGAAAATTCAAAATGTAATTTTTAAAGTCAATTTCAATTTTTTAATTCATTTTTTTTTCTTTTAAAGTTCTATAAATACAAAGGGAACTTTTCATCTCGCAGAGAAAATATATATATATAATTTTAGAAATTTTTGTATATTATTGAAAGTAGCAATTAGAAGTTTCAATCCATTCTATGGTATTTAATTGAACTCTACATTAATGTCATTAATAGTTTAAAATTATTCTAAGACAGCAGGGTTCAGGAAGAAAATAAATATGAAACCCTGCTCTTTTTTTAAAAAAAATAACAGCTTGAGACCAGGGGGATGTTACTAATTCACAACACATGGTAGAAATTGGATAATTAAATCCATATAAAGAGCTAAACTTCTTACTTAAACACAGAACACTGACATGTTTCTATGGTCTCCAGCATATGCTCTCAGACTAGATGGATATAATTTTTTTTTCTTCTTTTAACCAGTACATTAAAATATAAATACCAAAGCTTTAAAATGATAGACTTCAAAAAATATTACAAATGTATTACAAAATTCTTTTGCAATCTCCTCTTGAGATTCGGATAGAAACTACACACATCAGGCAGCAAACAGTTACAATCAAAACATTGCATACACTCTTCTCTCACACAGTCTTATAATCTTAATAACTTATACATTCACAAATTAAGTTTTAAATACCTTCGGTTGCCGTTGCACCTCGTTCTAAAAGCGTAATGCAACTACATCAAGTCGCCAGAGGGAAGCAAAAACAGCAGACCATGTTTTCCCTATCAAAGATTGCAGACATTTTTTCTCACCATGTGTTGTACCACTCTTCATCACTTTCAAGACCAATTAATTAATCTCGCATATTTGCACATGATCCATGGCAGCAGAAGGGTGTTTTGTGTTAGCGTTTCCTTAATAAAAAGTTTCAGTAAATACTAGAGTGCAGTATGAGTGAAGGAGCTAGCACTGTTACTATGAGCCAAACTGAGCATGCTACCACTGATGCTGAGGTCATCGGCAGGTAAAGGTTCCTGAGAGGCTTCGGCGATAGCCATGGCATCAAATCCCAATCTAGCACTTTCTTCATCGAATGCTTCAATCTCTCGAGCTTGGCGTTCTAATAGTAACCTTTGTCTTTCAGCTCGTTCCTCCTGAAATTGCTGTTTTTCTAACTCCATCTAAAAAGACATGGCTAATTTAATTCAAATCCTATGTAAGTTTATGTGATAGTAGGTATACCAGATAAATTACATTCTTCCAAACAAAGTAAAAATTCTGCTGAATTATAACTTATAATTAGAATTTTTTATTCTTAAAAAAAATATAAAATGATAGTACAAGGAAATAAAAAAAAAATTTATATCAATTTAAAAATTATTTTACTTTGCTTTTTATATAGATAAGAAATCTTTAATCTACTAAGATAACCACTATATTCATTTTTTAAAACTCTTTTCAACACAGAAATTTTCAAACTCATCTTTAGAACTAAAGAGAAACCCTTAAGAAAAAGAACTGTTCCATAAGGGTTAAATAAACCTTTATACTTACTACAGACAAAACCACTAAGTAACCATAATGGACTATGTTTTGAAAAAATTAACCCATGTTAGGTATGTTACAATTCAGTTTTTAAAAATAAAAAAAAAATAAAAACTTTTTTTTGTTCTTTAAATTATTTTTTACTGTAAAATGTACACAGAGTATTCTAAGGAATATAAATTTAAAAAAAGATAGATATCTTTATTTTTGTCTAATACCTTTTTGATACTTCTTATTTTAAAAACAGTTTAAATGATTTAATGTTTAATTATTTTAAATGCTTAACAGTTTTTTTTTGTTTGTTTTGTTTTGTTAAAGGCTTATATTTTTAAATTTGTAGACATCCATATAAAAAAATAATTAACGTAACTTAGTAAATCTGTACGACTAACAGCCTATAAATTTTTTTTTAGCTTAGTGTTATGTTTATTTTATTAAGATAGAAATATAAAAAATAATTCATTTTCCATTTCATAAGTAGCAATGTTCCTCAAAATGGTGCCAAAAAAATTAGCAAGCAGTTTAACTAAATTAAAATCTATTTGTATAAAATTTTGCTAAGGAGCTTCCTGAAAACTGTAGAATTAATTTGTTGTTAACTAACTCTTAAATGGTTTCTGCCTTCTACTCTCCATGCTTTCCAACAGCACATACCAATTCTCACCAAATTATTCAACAAAAAAACATTAGGAAGAGATTGAACATTATAAGAGCTCATTTGTAGGAATACTTAAGAATTATGAATGTCTCTAAGACTGATAATCAAAATGGTGATGGAAAGTGACAAATCGTTAGGCAAATGAAAAATTTGAAACAGCTAATGGAATATGTATACTATAAATTCCAGTGAGTATATGAGGACAAAGATAAGAATAACGAAAAAAAAAAAATAAAGTAAATCATATCTTTATCAGAGAGATTTCATTGAACAAAAATAATGGAAGATTAGTAAAACCAAATATATATATATATAT
>NC_092206.1:44099460-44205323 GCF_043381705.1 Parasteatoda tepidariorum
TATATATATACACACATTTGTTTTGATTGCAATCAGACAACTTTGAATAAACTTTTCGTAATATTTGCGCTAAAAACATTTTTTATTACAAAACAGGAACAAAATTTATTTATTTTTGCCCATTTCACTTGGAATGAGCCATATGAATAATAAATCAGCAGAACAAATAAGACATTTGAAAATGCTCAAATTATATTGGGAAAATGGTAGTTAAACAAGTTTAAATGATTAAAAAAGATAACACAATATTACAGAAAAATAGTAAAATATGACAGATTTAGGTAATGAGACTGAATACAAGACTTTTAGTGACATTAGCAAAACTTCTAACTTTAATACAAACTAGAGAATGTTCTTCCAGTAAGTCAATTAGTAATGTGTATTAAATACTATCATAAATAATATACTTTCTTAATGCAAATCAGTTGAAATTAATTAAAATTTGTCACAGACAATTTTTGATAGTTAGAGCATACATATTGCTGTTATATCAACAAAACAAAAAAAAGAAGAAATTTGTTAGCTTGAAAAAATAAATTTAAAAAAATTATCTTTGTTAGTTTATAATAAATTATTTTATCTATGATAATAAATCCACGATCAATATTTCAAAGATCTTTTCTTGTGTCTTCATGCAAGGAAAAAGTTTATTACATTGAAAGTTATAAGTTACCTTTAATGTGATAAACTTAAATTTCTGGGAAAAGGTTAATTAATTTTATACTATATCATCAGCAAGATAAGATTCAAGTCATTTATGCTAAGGTTTCTTAAAATACATTAAAATACAAAATATCAACCATAAGTTTTTCATAAATACATTTGATATATTAGATAAGAGAAATTTTAAATAAAAGTTTGGCTTAGTTTGCTGAAAATGAAGCAAAATAAATAGTCATCACTAATTATATCAAAAATAATATTTTTACTTTGTTACAACTATTTCTTATTACAACTATCAATTGGGAAATGCTATTCATCGAAGAAATTTTGCTTTTTTACTTCAAAATCAATAAATAAGCACAGAACCCTTGGAAAAAAGGTGGACAAATGCACTTTCTCAATGTCACCAATGAAGTTTATAATTACAAAATTCACCTTAACTAAAAAATGACAGCGACAGAGACAATATTTAAAAAAAAAAACTATTTATAAGCAGAAAAACGAAATGGAAAGTGAATGACATCTTAAGCAGCTCATATCAACCATTATTCTGATTGTAAATGTTTAGAAAAAAATAATAAACAATCATTATCTAGATTATAAATGCTAGAGGATGTTAAAATTTTTAGTTTGTTATTAAAACTAAAATACTTACAGATTGTTTTTGTAGCATGTCAGCAATGCTCTGTTCATATTGTTCACCAAGGATGGCTAGCTTCCTCATTTGCTCTTCTTTTAATTTTTTAATAACTAATTTTTGTTCCTCTTTAGGAGTGGAAGCCAAAATTTGATTTTTCCAAGCTTTGTACTGTCTTGTTTGAATTTTGCAAGTCTCTCTAAATTGCTTTCGAATCATCAATTCTTTTTGCTAAAAATTTAAATAACAAAAAAATACAAGTATAAATGTTTGAAACTAAGCTAAAAATTAAACTTTAATAAATATATCCAAAATGTTATGCTGAATAATTTTGTAGAAAGAGAATTAAGAACCCAAAACAAATATATTTTTGTGAACTCAGTAACCAACAACTACAGCAATGAATATTCAACAAAGGAAATAAAGACAGTGCAAGTCAACATTTGAACGCTTAAGTGAATTCATTATTCATGATCCAAAAATATTCATACAATGAAGGAAAATAGATAAATCAAAGAACAAAGTGATTTATGGTATCATGTTCACATTATTAGAACTACTAACATTACAGTTTTCAGGGATGAGATTTTTCCGCTTTTTTCACTTTTATCTCTTGAATTTCAGCTTTTTTATCAAAAATTCAGATTTTCTAAAAATTTTCGGAAAATCCACCGATTTTCAAAGAGAAACAGAAAATTCTAACTACATAGCTACCAATCCTTTCTCATTTTTACTTATTTTAGCTATTTTCTCCCTTTTTACACGCAGCAGATAAGATTTTCCGAATTTTTTACCCGCCCTCCAGATAAATCCAATTTTCGTAGTTCAAACGACGCTGCGTCTGACAAACCTTTAAAGGTCCCAAGCCTGGAATCTGCTAATATCTCGACTCTTATCCATATGATTTTAATATCAAACATAGCTTTTCATATTTGCGTGTTGCGATTCTTATTCACGCGATTTGAATATTGTACGTTGCGATTCTTATTCACGAGATTTAAAAATCCAATATTGTGATTCGTGTTTACGCCTTTTTAAAAACCTATGTAGTGATTTGTATTCACGCAAGTTTAAAATTCAATGTCTTGATTTGCATTTGCGGTTTATAATATCAAACATTGATTTTCGTATTTATACGTGATTTTAAAATAAGGCATTGGGATTCGCATTCACGCATTCTAAAAATTCATAATTCTTATTTATGCAATCTAAAAATTATGCATCATGATTCGTATTTATGCGATCTAAAAATTATGAATCGTGATTTGTAATTATGCCTTTTAAAAATTCTATATCCCAGTTTGTATTTTCTCATTTTCAAAATCGTATATCTAGTTTCATATTCATGTGATTTCAAAATCCATAATTGCTATTCATAATCACGCAATTTTAAGATCAACTAGCGCGATTCTTGTAAGAAGTAAATTTTTTTAAAATTAGTTACTATAAAGGTGGTTGTTTTTCTAACGACGATTATTAGTATATGTAAGTGTTAGAACATCAGAGAAACTGGAATGGAATATATTCAAAACTTACATTCTGTGGTAGCAAAGAAGAAAAAATAGGATTTGTCACAAAATGTTTGAAGATGGACTAACGACTAAATATAGCAAACAAAAGCAATCACTTAAAAAGAGATTTAGTTAATTTTTTTTTTTGGAAAAAGAGTTAATTAACTCATCATCAAAATTTTATTTATAATTGCTGTTATTTATGCTATAAAATGCAAAATTCTTATCAAATAAAAAACAATTATCTAAACAGTTGCTGATTGTCATGTAATTTTTCAAACTAAAATAGCAATTTTTGTATGTTAAGGAGTTACTATATATTTCTACTTCACTGTTATTGATATGTTTCAAAGGGCTGTAGTTAGATTAGACTATAATATGAACATAATGATTCGGTCCATTGTTAAAGTTTTTTTTTCCCAATATAATTTAAAAAGTAATATTACTGATATATTTGCTATAAATCACATAACAGTATTTATTAAAAGAAATGAAATATTAATGTATATTCTCAGTAGTTTTAATTTGCTAAACCAAGTAGTTTTTCAAGTAATAATTGTCTTGTGTGAACTGAGGAAAAATATAATTTCCAGCTTTATTTTTTCAATTGGTAATTTTTATTTTCACTAAATGTTAAGTATCAATGTAAGCATTTATATAATAATAGATTAGTACACAATTGTATGTCGACGCATTATTTATTACCTTAAACTGTCTGGAATTTATTATTAAAGGGTTGCGCTTGCGTAAAATTCACTATCGCGGAAATTCAGCTTTTTTGCCTTTTGGCTAATCTCATCCCTGAGTTTTGCAAGTAATAATTTATAGATAAAACATTTTTTTAACAGAAAATTAAGGAATTTTACAATTGCCCATCATAAGAGGAGCCTTTAGGGCCCAAAGGCACACAGCAGATAAGTAAATACATGTATATGATATATTTCACATATATATACATACATAAATATATAGTGGAAAATCCCGTACTCGTAATTTTTGGGACTTCAGCAAGTCCGAAAATATATTTCTCCGGATAATGTCTCGAAGTAAATATCAAAACATCCTTATTCAATAAAAAATAACAAACAGATGATAATTAACATCAACTTCAATCAACAGCCTAAAATTCACATGGTTTGTGTGGTCGTGCTACTTTGGTAGCTTTTGTTACAGATTTCCACATGGTTTTTAAAATCTTGATATTTTAATAAGCCATTATTACATACTGCAAATTCTGAATCACAGATTTCAGTCAGCAATCATTTTTTTATCCAGTTGATTAGCGACGATTCCACAGTAAATCTATTATGTTTTATACCGATTGTTTTTACAGTAGTTATTAAAATGGATTTTTACTTGGTTTTTCAAAGTTTCCGCTATTATTTCATTTGGCAAATTTCGAATTGCCCATTTTGCATTAAATTATTGACAATTCACCCTTAATTTAAGATCATATTTTTTAAGGTTATTGCCATTGATTTTCAGTTTATTAATGCTAGATTTTCATATAAGGGGAAATTTTGAATCCTCCATTTGTACAATTACTTCTTGATGCCAAACATGATTTACGACGGTTCTATCGTCCATGTGGTTTTGTCAATCGCATTTTCAGCAGTTTAGAATTACCGCATAGTTTTTTAAATTTTGATTTCATTTTAATATATTATTATGATTTTCGAATTAATGACCCACTTTAATCAAATCACTTAATGACCCACTTTAGTTGTTTTAATTTAATCTCAAATCCACAATTTTTTCAAAATGTGAAACTTTTGTACACTCTGAATGAGAGAACATGATTACTGGCTGTAAAAATCACTTTGTGTGAGACGAGAAAAAAAAATACACGAATTTTTTCGCATTGTAGTGACATGCCAGATTTTATTTCGATGATATTCCTTTTTTTCCTATTATATCGGAAATTGGATTAAAACCTAACAAAAATCAGAAGTCTGGTAAAAATCATAAAGAAGTGGAAATTAACAGAAAAGTGGAGGATTCTTATCCCTCAGACCCTTTTTTTTTTTTTAAAGCAACAATAAAAAAAAGTAAATAATAATATCGAAACTGGAAAAAGAGTTATTTTTCCAGATTTCTAGTAAGAAATCGGGGGGAAAAATAGACTTTTCCAGTAAATGGATGTTCAGATATGAAATTAGCGCACATATATATAAATATTTGACTAAAGTTATATTTTATATATGTTTCTTTCCAGGCTGACTTATTATTATCAAGATTAAAGGATTTTAAACTAAAGTAAATGTTTATAAGATCTTTCAGGAAGTACAACTTACATTTAAGTGTAAATTTACTTAATGAGATTAATAATTCTTTAACATTTACCAAATAAATAAAATTGATTCGCTGCTTTAATTTCCTTTCTGCACTTATTCTGCTCAAGATTATATAAATTACATACATAGGAAGATTAATTAGCATATTATAATAACAAATATCTTTACTATGTTCATAACTTTGAGTAACTCTTGAACATTGAAATAGAACATTTTATAAATATTCTTCTTCTATTGGTATGACAGCCCTTTGTGGGCCAGAGCCTTCTTCCCGGCTGCTCTTTTTTCTTTGTCATTGTTCTCATGGAAATTCTTAGGATTTCATAATCCTCTTCCACACAGTCAAGCCATCTGATCTTAGGCCTACCTCTAACTCTAATTCCCATTGGTTTATAATTGAAAATCTTAAATGTCAAGGAAGAAGGGTTCATTCCACAGATGTGACCCGCAAGCTTTAATCGGCTTATTTTGAGGTTTTGTTGATATCAGCTTCCTTGAATAGGCTATATAGTTCAAAATTATGTTGTTGTCTTCATAAGCCATCCACATTTATAGCACAGAAACTCTCTCTAAAAAACAGCAAGCAAGTCAGCTTGTGATTTAATTAAAGACCATGTTTTGGATCCATAAGTTAAGACAGGTCTAATGATTGTTTTATATAGCATCATTTTTGTTCCTCTTTTAATAAATTTTGACTTTAGAAATATGTTTAAGCCCTGAAGGCATCGATTAGCTGCTATAATGTGTCTCTTTATTTCTGTGCTTATATTATTTAAGGCATTAATATTTGAACCAACATAAGTAAAATTGTCAACAAATTTGAATTTACAATTTTCTGTTTCTAAAAATTTGCAGATGTTTAACATCTAGCATGTATTTGGTACTGTTTTCATTAACAACTAGACGCATCTTTTCTGAAGAATTCTTAGAAGCTGTAACTGCTTCCAACAATGCTTTTTTTGTTTGTGCGATTATTACCAAATCATCAGCATA
Organism: Parasteatoda tepidariorum; assembly: GCF_043381705.1. Classification (NCBI taxonomy): domain Eukaryota; kingdom Metazoa; phylum Arthropoda; class Arachnida; order Araneae; family Theridiidae; genus Parasteatoda; species Parasteatoda tepidariorum. Next base: position 44,105,559 of record NC_092206.1, read on the forward strand.
AGCCAGGATTTGCACTATTAATTTTGTGCCTCGACATATTGCCAAGAAAAAATTCCTATCTTATGCACTTATTTTGCAATTTTTTGTTAGTAGTACATATAGAAGTATTACAGAATAGTTCATAGAATTTAGAATCATTTTTCTTTTTCAGAATGAATCTTATTTTTCTAATTTTCAATATATATCTTGAAAAATCAATGTATTTCATAATTATTGATTTTTTACCTTATTAATTGAAATTAATGATTCTCATTAACAAAACAGTAATTAAAATATTATTTAAATTGGCCATTTTAATGATTTGAATAAGATTGTTGATTACTTGTGAAAACATTATAATTATTAAAAAAATATACAAAACACTCTTTGTTATTAAAGTTACAAGAGAAAGGCAAACCTTTAAGCTTTTTGGCTGCTGCTTAACTTCTAAGGCATGTTTTTTTCGAAGCTCTCTTTCTCTTCTAGAGTTATACTCTTGTTGATTGGCTAATTCAGTTTGGTGCTGTTTACGAACATGTTCTTCTCTTAGTTGATGAACAGTCCTTTGTTGACGGTATTCTAATTCTTGAGTACAGTCATGATGGTGAAGTAACATAGAATGGGCTTGTACTAGTTGAGACTGTCTCTTATTTAATTCCTATAAAACAAAGCATTCTTTTATTAGAAATTTTAACAAAACTGTTTGAGGAAATTATATTATTAATAAATTATGAATTTTAAAAGTTAATCATTTAACTAATGTGAAATGATCGTTAAAGCCTAGAAAATTTAAGATAATTTATGATGAAAGCATTTGTAATTAAGAAAGTGATAAATATACAAAGATTAATAAGGTATCCTAAAAGGCAAGCTTATAATGATATCCTTTTAAATTCTCATCTTCTAGTTATAGTCCAAAATTACAATGTTGTAACAATAAAACTTTAATTTAGAGGAAATTTCACCCATGAACAGCTAAGCATTGTTAAAAGAATTAATTTTTAAGAATTAATTAAGCATTTAAAAACAGCAGACACAATCCATTTACTTCAAAGGCTAAAGTAGACATACTCACATCTCTTAGAAGATTTTGTTCCATTTGATGATACTGTAATAATTTTCGTCTACGAAACTTTCTAATTTCTAAGCGATGTGTATCAGAGTGTTCTCTTTGAAGGCGTTGCATGGATGCTGTTTGGCGTTGGAGAACTTCTTCCTTGTGATTTCGAATAACATCGTCTCTTTGCCTTGAAGAACCATCACCACTGATTTCCTGTAAGTTCAAACACATTAAATAACTAAAAATCGCTACTACTCAATAATATAAAAATTACTTCTATTAAAATTTAGCTACACATTTTTTCTTTTAAAAAAAATATATCTTTACTACTAAAAACCAATATTTTTAAAATAAATGAAGCTTCTACTTAAAATATCTTTAGAACATAATTTATTTACTTATTCTCCAGTTTTTTGAAGAACAAATTAAGCATCAGTAAAATTTGGAAAGTCAAATAAAGAAAATATAGCGACAGGAGAAAGTTGTTTATAGAACATCTTTTATTGTTGAAAACTGCCTTATACTTAGAAATTAATATTATAACTTACAGCTAACCACAACATACTTTTCAGCTATTATAAATATTTTTAAAAAATAATTTGACACTTTTTTTTTTCCTCTGAACTTGTCTATAAAATTCAACCAAAGCATTTTTTTATATTCATAATGAAAAAATTTAATGCATATTCGAACTCATTATGCTTTTTAAATGTTTTATAAAACTCAGTCTATTATAAAAACAATAAATACAAGTTAACTACTTAAATTTTTACTTAACAAATTAAAATAAAACTGAAAATATATATTTAAAAACCATAATTTACTTTCTGAACTTCAATTACAATGCAAACATTGAAATGGCACTTCTAGTCATCAGGACATTTTTATGTATGTTGAATTTTCATGAAGTAACGCAGGTTAATAAATTCATATAGATAATTCTTTTATGAGAAAGAAACAAAAATATTGTTTCTGCAATAAATTATATTTAATTTGAATATATATAATTTTAATTATTTAGATTACGATGCTAAAGCAAACTAGTTGTTTCTTAATATAAAATACAAATAATAATAGAAGGTCTAACTTCTACTGTAAAATAAGGGCTTAACTAGACAAAATTTTTGATTAAGCATTTTATAAAAATCATTCGAATTTCTTAAATTTTGTATGTTTTGGTATAAAACAAAATAAAGTAATTTCGCAAACTAAATAAATGTGAAACAAATTTAACTCACTCTTTTTAACCTGTCTTTCAAATACTTATACTCTGTTTTCTGTTGAGCTTGATACCGTTTTATTTCATCTTCATGTTGTTGTGATATATTTTTACTAATTCGCTTTTCACTAGCTAAATTTTGTTTGAGCTAAAAAAAATAAATAAGAATATAACATATTAAGACACTTAAGATACAACAATACTTTAAAGACATTTAAATTAAGCAGTCTCATTTATAGACTTGCTGCTTTATAAGTATGAAAATAATATGTACTGTTTGAGTGTAACAAGAACTTCTAAAGGCATAAGACTAGTCTGCTGGCAATCACTATGGTGATATGAAGATAAATTGCTTCGAATATGGATGTGGTTGTTCTCTTTGGTGTATAAAGGAAGAATCATTTCTTAAAATTCTGTGCCAAAAATGATTTTATTCTTGTTTTTACAGCAACAGACAAAATTTTGAGTTGGGGGAAGTTCTCGTGAAAGCTGAACAGTACTATTCAATTTTATAAACAAAATTTCATTTAATATAAATGATAGAAAATTTTCTATTTGCTTGAAGTGAAGCCATTTTTAGAAGTTAGAGAAAACATTTAACAATTTGCTCGTAAACCAAATATGCTCTTAATTTAAAAGGTTTCCAAACTTTTCGTTGATAAGCCACACTATGTATTTTGTGTTATGTTTTTTTTTTTTTATTGTTAGATATTTACGCAAAAAAGAAAAATTAAGTTGACAAAACCCAATAAAAATAATCAATGCTGCTTGACTATAAGTTATACCAATTGCAATAAAAATAATGCCTGAATGAATATAATAATCAAAAGCAATTATGAAATGACAATTGATTTTCATCAATTGCTGAATTATCATGAAATGCAACTTTCATTTGTAATTTTAAAAAAATAAATAAACTAGGATTCATCACATTAATAGATCACAATATTAAAAATAGTGAGTTGGTGATTCTTTTTAAGTAACATTTAATGATTCTATGAGCATTCTTGGTTTGATTGTTTTTGATAAACATAATAGGTTGATAGATATACCATCAATGCATGCAAATCATTTAATTATGCTTTTAATTTCGAGAAAAGAAAATTAATTTCAAAAATATTTACCTTTCTTTCTAATTCTTGCTGATGCTTCATTTGAAGTTTTTCAAGTTCCTTACTGAATTGAGTGAGAATATTTTCATATTCTTTGTCTAATTTTTGCTTATGTTCTTCCATTTCTTGCCGACATTTGGCTTCAAGCTAAAGCAAAATTTAAATTAACAAGAGGTTTAAATTAAAAGTTTCAGGAATAATACATATATCTAACACACAACACTTTTAAAGTATATTTTATATATGTTGTGTAATTTTTATAAATAATATATAAACATAAAACAATAAAACAGGTATAATAGTCATCTTTGTTTTAAAACTTTACGACAAATTTTATGATGAGCAAAACAGGCACAAAGAAGAAAATTTTTTAATTTGAAGCTTTTTACAAATGTAGAAATAGTAGCAATCGAAAAGTCTACAAGAAATAGTTAAGTCACTATTGACTGGGATCTATTATTTAAGAAAATTATCCTCAAATAACTGTAATATTTTATATTATAGAAAGTATTTTCTACTAAAATGGTTACAAAAGAGCTAATGAAACAATTTATTCCCACAAAAGAAAAAAAAATTATAAGTGTGAATTAAATACAAGAATGAAATATTAAATGAACCAGTTACATACTATTCAATATATATTACAAAATTTATAGAAATTGAATATTAAGGGAGTGGGAAGTTTTGCTTCTATATAATTACAGTCATTGTTTGAAGAAATATTATGATGATTTTAATGAGCGGCAATAAATATATATACTAGTAAAATTTTGTCAAGCAGATTTATTAGATTTTACTTACTTGTATGAGAGCTTTTTGATGTTGGCGTCTCATTCGCTTGTAGCCAGACATCTGTTCATGCATATGATTCTCTTGTTCATGTTCCTTGATTTGTCTAGTAACAATTGATGTTGTTCTAATTGTAGCAAAATTATTTGCTCCAACATCTGCACTATTCAAACTGGTAGATGATGAATTCTACACAAATAATAATAATAAAAAAATTCCTTTTTCAGTTCAGATAAACTAATTATATTTTAAAAGATTATAATTTCAAAACAATATAAGTTTCAGAAATAATATAAATAAAAATTTTTCTCACATCAAATTTGTCCCTTTGGTTTAAACAAATTGAAATAAATTAACTATCAAATCTACTTTATAAGACAGAAGATTTCAGCAAGTCAAAAGTAATTAAAAAGGATAAAATTTTTAAAAAACTATCAGAAAAACTTAACATATAAAAATTGACTCCTGGGTGCAAGTTGGAAAAAAGACCAAGACTGAAAATTTTCTGACTATACCTAACATACACAATACCCCCTCGACATATGCAAACTATCTAAGAAAGCTTTACCATAATACATCAAGTTTAAACACTGTACAAAAAATATTTATTCATTTTGTCTTTTGATAAAATAACAACAGGACATAAGAAAGCAGACCAATAACGTAGACCTAAAAAATATTTTTAAGGTCAGAAAAGAAAAAAAATTCCGATTTCCGTCTTCAAGTCAGTCTTGTTTCCGTCTCACTTCCGACCGCGGACATTTTCGAGAGACGGAAATCCGTCCTGAGGACAGAAGACTTGCACCCATGATTGACTCAATGCCAAAAATGTTCTAAAATGCAAGGAAAAAAAGTATCAAATATGAACATTAATGACTTAAGTCTCCAACCCACAAAACATGCAATAATAAATAAATTTTCTAGCGTAAATACGCAATAAATGATAATTTTACCGATGGACTAAGACGAATTCCACCCCTTTCACGGAATGAAGCTGGATAATTGTAAGTGGAATCTGTTTCAGACGCTGGTGGAAGACTACTCGTACTACTGCTCTGGCTTCCAGCACTTATATTTTCACTCTGCTGACTGTGTGTACTAGCAATGCTATTGCTTTTACTGCTATCTCCACCAATTTGATCATCTTCCTAAAAACAAAAATTATTGACCTGAATTAACACCACAATAAACATGCATACATATATTACAGATAATTAAAGTTCAGTAAGAAATAAATAAGAAGCAAAAGCTTTGTAAGTTTATTACTCCAAAAAAACATAATAATAAAAATCTAAAATAATAAAAAGTATCACTAAAGGGGTTACACATTTTTTGAATTGAAATTTTCAGAAACTTATTTTAATAAGCAGTTAAAAATTACAAATCAAAGCCTTAAAATCAATTTTAATTTTAAGTAACTTAAAATATTACAATAAACTTATATATTATTAAAATATTACACTAAACTTAAATACAATGAATTGATGAGTACATTATTAACAACAGCAATATATTAAAAATTTCTGAAGGTTGAAATCACATTAGATTACAGTTAAATAATTTTAATAAATTTAAAAAAGGTTATTATCTTTAACAAAATAAATAGCAGAATGCAAATTTTTGGTAAAATAAAATACTTATGCACTGAAAAAGTTTTAAATATTATTAATATTAATTTTTATTTATAAACCTTACTCATAAAAATTCCATATTAATTAAAATTGTTTAAGTACATAAAAAAGGATATTTAAAATATTGACTAAAATAATAAAGAATAAGTATGAACATCCGTAACAAAACTACATAATAAAAACAGTTCTATAGATGGTTGCTAATCAGCATTTAATTAGTACTTACAGTACTGTCTTCTTCAGGTTCGCCAGTACTCACTTCGTTTTCTTGGGAATCCACCATTAAGATTTTCTTCATTTTACGGTAATTTAAATTGTCTAACTCTCTAACTGCAGCTTTTGTACGGTGTATAAGATCCATTATTACTCTGGAAGGTCGAGGGCTAATTATAAATGGATGCTGAAAGAAAGAAGAAATATCTTTCATAAACAGGAGGTAAAAGAATGGTTATGCAAGCCTCAACACATGAATTAATGACATGTTATCATAGTCAACTAGAGTAATCTATTTTATATAACTCATTAAAAAGCAATAATTTTACTTCTGAAATATGGAATGATTCTATTGTAAAATAAATGCCTTTATTGATCATAAGAATACACGATTTTTGTCTTTTGTGAGAGAATAAAAACAATAAAAATATTAACATGCTGGAACTATTTAGCTATGAAAGTATATATGAAATAAGTAAAATTATTATATCAAACAAATTGAAGAATTTATATAAATTCTGGAGTACTAAGGATCATTGAAAGAAAACATTATAAGAATTATTATGTAGTGTATTTACTGTTTTCTAAATCACTTTTTAATAAGTACTTATAACAGAAATTCTTTTGTACGACTAAAAAACATATAAATTATTTAATTAGTAGCAAGTTTAAAAATAAAAGATTTAATAAGAAAGCTTTACAATTATCATTTCATAGGATAAGTTGCTTACATGTTAAATTATAGATAATGAACAATATAAGGCTTCTATTATAATTAGGCTTTAATTTTATTTATTTTTGCATCAACAAAAATCCTTAATTTGAACAATTCTTTTAGGGAAGGAGTCTCAGAGTTATAGGAGTTTATTATTGAAGTATTTTACAGTTAATAATAACACTAAACTGAATTTAAAGGACATAAAATTAATATAACAGGAGATAGAACTAATCAATCAGAAAATAAAGCTTGATGACATTTTTAGAAATAATCTCACTCAGCTTCCTCATTTTTTTTTAAACCTAAAAAATGCTACAGCTATAAATCAAATTAGGATGCTCAGTTTGGTGCTGTACTATGTCTAAGAATGCTGCCATAAGCTTTTAAAAAAAGTTTTTTTGTTCTTGTCTGCATAAACTTGACAGCTAATGATGCAACAAAAAATTGACCAACTATAATTTTCAATTATAATTTTCAATTATAATTTGAACATACTTAGCAGAATTATATATATTTTTATGACTTATTATTACTAAATTATAGAACAAGTGTAAACTAATTAAGAGTAGTAAATAGAACCAGAATTAAATAGTTAAAACAAAATTGAGTACAAAAATCTATCATATTAATAAAAAGTACTTGTTCTTAAAGTGTCCTTATGTAACCTTAGATTCTACCATTACATTAGAAATCAAACAAAACCAAAACCTTAAACATTGAATTATTAGAAAATACTCTATTTTTGAAGATTAGTTTCAAATTTATTAATCAAAAAGTTTTTACCTGTAGCAATCTGGCAGCTATCGGTCGATCAGTAGGATGCTTTTGTAAACAGGTTTCTACAAAGTGATGGAAAGACTCTGACCTAAATAAAATAAATAAAAAAAAATTTGTTTTTCAAAATTGAAAATAAACTATTATTATTCCAAAATATAAAATCTTTACATTTTTTCAATTAATTAATGATAAGAAATACTATAGAAACACTATTACAGAACAATATATAATAAAAGATAATTAAATATAATTTATACTTTTAAAAAAAATAATAACAATGAACAGCAGTCCTTTATTGCATTCAGCCTGCTGGACAAGAAAAAAGTAAAACACATCATATAATGTGACATAAAAAAAGCATTATATAAAAAAGTAATAGTATTTTGAATTTTTGCCATGATATATCACAGAACTTGAGTATTTTCGACTAATTTTTATAAGCTATGAAATAATTTGTCACACAATCTTACGATACAGTGAAGCTGCTTTGTTTTATATTTCTATCCATAAAAGATAAATTTAGCACAACTTGTAGCAATTGCAAATAATTTGATGTTTTATGAACCTTTTCTTATCAATATATTAGATAAGTTCAATTGGGGCTAAGAAAGTTTATTAATTGGAAAATTTTAAAAAAAAACTAAAAAAGATCAGGACAGAGACTCAAAAGTTGGTTAGATGATGGAACAAAAAATCTAACCATTATAAAACTTACTTAGTGGAAATCCAAGACAAAGAAAGGTTTGGAACAAAGCTACTCAGCAAGCAAATGCCCAACGTCGGCTGTAGTACCATAAAAGGAGATAGAGATAAGTTCAAAGAAAATTGTGTTAGGGCAAGAATTGAAAAAAATGAGCAATATAAGGGTGTACAGTTTAGTGAGGAGGTCACTACTGCACCATTATATACATACATTGATAATTATCATCATCATTAGCATGACAGCCCGGATGAGCTCTAGCCTTCTAGAGGATTCTCCCTCATCCTCGCCTGTTCTCAGCAACGGTTCTTAGTTTTAACAGCTCAGTACGAGAAACTCCTTATCTACAGAAACGGGCGGGCCATTCGAGTTTGGGTCTTCCCCTTGGTCAATCCTCAGATGGCCAAGTCATAAAAATTTTTTTAGATGTACATTCATCAGGTGATTACGTTAGATGGTCAGCCTATTTTCTCTTTAAAATTCTGATATATTTGGTAAAGTCATGTTCTTTGTAAAGGCGGCAAAGTTCATATCCTGATAATTATCTGATTTTCTCATTATTGCTAAGAAGCAATTAGGAAAACAGAATATTCAAAATCAGGTATTTAAATTATAAAAAAGAAACATTTCCCTAAGCTAATTTTTTTCTCATTCAGATTTCAATAACTAAATAAAAAAATTTTGGTATCTAGCATATATCAAAATACGTACACAATAGGAATAATTGTGTATCTATAATATATAAAAAATAAAAAACTACCAATATATGAAACTACCAAATATATAAAACTACCAAATATATAAAAAACTACCAATCAAATATTTTATATATTTATTTATCATATATCCAAATAGAATTTTAAAAAAATAAAGCTACTAACCAGTCACCAGGCCCTAAAGATGGCGAATCATTTTGGGCTATATGATACAAGGCACTCATTGCATTCATGTTGAAATAGGGTGGCTTTCGTTCAGCTAAAATTAAAAACAACAAATTTGAAAAAGAGTCACAAGTCAGTTTAAAGTTATTGTACAAAAAAAAGGTCAAACTTTAAAACAAAATTTTAATAAATCACTAAATGAATGTGTTGACAAATATAGTTCATAAAAATAAGTTGGAACTAAAAAAAATCTTACAATAAATTTCTAATTTTATGATTAATTGGTTAATCTAAATTTTGACACTCACAAATTATTGACACAATATGATGTACAACAAAACACACCTTTATATCTTTAATAGGAGAAAAATAAGTGAAACAAATTATTTCCTTCAGATGCCTTGAGATAAAATATTAATATATATATTTTATGAATATTATATTAAAAAACGTAAACCTTTGTGAAAGACAAACAATCAAATCACAAATCATTTGCTGAAGATTAGCATTTTAATATTATTCAAAATGCAGCGAATTTTGAAGAAAAAAAAAGGCAGAGGGATTTCTATTATTAACAAAGTTCATAATAATTTTGCTAATAATTATAACAAATGAAAAAACATTTAAAAAGTTTTTTTAAAAAATAGGACATATTTTATGAATCACATCAACCATCTGTATTAGGTCTAACTTTTTTTTCTTGTTTTTCTTCTTTCAATCAACATTACATGTTATGTTAATTGAACTCTTAGATTACTAAAATATATCAATCCTTATAATTTTAATTAATATTTTAATAATATGAATTATTAAGCACAGATTCTTTAAACTAAAATACATTTATGCCACATTTTGTTATTATTCACTTTTAATTCCTACTTAATAAAAATATTTGACATTTACCTAATTCAATGCAAGTTATGCCAAGTGACCATATATCAACCTTGCCATCATACTGTCCTTCATCCATTGCTAAAATTACTTCTGGTGCCATCCAGTATGGTGTGCCAACAAAAGAGTTAGCGGGTGAAGCCATAGACGCTGACCCAAAATCAGCTTTAAATTGAAAGAAAATTCAAAAATTAATAAAAAATATCAGCTACACATTGTACAAGTTAACATTACACTTAAACTGTTCAACTAACCCAATTTAACTGTGCCATTTTCAGTTAGCAATATATTCCCAGCTTTAACATCTCTATGTATTCTCCCAAGAGAGTGTAGGTATTCCAAACCTTGAAGAGCATCTTGGCAAATTGCTGCTATTTCTTCTTCTTTGAGAGGCTTTTTGTGCACTATAATTAAAAAGATTTTTTATAACATAACTTGAAAGTAAAAGAAAATTAATTAGTTTAAATCTTTTACTAACAAAATTATTATTAAGTTGAGAAAGTTTTCAATAAAGAGCAAAAATCTGACAAAATTGTAGATGTAAATACACTTTTCAAATACTAATTTCTTGAAAATTATAGAAACTCTAAAGTAAGCAAATATGGAGGCATACTTTTAAGAGCATAAATAGTTTTAAAAACAAATTATGTTTCAACAATACTTAAAAGATTTTATATTAAAGACTTAGGTTTGGATTCCTTGAAACTGTTGAAAACAAAATTATAAATCATGCACACATATATGGCTAAAACATCCCCAAAATTGTAAAAAATAAAATTAATTCTGTAGTAAAATAAAAATAAAAAAGTAATCTATTGTCATTTTTTATTGATTAAACAGGCATTTGTTAATCCTATATTTAAAAAATATGTATTAATTTGAAAAATACTTTAAAAAATGTGAAAGGCTATCTCCTTATCTAAAATAATTAACACTTCTTCAATAAAACAGCACAAGTTTTGATTTTATTTCTCTTGTTAGCTAAAAAAGTTATAAAGATATCTTAAGAATATTTTAAGAAAAAAATACACCAAAGATATTACCATTAAACTTAAATACATACATTATTTACAGACTTACCAACTCCTTTTAATCGTAACTAGCTTAAGTACTGAAGAAATAATAATTAAAGATTCACGAGTAAACAATAATTCAGTGTTTCCACGTCGGTTTTATTTTTTAGATTTATCCTTTGGCCTCTTAAATCCTGCAACATTGAATTATATATATATATAAAAGCCCAAATCTTTAGAAAATTTTCTTTTTTATTACTTTGGAAGAAAATTACAATGGAATGAAATGGGTTTTAAATGGAAACAAAATTGGAATGAATATATCAGGGTTCTCAATTCTGATTACCATTGCACAAAATTGTTTCCATGGGCAATAAAACAATCGAAGTTGCAAAATTATTTTTTTCCAGCAAATTACTTCAGCAAGAATTCATTAAGCTAACATTATTTTTTTTATTTAACTATTTTTACTCTAAAGATTAACTTTACTTCTAAGGCTAGTCAGATGTCAATGAGAGCACTAACATATACTTATGTTTTGAATCAACAGATTCTATACTTTCATAGAACAGTAAAAAAAATGTTTATTATCACAATTTGTTTCAAAAAATGCATTTTTTTTTAAAAATAAATTTTGTTAAATTAAAATACATAAGAACATTTATCAAAAATAAAACTTATTGCGAAATTAGAGACTTTCCACATACTGCACTGACTATATATCAACTGCTACTGCTTAAAATAATCACTTTCCAATTCAGTTGTAATAAAAATATTAGCAGGATTTTTTTTTTTAAGACTGAACTTATTTTGCAAAATATCTGGGTAATTCCCCAGTTTTTAGATGCATCCCATAGGTAAACTAATCACCTATGATATTAAAATATTTACATAAAAAAAGCTGTTGTAAAAAAAAAACAGTAATTTATGATAAAAACCCTTTTGATACATAAGTCATTTCACCTGATTTTAAGAATTGCATGATAAAAATAGATTTTCAATATAAATTTTTAAGATAATTGAACTTGGTTTAATTTAAAGGTTTAAACATAGCAAAGATTAATTTTTATGTGTTTGTAGAAGATAATAGCTTAATTTTCTCTTACATGAAAATATGTTATCCTGAAAAAGTGGTTTTTAAAAGAAAGAAATTTGGCTTAATGCATAGTTGATATTTTACAAATAAATTTTATATTTCAGATAGAATGCAGTCTTTATTGAAGATAGTTATTAAAAATTATTTTTTGTTTGAAATAATTTGAAATAATACCTTCTATTATGTCTGAAGCTGAACCAAGACAGTATTCCATAATAAGCTGAAATACATTGAAAATATTTAGTAAAAAAATTTGTTTTGCAAAGAAGTAGAAGACAAAAATAATTATAATAAATACCCAAGCTGTATGCTCTTTTAAATAACATCCTTTGTAATCTATAGTATTTCGATGTTTTAGTTGGCGTAGAAATTTTACTTCTTTAATTATGTCTTGCCATTTCTAAAACAAAAATATATTTGTTAAACATATTTTTAGCTAAGATTTATTTGATAGAAAAATTTAATTCTAACATTACATTATGAGTGTTTTCTTAAAAACAATACGTAAAAATATATATAGTATCAATTATACATAATTTTTTATATCATTAGTAAAACTACATAAGCTTTGAATTATTTATAGTAATACTAACTATCACAAATAATATTTAAAATTAATTAGAGCCAGTTTTAAAAACTTTCAAGTTACTGAATCTGAAGAAAGTAACCATTTCTTAAATAACTGATGGATCACTCAAATAAGATTGCAGAGCATAACTTAAAAGATATAAAAATCATAACTGGTATAAAACAATAAAAAAATAAGTAATGGGTGATTATATAAAAGTCATTTAAATTTGAAATGATTCAACTGTAATTTCAATCTCTAGTTCCTAAATACTATTATACTGTTCCAGAAAACTGCATAAGTTTTGAATTATTTATAGTGATACTAACTATCACAACTAATATTTAAAATTAATTAGAGCCAGTTTTAAAAACTTTCAAGTTACTGAATCTGAAGAAAGTAACCATTTCTTAAATAACTGATGGATCAGTCATTATGATGACTTTTGTGTAAAATGCACTTAACTTAAAAAAAAAATTATAAAATTAATATAAAATTAGATATTAAAGAAAATGCTAGATCATACAACTATATAAAAATTTGTATATTGTATACATGAGCCACAACAAAGGCAAAATGTGTCACATTAACAGTTTTTTCAAACATAAATTCTACCTTATTATTGAAGTCAAATAAGAGATAATTAAATTACATTAATAAACTTTAATGTGATTTATCAGAAGTAATATACCTAGCTTGATGTATTCATTACACAACATAATAAAAAAGACAAATAGACATTTTAATAAAGCTTTTAGTGTTTAGTAAATAAACTTTAGGAGACATACTAATATAAGCCTTTATTCACATGCGAAATAAAAAAAGCAATTTTTCTGTCTTCCAGCAGTATTTCTCTAGTTCTGAGTCATAAAGATGTGAAATATAGAAAACAATTTTTCAAAAACAGCAAAAAATTAAATTACATACCTCAGCAGATTGCTTTCCAGTAAAAGACATCTTTTTGATAGCAACCACTTCTTTTGTGACTGCATTTCTTGCCTACATAAAAAGAACTTAAGTCACATATAAAAAATAAATATTCGATATAAAGTTTATGTCAACAATGCCTCAAAGTGTCATATTTTATCTGAACTATTAGATTTTTGAAAAAGCTAATTTAGCAGTCAACTATGATAGGTAGGTTTAATATATTCATATACATACATATTTAAAAATGAGTAAAGATGGAGTTTACCCAGCACATTTAACTTTATTAGAACTAACTAGCTTTATTATATCAGTTAAAAATTTAACATTTAATTAGATAGACTTTAGGAGAAATGTAACAGTAAAAGTGGAAGAATTATTTTGTATTAGTACGCATGCTATGGAAAGGTTTTAATTCTATAATCAATTGATTTTTGCTACATCTGATTACATAAATAATCGAAAGCATAATAATTATTAATATTAATTATCCTTTGTTTCATGTTTTTTAAAAAGTATTGCCTATGCAAAAAATAGCAACTTTTTTAATTTTTTACAAATGTCTATTAGCTGTAATAAGAAAAATTATACCAATCTGAACAGTTATAAATAATTTTCTGAGTAAATATTGTAATGTTAATTTGTGTGTGAGAGATAACAGAACATATTGTACTCAGGATCTATTCAAGTAAAACAAAACTGAAATCACTTATAAAGCTATAATTAATAATTTGGCAACAGTTTTGTTAAAGAAATAAACTATTTTTATAACAAATAATTTCATTTATTGCTATCAATTAAAACTATTCAATTGGATCTCTTAAACACTATTTGATTCAGTGTTATTTCAATCAGAAAAGACAATCTTCTTTGCTTAACTAATGTTTGAATAATGTCTCTTTCAAACATTAAAAAATCGTCCAGTGACTTTTTAAGCACAAAAAATGTAAAAATGATTTACATTTAAAAATGATTAAAAGCTTGGCAAATTTAAAAGTTTTTAAGACTTAAATAATAAGGCTCAGATTTAAATGTTCTAATTAGAGAAAATATCTCTGCTAAATTGGATACTTACTTTTCAATTGCACTTAAAAATACTCATAACTATTTCAAAAAAAACAAAACAAAAAAAAAAAACATTTTTTTCCAAAGAAAACACATTTTAATTACCTAATTCAGAAATCATTTATTCACACACTTGTCTATTCAATATCAAATTACACTTATTTTATTATTTTAACAGAAACCACCTTAAGCTGATAAGCTGAAAATAACAAAGCTAGTTTTCTTAGTATTTTTAAAGTCTTTAAGAGGTATTCCAAAATTAGAAAAAAAATAAATGGATCTTTGAATGAAACTATTATTTTAAATTCCCAACATCAAACAAAATGCATACATAATATACAGCTCCAAAACTTCCATGTCCAATTTCTCTTAGGTCAATAAATATCTTTTCCGGATCTTCTCTGTCAAACAATTCAGCTATTTCAGGATCCCTCAAATTACCAGGTCTAGGGGAAAAAAACAAATATAAATTAAATTTAATTATTATAACATAACTTCCAAAGAATGTGCAGTAGGTATTCAACTTTTAACAAGCTTTACAGATGTTAAATTGTGTTTAAAAAACAACAGTTATCAGTTTTTATTGTACTTATGGTAAAAGAATAGAGTTTTGAATATTCAAAACAATAAGCAGGAGCTAAGTAACAAAATTAATAAATCAGGGATAGAATTTTGAAAAGAACACACTGGACTGGATATTATTTTAAAAATACAAGAATACTTTTCTCTACAAATAAAAGTTTATTATCAAAATATTTTATCCAGTTCTGAAGTGTTTCTTGGCATAAAAAAAAGAGAAATAAAAAATAGAGAAAATCTTCACTTTCTGATATTAAACTTTTTTAACTCTATATAGTACAATAGTTCTCTTTTCTTTTCAGGTACATGCTCACTGGTTTTGAATCACAGAACTAGCTCATTATAACACCTCAGATTACTATCATGACTTAATTGTTTCATCAGACAATGCAATATAAAATTTTAATAATCAAATCATACTAAAACATTAAGAAAATAAAGCCAACTGCAGACAAAACATTTATTCCTTTAATATTTTTATTTCAACTTTTCAAATGCTTGATCATTTATAAAATTTATAGAAACTTCTTTATCAATTAAGAAATAAAAGTTTAAATCAAACAGTTATTACAAATTACATCTATTTATCTTGAACATATATTTACCTCGGTAAAGAAGGCATGGTAATCCCAACCAAATTATTTCATTTGCAAGACTTCAAAATGTTCTTATTGCTGCTTTCTCTCCAACAAATATGATAAAAGCAACCTCATGATTTCACTACATTCTACAAAAACAAAAATTTTATTCTTTAAGAAATAAGTACATTTAAAAACAAAATTTTATTCATAAGAAATTAATGCTACACTTTCCTTTCTTCGATTAAAACATGAAATGTCATTAAAAAATATATAAAATAATGAGTTGAACATAAAAGTGAGGTTCCATTTAAACATTCATCTATAAGTTTAATTTAATTAATAATGATAGATCTTAATAGGCTTAAAACAAGCATTTTTATTAAACAGTCATTTCAAATTATAACAATAAATAAAAAGTTAAAAAACTAATAAATGAGCTGGCATTATAAATATGCTACCTTCTACCACTATAACTTATAAGAGAAATGCACATCTATAAAATCTGAATTGAAAAGAAATTTAACATAAATTTGAGGGCATGGTTGAGAACTTCAATAGGCTAAAAATTTGTCACTACAATAAATTTGCCCTTTACAGTTTTAGTTCATTTGCTTACAAAAATTTTAACAAAAACTTCTCAGCTCCCAGAGATATGTGGAAACGTCTAATTTTTATTATTTTTTTTTTTTTAAAGTTCAAATTTCATAAAAAATTTTATAAGAAATTAAATAAAAATTTATACATTGAATAAAACATACTACACAGTTATCAATCTTGTTAGATCGGAAATAAAAGACAAATGACTCAGCTGGGACTTAAAACCCACAGTCGAATCCACAGGAGTTAAAAATCTGTTTAAGTCAGGGTTGGCAAGTTTTTGACACATGAGGGTTTTTACTGTCATGTCAAAAAAACCTCTGTCAAAAACCCATAGTTTTGATAAAACAGTATTTTAATTTGAGTTCAGCTGCTTATGATTTAAAATTAATTCATTTTTGGGCAATAAAATTAGAAAAAAAGTTGTTAAAAGATATTTAAGAACAGATTTTTGCATTTTCCCAACATGATTATATCACATCATACTATTTGAAGTAAAATATTAGGATACTAAACAAAATTTTCAACATTTCCAAGCATCTTTTCTTTTATACAGNTTATTTCTAACAATTAAGAAGTGCAAAATTTTGAATCCTTTGCAAATCAAGCTATAATGATAAAAGTTAAGTATCACTATTTTCAATAAGTATATTACAATATTTCTGTATGAAGGTATATCCTTCTATAAGAATACATGTATATAGTTGCAAAATCAATAGCAATCATTTACAACACTCATTTATAAAGGCAATTAAGTGAAAATAATATATTGTCCGCTATATGCCATAAATTAAAGAAAACAGCAGGTTTTTGACAGTTTTTACCACTGTCATGTCAAAAACCAGTTTTTGACGGCAAAAACCCAACCCTGGAAGTAAAACTTTAACTTTATCTTACCCCAGGGGTCGTAGTAAGGACTAAGTTTTACCCTATTAAAGATATGCAACCATGCTCTTTAATTTAAGCCATATTTCATTTAAATACAGATTTTACATATTTGTAATACACTAACAACGAAATACGAAAAATATGTTACTTACCATGTAAGATCAAACATATTTTTCTAAAAAGCATGAACTCTATATTTGTAATAGAATATAATAAAACATCTAAAATAAAAAATGATGATAAAAATTTTTATGAATTCAGTTTTTTATTACTTGCACTCAAAATCTTTTAATTTTATAAGAAAAAAAGGCTGTTTAAACACACTAGCAAATTTTATATTTAGTGTTAAAAAAAAGGGCTTAGTTTTTTAAAAAGGCAGAAAAAAAAACAAAAACAGAATGATGTTTTGTTAACTTTTTTTTAAAAAAAATTTCAAGGCAATATATGTTCACATGCGTGCATAGTTTTAATCATAAAATAATATATAATTACTTTAAAATTTGAAAATTTTTTAGTTAGCATTAATTAAAGATGCAATTTTGTTTCTACCCAAGGTGAAATTGTGAATGATGGATTATCATGCCACAGCTTGCATAAAGCTAAGTTTTTAAATTCTCATTTATCAATAAAAGATAGCCTTTTTAAATTTCTATAATAAAGTATTTTGTTTATATGGTCTCTTAATATGTCTATTTTTAATAAATTGCATTGTTTGCAATCAAATTTTATAAATTACTTTATTTTTTATAGGAACTATTTATGATTTAAAGTTGTTGCCAAAACAATGGGGGCTATATCTAAATCTGTTGTTGTTAGTAAACAACATAGCATGTAATCATTAACATATCAAAAAAATTTTTACACATTTTATTTTAATGTTACAAATATAAAGCTTTGTATGAGTCCATTGCTAACATTAATGTATTTCCCTTACATTTCTTAATTTATAAAGACCTGTGACTTACATAACTTGGGTAAAAGGAACAAAGTAATCTACTTCGTATATTTTTAGTCTTAATCTGTGCATATAGCATTCATCAAAGATCATCTAGAGAGGAGAGACATTGTTGAGAATGAAAAAAGAAAACAAACTTTTCTTCATTTTTCATTAAAACTTGTTTGAGTAGGAGCTTTGGCACCAAAATTTGGGGAAGAAAATCTGATTCCCTTTAGTTGAGCAAGAGATGGTCCTCCTACTGCTCTAATATCCATGGAAAACACAAATAAATTTCAAACAATTAATAGCGAAAAATTTTGCTGCGGAAGACTATTTAAAAAATTAATACACAAATTTTTTTCCTTAGTTTTGGCTTAAATAAAATAGTAAAAAATATAAATAAAAGAAATAACTGAATTAACTTCCAATATATAATTATTTAAAATAAATAGAAATTTAAAAGGGAACGACAAAACAAGACAGTGAAGAAAACCTAAAGCTTGATATGATCTAACGATATTAATCACTATGGAATTCATTTGATTTAATAATGCTTATAATTATAACAATTGTTTTTTCTTATATATGTATCAAAATTTAAGTATGTATTTATTTTTCTAACTAGAGTTCAAATAATAGGGAATATTTGAATTGTAAATTGAGTCTACAATATTGGATACAGTTTTTAACACCAATAGTTCAACTATTCATTTTAAACGAAAATCAAGGAATTAGATGATAGTAAGCAAAGAAGCAATTACTAATAAAAGAGAGTAAACAAATTCAATATCTTAATTTAAAAAATTTTACACTGCTTAAATTCCTATAAATTCTTACACTTTGAATAAAACAGATATCTTAGATTTAATATTTTAAACTTATATTTAGTAATTATTAAACATTTTTTAATAAATTCAGAAAATTGATTTTACATCCTGATTAGCCATTGAGAACTAAATGCTTAGTCTTGTATAATTACAAAAGAAGTTTAATTCAATTTATATCATGTTAGAGTTTAATTAGTGAAAAATACTTAAAAGTAAGCAATAATTTAGGTAATCGATGAAAAGCATCATCTGTATTTTTAAAACGCTTTAAGTCATTCAATGACAGGAATGTCATTAAACACGAATTATTGACATTATGTCAACATCATTTTATTTATAAGATAAGTTAGGTTTTTGAACAGAAAATAAGATCATGCAAAAGCTTAATTAGAATTTAATTAAAACGCAAATCATAACTCATACATAGTAGTATTTATTGTTTTGTTGTTAAAATTGCAGCATCATTACATAAACAAAGTCCACAAGACAGAGGTACCATGCCCTTAAAACAGATTCGTATGCTCACCTTCTTATTAATAACTAGTCTACAATCGACCTCACTCTGACTAGTTTTGTCAAGAAAATCAATGTTATTTAGTATTGCAATGTATTTATAAAAGTAGTACGTCTCATTACAAACGTCAATGACTAGGACATGCCAATGAACGAATATTATGACTCATTATACGAGTAATCAATGCAAATATCGTAAGGAATGAAAAATTTAAAGTGTCTATTATTTATCTTATTCTATGTATACTATATTTCCAACAACAATGTTTACATTAAGCTGTTCACTACATTAAATTACTCCTCCCTACCGCAGTCAGCTTCCAAGATGGCGTTGTTTTCAGGCATGCGCAATAAATTTCTTCCGTGGTTAGCTTCAGAAGAAAATTATCGATTGTTCTTTCACAACATTCAGAAATTGATAAAAAAAAATAAATAAATAAATAAATACGTAAATAAAAAGGTCACGGAAGGGGGGGAAAATTCGTCACCTAAGAATTTCTAATATTTTAATCAATCATATTGATTTGAGTATCATATTTTGTAAGATAGCCAAAGATGTGTTTTCTACCTCGATCTGAAGAAATAGGTGAGAAAAGATTTAGAAATAAAAGGACAGAAGTAGTTAAATAAATTTAAAAAAAACATAAAGGACATGCAAATGTTGCAAGTTAATTAGTTTCAGTTTTTTTTCAATATCTGTAAATTTTGTTAAATTCGTTAAGAAAAAATTGGTCATAATAAACTTAAAATGTATGGCAACTATAAGAAATAATATTTTTCTGCTCGTTGTTGTTATGTGATTTGTTTTGATTTCGTACTGCTTGTTTTGAATTAGCTTAATGACAGTTAATGCGATATACGCAAACGAATGCCTATAAAAATTCAAATGAAGAAATTTGTATTGAATGTTTAAGTATTGTATCCTTCTTTTATTTATTTATGTGTCAGAAATTTTTATTTCTTTATAGAACCATACTCCAAATTAATTGGCATATATTATTAGTATATTAAAAGTATTGGTACAAATGTATTAAAACTGTATTACATATAATTATTCAATGTACATTACCTACAGTACTTTGTATTTTTCAAAATTGCGATGCTGTTTCTTAGCATAAATTGATTATTAGTGTTTAGTGTTTAAACAATTGATTTAACTGTTTTAAAGCATTTGTGGGTTTATATATATATATATATATANCTGAAATTTAATTGCCATAATGATATATAGTATTCTGAAAAACTACATTTTTTTGTAGTTAACGGCAACTACTTTTTTATAAAATTACACCAAACTACTCGAAATGTAGTCACTACTTGACTACTTTTAAAAGGAAAATATTTCTGTATTGTGATCTGTCGCAGCAACTACAATCGCCTAAGCGTCAAATGGATGGAATATATTTAACTTGCAATTTTCCTCCAAGTTCCCATAACAAATCAATGCCTCTGGGGGTACTGATCCAGGAGCTCCCTTGTCTTCTGGATTGGGATCAAAGTTACAAGGATATGGAGTAGAACATTTGTAGTCGTAAACCCAGAATCAGGTAGATTGTTCAACAGCGGTTATATATATCCTTCAAGTTGGTCCCTGTTTGTGATATTTTTTTAAGTATTTTGCAAGTTACTGCCCAGAAGTTGCCTAAATTTGACATTTATTCTGCCACAGGTCATGATACAGAAATCTGCCTTTCATGAGACGAAATTTGTTTGAAAAATTTAATTTTCACTCACTTTCAAAATAAAAATTTTGAAAAAAATTTCATTAAAAGTGGTTTGCTTGCGCCCAGATAACCAAAAATTACCAATTTTTTCAACCATTTGATTGACTTTTACAATTCAGACAGCTTGTGTCTGTGTTTTCTCGGGGAAAAAAAATTTTACTATGTGAAGGTCAAAACTTTTTGTTAAAGCACTTCACACAGTTATAATATATTCTATAAAATCTGTGAATATAGTTGCAACTACTGAAAACAAGCAGTTTTGTGAGTAGGAGTTGAATTTAAAGTATTTTTGTCATAGCTATTTACTAATGTTTATTGCATTTTTATTTAATGATTAATTATGCAAACAGGAAGGGGGGTGTCAGAGGGAGCTTTAGCCCTCTCACTTTTTATAAGGGACACTCAATTTCACTCAATATTCGTATGATTTAATTTACAATTTTAAAAAAAACAGATAATTTTTTTTGTGTCTGAATTTTAAAAAAATTTCTCTATTTCAAGTGAGCTTTAATATTTCCTTGGTGAAAACTGGTACCAAATAATGTCCTACTCATCCTCCCACAAAGAAAATGTACATGCATATTCTTGCCTGATGGAATAATTCTCGGTTTCATATGCCACAGTGAGCAGAAAAATAAATGCTGTAAAATGAGAAATATATACTTATTAAATATGTATATATGGTTGTTTCTGTTTCTTATAATTAAAAGCAAGCGTAATACTGCATAATTATGTAAGTATGATTCTAAAATGCTTGGCTACTAGATCATTCCCATTGCACCTCTGAAAAGCTTCAAGTTTTGTATCAATCAGATGCAAAAAATTACTTGTGTTTGAATCATGGTCTTTTACTTACTAATGTTAAAAGTAGTTACCAGGAATTGATATGAACTACAAAACTACAGTTTTTTGTATCAAACTATTGACTATGCTACTTTTTTAAAAAATTAGCATAGAGCACTATAAAATACGGAAAAAAAATTGCGACTTCAGTAATTTGACTACTTCTTGTAGTGCATTAGCCCTGACCAGGGTATATATGTTTGACTTGTTAGATAAATATTTTTTTAACTTAGATGTACATTTTATTTCCATTTAATAGATTAAAATTTCATTTTTGTTGAAACTATTTTTTTTTTTTGCTTAGATTTAAATATTGTAAATTTCAATGATTGTTTGCTTATTTGTTTTATAATATATACCTCTTTTTTAGATTTCATCAAAATTGAGAAATTTGTGGAATAGTTAATATTGAAGATATAGTTAGATTTAGAACTTTGTTCAAAGTAATTATGTAAGTATGAAATTAAAATACTCTATTACTGAATAAAATATTTATATTTTGCTTAGAATTGTTAAGTTTTTAAGAAATAAAAAATTACTCGTAATTCCTATAATATGTTCAGTACATTAAAAGTGAAAAAAAAAATTTGGATATCAAGTAACGTTCAAATACATTTTATATTATAATACTTGTTTAATCAACTGTGTAATTGCTTCTTAAAAAAAATTTAAAGTTACATTGGCTCTTATCATAAGCATAAGATTGTCATAGGCAATAATGCAGGCTAAAAATAACTTGTATATATGTTATGCAAGTACAAAGCATAGTCCTCTTGCATTTAATCAAAATTTTTACTTAAGCAAGTTTTTTTATTCTAAACCATTTTTTTACAAATTTATCCTTTTTACCTTCCACTTTTTAAGTTTTTCCCATCAGTGAGTGTTAAATTTAAATGCAAGGGAGTTTTCAAATATTTTCGATTTTGTTAAGTGCTAATATTTTTTTTTATTTCTTCTAACAAATAAATTACAGCGGAAATATGTTTCCTTTCATTGAAATGAAGTCAATGTTTCCTGGGTGTATGCTGGAAGGTATGATCAAAGTGATAAATTAGCTATTATTTTCAAAGGTTAGTTAAATGTTTGCAATGTGTAATTCTTACTGAAACTCGGCCTCAAAGGCATTCTTATTACCCGTGAAGAGTTTTGACAATCATATTTGAAAAATTGGCTTCATTTAAAAATTGTTGTACTAACTAAATTAATGTTAAAAGTAGTTGTTAGTATTTTTTTTTCTTTTTTTGCACTACTCACTTTACTACTTTTTTTAAAAAGAGTAGCAAACTGCACTACAAACTACAAAAAAAGTACAAACCACAGTAACCACTCAGTAACGCGCTTCTTCCAGCAACTGGGTGCTAAACATAAAATTTTTCTATGTAACCATCTTAACATCTTGACTAATGACGAGTTAACTTGTCTTTTCATATCCATACTTTGTTGATCGATGAGGAATTAACTTGTCTTTGAACTCAAATTATTTATTTCAATTTATGAAACCCAAAGCAAGTAGAATATTGCAAAAGCTTTGCATATCATTAAAATGTTTAATTTTACTTCTTAATTTAATTACAAAATAATAGTCATATTCAATATTATAATAGACATATTCAATTACAAAATAATGTAATATTTTCTGTATAAAATTGCCGGTCAACATAGTGTTAATCTTATTATGTTTTGTAAGATAATCTATTCAGTCTTGGAAGATTAACAATCAAAGAATCAGCTGGACAGCTTTGATATGCACCTCATATTAGAATGTGTGAACTTAATTAAAGTCAAGCTTGTCTTTTTTGTTTTATCTTGTATCTTGAAAAATATTGAAGTTACTTAAACAAAAGGCATAAACAGAATACATTTTAATTCTTTTTTTTTCCAATGCATTGTATGAAATTATAATTTATATTTGTTTCATTATTCGATTTAAGACCACTACTTGACACATATTATTTTCAGGAAGAATTTGTGGGACATTGCTGTTGAGCAATACAAAGAAAATGATTTAGGTAAATTTGTTTTATAATTATTCAATTTAATCATGTTTTTAGTTATTACTTCCTCACACACTTTTCGGGCTATAACTTGAGAGCAGTATAATATATATATATATCCATCCTATTGCTCGAAAAAAGCAAGCTCTCTCACCAATAATTGGTATGACAGTATGCGACATCATAGTACCATTTATGTATTTATGTTTCAAATTTTTATAGCCATTTTAGAGGATCAAAACTAAATTTAAATAATTGTTGCATATCTAAGTTTTTATTTGTAAATTAATAATGAAATATGCTTTACACTTAATTTTAATTGTCATTTTTAAATTCATTAAAATTTATTTTCATCTGAAATTTAATTGCCATAATGAAATATGCTTAATTGTCATTTTACTCAAAACTAAAAAATCAAGAGAAATTATTTTTCTTTACAGTTGCTCTAGTGCAGATACTAGCCAAACCAAAATTTTTACTTGCCACTATTCTCTCAAAAAATCGTGAATAATTTTTAAAATGTTAGCAGATGCAGTTTAATGATTTTTTTTCTTTTTCTGTTTACCAAAACCATAAAAGATTGTAGAAACTTGAAGAATTGTATCATATTTATTGCAAAATAATAATAATAGAAAAATCATCTTGCAGAATAATTAATATTTATTTCAAAATAATAATAAGGTTGCCATAAAGTTTCATTGGTTCCATTATCATCCATACAGCATGAAAATTCATTAAAATGAGAAAAATATCAGGAGATTAAAATATCAAAGTACTTTTAACACCTAGTGTTCGTATCTTTTTACATTAAAATGCCATTTGTCAATTGCAGCACTAAGATCAAGCTCTAATAAAGAAGGTGGTCCATGTATGAAAATTCTAAGGTAATTGCCGAGTGTCTCAATCTACAAAGAGTTCTGCATGTTATATTCAGCCTATTGTTACATTCTAGAGCATAAACATAATCTCTCAATTCTGGGGAAAACATGATAGTTTGATTTAAAATACAAAATTTCACTAAATAAATTTTTTTCTTCATCACTAAATATTCATGTGCCAATGGCGAGTGGAAATTCCATGCCTAGCTAGTGTTTTTTTTTTCTTCTCTAACTAAAAAAATTTATAGTGCATAGATTATTGTTGGAAAAATATTACAGAATTGAATCAATTTGATGGAAATATTATTAATCAAAATAAAAAATTTCTATAAAAATAATTTCATCTTTTAATAAGTTAATGCATTTGTCTATTTATGTTGTATATATATAGTTCCTGCATTGTGTAATCACATGAAATAATGTTTTATAAAAAAAAATATTCATAAAAAAACTATTATTATTTAAGTATTTTTTGGAAGTATTTTTTTCTGATTATTTTCATTTTACAGCTAATAGGAACAAATCAGATTCAGTTCTCCTCCTCATTGGCAGTAAAAAGGGAGTAAGTGTAATTAATAATCTTGATCTTTTGTTTAGCATTTAATTTTTTTCTCTTTATGCAATAGTATCATTTTAAATATTTTTATTTCATCATTCATTTAACATATTGCTTTTTTATTCTTTCTAACTGATAATACATAGTAAAATAGTTCTTTAACTTTCTAACTATAAACCCACATTTACTGTAGGTGATAATTTATTTATTTTTTTTTAATCTGATGGTTCAAGCAGAAATTGCTTTTCATTATATTAAAAAAGTAATTTTTCTACACCTAATAATGAAGCAAAAATTTTATATTCTATATTGAGCTTAAAACTTATGACTTATATTTTAAATATTTATCTAGAGGTCTTGTACAATCCTGATATCACTGTATATATGTAAAATCATTGTGTAGGATAATTTCAAGTTTTACATAGATATAATTGGACTAAAATATAACTATCTCATAATGCAATTAGTTTGAGTACATAATGTTTTGAGAAAATGTTTTGAAAAACATTCTATCTTTATTTTTACCTTGGACTATATTAGCCCATAACGTATTGGTTTATAAACAGTTCTCCAGCTATAATTTTGACAAAACTTTTGTGTTAAAAAAAAAAGGAAAATTTTACACTTTTATCTAAATACTTAAGCTGTACTATACTTTTTACGGTTGTCACTTTATCTTACCGAATTCATTCAATGTTTATAACAATTGCAAATAATTTCATTCTATTATGTTCTTTATGTAAAATTTAAACAATAATATTTTTATTGTGATGTAGAGTTAGCAAATTTTAAATCGAAAAGTTTTTTTTTAAAATCTCTTTTTGTAGTTATTTCTAGAATATTTGATTATTTTATCATTATTTTATTTTTTAAGTAATTGTTCATCAAAATATTTTTCTAATAGCTTTAGAACATTTAAATGTTTTGATTTGAAATAAGTTACACAAAATGACAGCATTTTAATTATTAAATCCTTCAATGCATGAATTCATTTTTACAATTGTTTTAAAATCCCCTTCAATCCTGTTCTATAATAATATCTAAATTCAGTTTAAAATCTTTTAGGGAAAATCAACAATATGTTACAAGTTCTTAGAAAGAACTGAAACACCAAAAAATACTTTAGCTTTGGAATATTTATTTGGAAGAAGAAGTAAAGGAATTGAAACTGTAGGTATTTTTCTTTTAATCTAATACTTGTTAATCTATATAGTTGATGGCCAACCTGTGATAAGCATGCCACACTGTGGCAGAGCAGAGTTTCAATGTTGGCACCAAAGAATTATTTGAAAAAAATAATTATGTCATCTTTAAAAACATTAAAAATATCTATGAAATACCTAATCATACACAACTGAATATTACAGTACTGGAAAGCTGTATACTTGTATGACAAGCATGTTTGTCAAGCAATACTCTAAGTTCAGTTTTCTATAGAAAGCATAATAAAGGCAAAAAAAAATTTAAGATGAACTGGCGTGCAGCAAAATAACTTGATGCTGTTAGCATCATTAAAACTTTCCTAATATGTATGAATTGGTTTAAAAAAAATACAAATTTAAAAGCCATATAAATTTACTTCTGACTGTTTAATAATTAAGTTGAATTAAAGTTTAGAGTTTTTCGTTTGTCAAGTTTTTTATTTTTCAAGTTACTCTTAAGATAAGTAACTGACCCTTAAAAAAAGTTTATTTGCAATGAAAATAAAGTTGGCCCTTTTTTTATTATATTATTTTTCAAAACTCTACTACTCATACCAAAAAAAGTACTATTTATGAAAATACCCATAATCATCTTTTAATTAGCCTATTTTTAGCTTTTCATGTTTTTTAGTTTGATGGAAAAACTAGAAGTGGTATGCATTTTTTTTATCGGATAATTGGACATTCCTGATATTGGACCTGAAAATAACAAATTGCCTCTTGCCACATGGTGAGTCAACAAAAAGTGGCAACTCAAATTAAACTAGTAAACTAATCACTTTTTCCCAGTTTTTTTTTTTTTTAAATATTTTAATAATAAAATTGCTACAATGTAGAAAGACTCTGAAAAACAGAATTTTCATTAAAATGTCCAATGTTTCCATCAAATTTGTGATCTTTCAGAATCCATAAATTTGTGATGGAAAAATTCATTGGAAAGAGAGTTCACAATTAACATTTTAACAATTCATGCATTTCAAAGTTGTAAAGTGTAAATTAAATGCATTTTCCTCCCCAAAGATTTTAAATAAAGTTCTTAAAGAACTCAGTATATTTCTCACATTATTTTTAATATGAATTTATTGTAAAAATATAATTTAATCTAATTTTTTAAAAAAAAGTTCGCTAAAAGTGATTATTAAATAAATAGGAGCTATCAATATTGGCCACCAACTCATTAGGTTTGAATAAAAGATGGCTACAAAGTCTACTAGCCAGCATTAGATCATATATATCACGTATAACTGGTGTACAAAGACGGAAGCAAGACGGACACATCGTCATCTGGCAGGGATGTCTACATTAAATCAATTAATTGCTCCCTTAACATCACCAAAAGGAATCCCGATTACTGCTCAGTTTTTAGAAGGGAACTCATTGCTATTGATACTGCCCTGAATTCTCTTCTAACACTACAGGATCACAATAATATCTGGATACTCTCTGACAGTCTCAATTCCATACAGTACTTATCGCATTGGAGGAAGGTGAGAGACAAAACAGGAGCTTCAATCCTGCACGAACTTAACACTCTCTCACGATTGCGTGAAGTCCACCTCCAGTGGATCCCTTCTCACGTTGGGGTTCTGGGCAATGATATTGCCGACACTCTGGCTAAGGAGGGAACAGAAGAAACTTTGATCAGTCCAAATTCACTCACCTTCATAGAACTGGCATCGAAAAGGAAAAAAGAAGACAATGTTTCCTGATTCGTACCCCCCAAACATCACTGGTACCAGAGCACCCGTCCAGGAGGTGCACTCAACATTCGGTGCAACCGCAAGGACCAGACAGGGCTTACCAGCGGCCACCTTAAGTCTCTTTCTTTCGAGGGTAGTGTTAAGATCTTCCGAAACTGCCACAGGTGCCACAACATGCAGGCTTCTCCCCAACATATCCTGAACTGGACAAGAGGGACATTCTCTATAACCCACTTTTGGTGGCCATCTTCCTCCGAGTCATGAATCTCATGGACATTGTTTAGCCCTGCTAATTTTGGGGATAAGGAAGAAGAAGAAGAAGAGATACCTGATTTATATGTTCTGAAGAGTTTCTTTCTAAATATTTGATAATATTATGTTATACTATTTATAAACATATGTGATCTTGTTCATTAATTTAATACTAAATATTTGATTTGTTTAATGTTTTGTAAAGAGACTAAGTTTTTTTTACAGAGAGAGGTTGGGGTATTTTATTTGTGATAAGAAAGTGCATAAATGTTTAATTTATTTTTAATTTTATGTCTTTTTGTAACATTAGGTAATTAAAATAAAGAGAGCACTTATTAAATAATTGTATTTTTATGCTGATGCCTTGGATAAAATAAGACCGCAAATAATTTTTGTATTCAAGTTAAAAATATGGAGAAAATATGGAAAATAATAAAGATTAATGAAAAGAGAAGTATAATAGTAGTATAATAGTATAATAAGAAGTATTTAATATATATATATANTATATATATATATATTAAAAATTCAGAAAACAAAAAAGTGAAAGGATAATTCATCATCAGCTTCTTCTTCTCTTCATCAGCTCACACGGTTATATCCGCAAAAAGGAGTGCTTTCTAATATTGTATCAATATAATCAGAGCAAAATATATTAATACAATAGTTTGAGGAGCACTCAAAAAAATTGCAACAAAATAGAACACACTAAGTGAAAAATATATCACGAAAAAAAACATAATATAAAATGTAATGAAAATACAGAACAAAACACGGATCAACATTTTCATAATATGAAAAGAGGATTTGAGATAATCAAAACTTTCTGAAATATCATTTACACTATAAAATGTTATTCCATATAATGAAAGTGTCTTTGGATATGTTTCTTCAAATGAGTTTTTTGTTTTATGAAGTCCCCCAGTTTATGAAATTATATTTTATATTTAAAGGGAAAAGAAATATGCCACATATGGGAATTAGGTGGTGGTACATTATTCATGGACCTACTCGAAATTCCCATCACTCCTGAAAATTTGCGGTAAGATTTAATTTAAATTTCATAAATTAGTTCTTTTTTAGTTTAACTTCAATGAATAATAAAAATTAGAAAAAGGGAATCAGTATCTTCATTTATTTTATTACATTCTGTTATTTGACCGAATTTTTGTCTTATCTGCAGAGAATAATTGATTTGTAGCAAAAATTCGTAATAAAGTATTAAGATTCATTGAAACTTTATTTAGTTTTTCAAGTTCACTAATGACAGCATACAGCTATTTTTAGTAGATAAAAATCAGTCAAATTAAAAGTTGGATATATTTATCTTTGTAATTATTCATCTAACCTTCACATAAACATATTTATATTTCAACAACAAAATGGTTGATATAAAGAATTTCATTTTTAAAGATTTTTTTTACACACTCATGACATGACTTTCTTGTTTAATAAGGTAGTAAAATATCATTCCTTCTGTTGATACATACTGTGACCTTTATTTATCACGATATTTTTTATTTATATGCATTTTTTTTTTCATGTTTAGAATTTCAAAGCCACAGAACTTATAAAGGATTTATAAGTACATTCTAATTATTTTAAAAATTGCTATAAAGACTAAGAATTTTTTTGATAGAAACTATCAGCTTTTTCTGGCTTGTCAAATATTATTGCTTGATGCCATAGCAATCACCACATTACTAACTTTTAGCTAAAGCACATTTAAATATCTTAAAACTTGTTTTTTTTTTCTTTTGTCATAACTTTTTAAAAAATTTTTTATTAAATTTAAATTCTTCAATCTTCATGCTTACATTTTATCTATAAAATCATCTACAAATGTCATGCCTCATCTTCCTAATTTGCATATGTGATTGTTCTTCTAAAAATCTAATTCTTACATTTAAGTAAATATCAAGTTTCATTCTTTTGCCATGTATCCAAAAAGTTCTGCATTATTTTATCTGTTCATGTGATGTTATTTTTAATCATTACCAATATAAAAATGCTGAAAACATTGTGCGAAGACAATTTTGTGTTTTAATATTTTTTTAATAATTTTTCAATATGTTATGGTTTTTAACAGTGATTATCCACAATAATAAAATTTCAATTAGAGTATGCTTTAATTTAAAATAAAAATTTAATGCCAAAACCATAAAGAAATCTTGTGTCAAAATTTTGCTCGTGGTTTTTTAAAAGTGCTGTATTAAAAAATTTTCATTACTTCTTTCAATTTATTATTTGGACTAATTAATACTCTAAGTGATTCGGTGTTGCATACTCTTGCTAAGGAAATAACTTTTCCTCTTTACAGAATTAAGGAAATAGGATTCATTAAACAAGATAAAAAACCAACTACTCTAATTTTTCATTGGTTTAGAATGCATTTGTGTGATGTGGGGAAAAAAAAGTGCAAACAGATATATCCATTCAAGATTATTTAGTTAAATTCATTTATATAAAATTAATTTTAAATCTTATGTAAAAAATTAAACATAATGTGCTTGTATTTCATTTTATAATACTGGCATTATATATTATAAATAATGTATTTTAATTTTTCCTTTTGATTTCCTTTGTTTATTTTTTGCAGAAATCTCTCTGTTGTACTAGTATTAGATCTTTCCAAGCCGGAAGAGCTATGGTATACTATGCAAACACTGTTGGATGCTGTGAAGAAACGTATTGATGAAGTTGTAGCTCTCTCTAAAGACCCGAATTTAAAACAATCATTATATGAGCAAGCAAAAAGTTGTATTCCCAATGATCATGAGGTAAGTTATTTCACATTCTTTAATAAAGCACTGACATTTCAATTACTGAATTTTACTTTCAATATTGTGGAGCAATAACTTCCAAGCTTACATAATATTTTGGTTTTATAACAAAATTTTGTATTTCAGCTATTAGTACAATATTAAATGTTGTATTAATATGAATATTGTATAAATATTATTTCTTTAAAATATCACGTATATTGTAACTGTGGTATCTGTGGTGTGTGTAATATCACGTATATTGTGTATTATGTGGAATATTGAAATAAATAGACATTTTTGTAAAGCATAATTTTTTTTAATTTGTTCGTAAAAATTGAACGTGCGTAATATATGATATAATTTTATACATTCCATTATTTTGCCATCCATGTTTGTAGCGACATTACTATAAATAATTTCTGAACATTATTTTTTATAGGACTTTGATTCCATTGATCCTTTTCCTGTACCTCTACTAATTATGGGTTCAAAATATGATCTTTTTCAGGTATTTTTAACTGTTATTCTAATATTTTTTTAATTATTATTATGATTTTTGAATAAAATAGCTTTTAAAATTTGTTCTTAATAAATCGAAATAATTATTATTCATTTGAGTTTTTGGGTCTCATTAATATATAGTTTCTTTTTAGTTATAATAATTAACTATAGGTGATTGATTACTATGACTAAAATTACACATAACTAAAAAAAATGAGTAATTATCATAACCAGTCATTCACACCCTCGTTGCAATTCTGGGGTAGATAGATTGTGAAGCTTAGAGATTTTTTTTTTTTAAATTAGTAAATTTTAAAAAAAATTACCAAAAATATCTTACATACTATATTTATTTAAATCCATCTAACCTGATTAAAGTGTTAGTTTTTATAACGTTATCATTGTGTAAATTTGACAAAAAATTTACAAAAATATCCTATGTATATTTATTTCAATTTAGTAAACCCAAACAATAATGTTTTAGCAAGCCAAGAAATTATTTAAAATTTTTTTTTTTCCAGAATTGATAAATAACTGATGCCCCTTAATAATTTTTCTCATAAATTTGTAAACTGGCGAAATCAGAATTTTAAAAAAAATCCAAATTTGATGTCAACAAATAATTTAGGCAATAAAAATTTGTCCTTTATAAAAAGAAAATTCAGATTAGGTTTTTTTTTTCAATTCTATTTATTTTTACCATTCATTACTTTCCTCTATTATATATATTTTATGATAAAATCTAGTAAACTCTCAATATATTTTTTTTTATATTTAGACTGAAGATTTTCAGAAAAGAAAACTTATCTCTAAATGTTTACGCTATGTTGCCCATTCTAAAGCTGCTACTCTTCAATTTGTGTCCTCAAAATCAGAAGCATTAATTAACAAAGCTAGAGTGTCAATTAGTGCATTGGTATTTGGAACAACCAGTAGGTATGTTCATTTCTTATTATTTGCTATTTCATGCTATCTTAATGGAATAATTTCTAAAATTCAAATTACTATATTTTTAACTTTTTTTCCAGTAAGTCTACAATTGTTGACTTAAATAAACCATTATATATTTGTGCTGGAGCTGATTCCTTTCAGTCAATAGGTAAATTGTTTTTTAATAATAAAAAAATTTACAAAAATATTTTATTTAAATCTGATTTAATATTTTCCTATTTAAAGTACATTTTCTTGTTCTTCTTGTTTGCAGCTGGTAATCAAAATACTGTAAATGCTGCTTTGTTAACACTGCATGAGTATTTATAGGCTGATGAAGTTAACACTGTTTATGTTAACTCCACTACCAGCAATGTAGAATTAACATAACAGTTTTTACAATTTTCAGAAACAAAATTTATTAGAAAACCACCTGAAATAAAATTAAAAATTTGAAACCTTGAATGAAACTTTTCACTCAGTAACAAAGTGATAACAAAAGTTCAGAAATATTTTTAAAATAAAATATGCAATTTTATGCATGGAAAGTTTCTGAATACCGAAGTAGCTTTGACATAAGAAATGTAGAGAATTTTTTGTCCCTAAGATTCTACCTAACATTCTCCAGTTACTCAAGATTTAGTTTATATCTGTCCAAATAATTGATTTTATTAGTTCTGTGGTGGAAACGAAATTAACATAAATATTTCTTTCATTTACCAGATAGTTCAAACTGGAACACTTTCAATAAACAGACTAATGGAAGCTTAATTAATATTTCTGATACACTTTAATAATATATTCTCTTTAATGAGAGTGAAATTTCAATTTGATTATTATTTTTCTTGCTGCATTACAGAATGAGATGTTTTTCTGTAATTTTTTATCATTAAGTACTCTATCAATTCATTTGAATTTAATGAATATTTGAAACTACAATCTTTTTTTGAAAATAAGTTTTTATAAAAATATTATTCCTCATTTTTCCTGGGGCTTTTTTTGTTCAGTTTTCGATATTTATCTCTAATTTTTATTTCACTTTCATATTTCTTTATACTATTCATATTTCTGTTTTAATTTTCATACAAATTATCCAAGTTCTGTTTAAAAGCTTCATTATATATTCTATACTGTTCCTTAAGTTTCAAGCATTTATTGTGAATAATTTATTTAGTTACAAATCTTAGGGACAACAAATGTTAAAAATTGCTATGAGACCCTACATTTATTTTTAGCTCCTAGTTTCCAAATTACCATCATAATACTAATGTTAAAAATATAAATATTGTATATTTTAAATGAGCTGAAAATTACTAATCTCCTGCTATTGCTACAAATTTTTTATTTTCTTTTTTATGAAAATACTTTTTTTTCTTTAAGTTAGCAATATTATTAGGAAAATGAGCAAAATGGAGACCATTGCCATTCATTTCTGTTATAAGAACAGAAAAGGGGGAATGGACATCATTTCACCTTTATGTTTATGTAGTTATGTGAGCGCTACGTCTGGCCACATTATCTTCCTATATATATATATATATATAAAGAAAGAATGAACCTGGTTATTACCAAAAATCTACAATGCTCCCTTAATCTTCTTAACTGCTTACTATTAATTAACATTTAGTATTTATTATTAATGATGACAATTCTGTCTGCTATTAAGAATCTTTCACTTAATGATTTTTATTGTACAGTCGGGTCTGTTGATCTTGAATCTCAGGGCAAAGACGAAAAATTTGAGATAAAGAGGTTTTGAGTTATGCAGGTACTTTAAAAAAATTAAATTTCATTAAGAAATTCTATTAAAACTGCTTTAATTGTTTCTAGCTAGTAGAAAAATATAGGCATTTCTGTAAATTAATTATACCACGTACAATTCACGTATCTATTTACATAAAAAATTTTAACACTCATTTAACCCTGAGAATAATTTTGACATCTAACCTTCTTTGTTTTGATTATTCTTTTAAGGTTAAAAAGAGCAGCAAATCCCTCATAGCCAACATTTTCCTGGGATTCAAGAATAATTTATAAGAGTTCTACAGCTTTTTCTACCTCTTTTGCTCTCACTTTTGATTCAATATGATCTTCAGCTTCTTCTTCCTCATCTGATATTCCTTTGACATTATCTGTGATTTCCACAACTGTCAATGTTTTGCATGTTGCCAGGCTGTTGTCCACTTGTAAAAATCTTCAAAATTAATGTCAACATTAAAAATTTATTTTATTGCATTCCATTCTTGCAAATCTGGCACTGCATTTCCAGCGTTAACAGTTTCTTCCTCTTTATTAATTCCTTCAACTTCTTGTTCATCATCTTCACAGCTATTTTTAAAACCAGCCATTTTAAAACTGTTTTGGATAGTTTTTAGAGACACATTTCTCCAGGCATAACAGTCATTCTGATAGCATCCAACACATTTATTTTTGAACCTTTTTCATCAATGGCATCTACAAGTTTGTGTACCAACTCTATAGTTCACTTTGAAACTCCTATTTATCCTTTGATCCATTGGTTGCAATTTTGAAGTGAAAATGAATTTCTATTCCTAGCTTTCTTATCTATGTAGAAAAGCTAACCCCTGGTGGTCATTTCCTTCTACTCATCAACCCTTCACTTACTGCCAGAATAATTGTATTCCTTTCTAGTTAAGGAAGTGCAGAAATAGTAATTGAAATTCCAAGAAACACCCCAACCTGTTCATCTTCGCTTTCTGTAGGTTCACGAAATTCATCTCTGTCTGCAAATTCTACTGATGAAGAAAGTTTGGGCATTTGTGCTCTATTGTTAAAAATTCAAATACGGAAGTTTTGAAACAAAAAATTTCGACATAAACATTGAAAATACATTGATTTTAGACAGTAAATGTATGAAATTTTAGAGCTTTTGAGATATAGATGCTTTCGAGATAAAGAGGTTCGAAATAAACAGGTTCAACTGTATTTAATTTGAAGTACGTAATTGTTGTGTCAAATTATTAAGAAAACCTAATAAATCCAATTTCCCTTGTCTTAAGTTGGATATTCTACAGTTTTTGAAAGAGTGTAGGAAAATATGATTTATAAATGTGTCAAACTTTTTACGTCATTTTATAGTTGCATTTATTCTCATGCATACAAACATGTATTTATCAAAATAATTTTATGTGCTATGTTATTTTCTAATAGGTTCTTTTACTACTTTGAATGTTGAGAATAAATCACTTCCAAAGTAAGATATCTTCTTATTAAATTTTTAATATTGATTTGATTTGCATTTATAAATATTATATTAATACCCAATCTGAAATATTTCTGTAAATTGCCTATTCAGTTTTAAATATTCACTGACATACCTACATTTAAATATACATACTTAACAGAAGTATAATTTTGTAATTAAAATGTGCTATTATATTTAATTTTATTTTTCCCCGGCAACATATTTTCTAAGTAAATTAAACATCATTAACTTAAACTATTATAAAAACTCCTAGTCAAAGAAATTACTAAAATAAATGTAATTAAAACTATTTTTTTACAACATATTCAGAAATTTTACTTTAAGCTATATTATTCTTTTGTTCATTGTTTCAAAATGCCATTATTTACTGAAGTTTAATTGTTACATTAATTTCATAAGCAACAAAACATTTTTTCAATTAATTTGCAAACCACCCACTCCCCAGTTTGTCATTTTCAAAATTTCTGTGATTTATTACTAAATTGTTAACTGTACTATAATAATTTTAAATTATTAACACAAGGAGTTCATTTCAAATTATTAGAACAACCAATCTTCATTATTGAAGATATGATTTCATCTTCTTAAAATAGTAAATAAGTATATGCTCCCAATTAACCTTTTTAAAAATCAATGACGAATAAATTTAATTAGTTAATTTTTTTTATCTTTCTTATATTATTCAAAAACTGCAATCAATTTGTATAATTTGTGGATGGTCCTCTTGGTCAACCTATTAAATTTTCTTAATTTTAGAATATCTATTTAAATTTTTTGCTGAATATTAGGTAAACAAAGCAAAATTCTTCAAAACATTGGCATGTCTAATTATTATAACTTGCTATATTCTCTATATAAATTTTCACTTAGTACAGTCAATTCGCTATAACTCGAAGTACGATAACTCGAATATTACTATAACTCGATTTTTTTATGAGGTCCCGACCCTTTTATCATCAATTTCATGTTAATTATTCTCGATTACTCGAATTTTACTCCTTTTAACTTGATTTTTTTTTAATCTTCTAAAGCAAGAAAAAAAAACTAGGAGCTGATATCTTGCCCCTTCCTTTGCAACACACACACAATGTCTTTCGCACTCTTCATGGAGAAGCTAAAGCTGTCCCTCTTGAAGTATGTGAACAGTGGTTAAATGAAACGTTACCAAATTTACTTCAATTATACAGTGAAAATTATGTTTTCAATATTCATGAAATGGGTTTATTTTTTAAATGCCTTCCAAATAAGACTATGATGTTTAAGGATAAAAACTGCTCAGGGGGTAAAATGAGCAAGAAACGTTTGACTGTACTAGTTGGAGGAAATGCGTCTGGGACAGAGAAATTGCCCTTACTTGTTATCGGAAAATACCGAAATCCCCGATGTTTCAACAATGTAAAAACGTATCCTTTGGATTACAAGTCTAACAAAAAGGTTTGGATGACATCAGTTTTATTTGAAGACTATGTAAGAAAATTCAATCGGAAATTCTTCGCTAAAAAAGAAAAGTGATACTCTTTATGGATAAATGCACAGCGCATAGTGAGCTACCTAATTTGAAAGCAGTAAACTTGCAGTTTCTCCCGCCAAACACAACAGCAAAGTTGCAGCCGATGGACCAGGGTATCATAAAGTGCTTCAAACAGTCTTATCGTAAATGGCTTGTCAGAAAAATGATCTTAAATATTGTAAGCATTTAGAAAATATGTAATTAATAAGCATTAATTAAATAATCCGACAATATTTTGAAAGTTCAAAACCGAAACTAACGGTAAGTCGAACTTCCGATATGTCGAAGTTTTTCGTCAGTCCTATCAGATTCGANCAAATTATTAGAACAACCAATCTTCATTATTGAAGATATGATTTCATCTTCTTAAAATAGTAAATAAGTATATGCTCCCAATTAACCTTTTTAAAAATCAATGACGAATAAATTTAATTAGTTAATTTTTTTATCTTTCTTATATTATTCAAAAACTGCAATCAATTTGTATAATTTGTGGGTGGGCCTCCTTGTCAACCTATTAAATTTTCTTAATTTTAGAATAGCTATTTAAATTTTTTGCTGAATATTAGGTAAACAAAGCAAAATTCTTCAAAAAATTAGCATGTCTAATTAATATAACTTGCTACATAAATTTTCCCATAGTATAATCTCTCTGATTTTTTTTCACTCACACACCAAAATTCCTATTAAGTTATTTGTGTAATGTTAAACATCTCATTAAACCTCTCATACAAGAAGGTGTAAAAAATACTTTTAAAAATATTTTCTGTTTTAAAGCTGCTCGAAATTGAGCATTGTAGATATAATTAAATCTTTCATGGTGAACAAAAATTCAGACCTGCAAAAAATATCTTTGATATCTTTGATTGGAGTGACAAGTCGCTACAGTAAAAAGCTAGCTTCTATTCTGATTGCAACTTGCTACATTTATAAATGATTACATCGAAATTAATAACTTAAGTTGCTAAATTAAAAGTTCATGTACGTTTTTGTAAATATATATTTATCATTACTTTTTGTTAAAATCCAACATCTTTATTAAACTATTTGTATTATTAAAGTTAAAAAAATAATTATAAAGATTGTATTGGTCAAAAATAATGATAGAAGTATTTTCAATAGAAAACTGTTTCAAAATAGAGTATTGTCACAGCGAATTAATTCTTTCATAGCAAACAGTGATAGTTATTAATTTAAAACTAATAAACTATTGATATTATTATGGAAAAAAATTAATTTATAATTAATTAACATTGTTTTCAGTAATTATTTTCCTATCTTTAAATTTCTAAGTAAATTAAAATCATCAGATTATTAATGTTTGAATTAAATAGACTTAAACCATTTATTGCAAATACTCTTTTTATTGCTTCAAACTATTTTTTTCTTCAAATTTCTATTTAATTAATTAAGTGGAAAATAATAAATAATTTTTCCTAATAGGTCTTTGGATGCAGTGAAAAACATTTTTTCTTCTCATTTTCCTCAAGTAGTAAGATTATCATTTATTTCTTAAAGAAAAAAAAAAATTTTGTTTTTATTTTTTCTTTGAATATTCTTATTTAAGTGATTAGTATTAGGTTTTATTTTAGAATTTTTTATGAGTTATTCATGCCTATATGATTAGTTTATGTTGTTATTTCACTATGCATATTATTGTTCTTAGGGATTGTTGAATTAGGTCTAGTTTTGAGACATTTGTACCCATTAGAATCTCTGGTTAATCATAGTTTCCTAGAATCTATGGTTAAAAAGATAGTGAAATACCAATTACTGTTCATACTTCAGAATTAGAAGTGTATATTGCATATCAGTGTTAGGGAATATTTCAAGAGATTTAATACATTTTTCAATATAAAAAAAATTATTATTTTTTTTTTTTAGAGAAATTACATTAAATGAAGGNTTTTTTTTTTTTTTTTTTTTTTTTTGCTAGAATTTTTTTTTCTGTAATGTTGTAATGGGTGGTTTTATTTGGAGTTAAAACAGAAAGAACTCACTTTCATCTTGATTTTTTTTCTCTTAGATTTTAAGGTTTTCTAAACCAACTGGTGTTCTCTAAGGTTCCTGAGAGTTCTAGCTTTTTTTTATTATTATCAATATTGATTTTTGAAACATTTAATACATGTAAATCTAATCAGTAATCCATTATTTATTTAATATTTTGGTTGCCTTTATGAAATTATTTAGTGCAAAATACCAACGAAAAAGAAACTGCAATTTTTTAAACTATGCAATTTTTCTAATAATATTATCTTAAATAAGTAATGAAAAGGACATGTATTTATTAGAAATTGCATTAGTATTTCCTAATGAGCTTTTCTAATCAAAATCAAAGAATCAAGTTTGTTAATAAAGAAACACCACCTACTTGATGGCTCAAAGACGCTGAAAACGACCTCAAAGTCCTGAAACTTAAGAACTGGAGGGGAGTTGCCATGGACAGAGGGAGCTGGAGAAGGCGTGCTGTTGAGGCAGCCAAGGCCTGCAAAGGGCTGTTGCGCTCCTGAAGAAGAAGAATAAAGAAACATGTTTCCCAACATGTCAGAGATAAAACCTAATTCAAGATTATAACCAATAAAATGAAGAAATATTTTCATTCCTCCTATTGAATATTTCCATAATAAAGTAGTCTTTTATTGATTAATACACTCAAAATTGTCTTTATACTTCAATTATAAAGTTGGCTGAAAGAAGGCTGATTAATTAGAGTTGCATAGCCAAGTAGAATTAGGAACTGCTGCTCTAGACGTTAGTTATTTGGCGAAAATGGTGACTTGTAACCAGTGTAATGCTTAAAGTTTAAAATGAAAATTAAAAATTTTTGAATGAAGTAGGTCAAAATCAGAAATTGTTAAAAACAAAAGTAATCCATGCTGATTATTTTGGAAAGAACAGATTCCTGTAAGTCTCCATCCCACCCTCTTAATTCTTAAATAGCTGCATTAAAATAAAAAAGCAAGCTGTGTCATCTTATATTTTGATATATTAAAAGATGCAATCCGCATAA
This sequence comes from Parasteatoda tepidariorum, assembly GCF_043381705.1. Taxonomy (NCBI): domain Eukaryota; kingdom Metazoa; phylum Arthropoda; class Arachnida; order Araneae; family Theridiidae; genus Parasteatoda; species Parasteatoda tepidariorum. The sequence continues at coordinate 44,146,211 of NC_092206.1, forward strand.
TTTAAATGCAATATAATTGTATTTGTACTTGATTGAGATAAAAAAAATTGCGTCATTGTGAGTTAATTTGGCATTTTCACTTTTATCAAAATAATTTCAGTATTTCTTAGTTTAATGACCAAATATTTTCAGCAGTTTTGTGCGCTCTAGGTGTAGCTACTTCACATTATATTGCTGATTTCAGTTTGCTGGAGTTGCTATATGGCCATTTCACTATACTAATAGTAGAATCTCAATTATTTCAATCTTTTTAAGCCACAATGTCTCAAGCACATTTTTTACATTCTGCAATAAATTTTAATTTACATGAAAATATTTATGAATCAATCTATCAATAAAAACTATCAACATTAATATCAGTGAAGGAATGATTAGCTTGACTTATTAATTTTTTTGTTTCAGGAAAGTAAAAATATTATTCCTAATGATCCTGCTGAAGATCCCCATTTTAAAGAGTCTGATATTGATGCAATGAGGACACAGAAAAAAAAGGCAAGTTAATAAACGTTTAGTAAATGGCAAGGCTTTTAACTGAGACTCAAATCTTAAAGGTTCCATGGCTTAACCTTAAATATGCTAATTAGTGCATATGATAAAGTTACAAAATCAGGAAATGTAGCATAGCATTTACCCTTTTTTTTTTCAACAAGTTTCGATTTTTGACCCTTCAAAATTTGGGAAAGGGGTTTGCCACAATGTGGTGGAAAATATGGTCGCAAAAGTTTAGGCAGGAGAACAATCAAAAGTTTACATGCCTTAACATTAATTTCACTTTGTGTGTACTGAAGCTATATCTCAGGAACTTTTTTAATGAGTTGAAAAATTTTCCACATAATCATAAAATTTTTTCATCGAAACATAATTTCAAGTGAGAAGTTAATTTCAATCGGTGTTATTTTTTATTAATTTATTCAATAAAAGATGAAAAAATTTGAATTGCAAGGTATACATACAAGTTTTGACATTTTAAAATACATAATTTTGAATGTTAAATACAAAATTGGTTGAATAATTCCAGAGAAATTAAGTTTTATGTGTACAACTTTTTAACTTTGGATTACACAGAAAATATTGAACCAATTGAATTCAAATTTTGTATTTTGTCATTTAAAATCACATACTTTAAATTGAATATAAAAATTTGTATACCTTACAATTTAATTTTTTTTCTTATTTAAATAAATTAGTAAAAAAAAAACTTAAAAATTATTTTTGGATTAAGGAATTTTATAATTATGTCTAAAACCCTTTTGATTTGCATAAAAAATTCTCCAGATATAAGCGGATTAAACAAAAAAATAATTCACTTTAAGGGGTTCAAACTTATGGCTGCTCTCCTGCTTAAACTATTGGGATTATATATTCCAGATTACGAATATCTCCTATATTTTGAGACTCAAAAATTCAAATCCGTTGAAAAAAGGCAACTTTATTCAGAGAAATACATATTTGTACTTTAAACATCATCTGTACTAATTAATTTGTATGACTAAGGTTAGAAACATGGAGTTTTAGAATGTGAAAATCTGATCATGAGATAAAAAGTTATTCCGGATTTTTTTTTCACACTGTGTTGTAATCTGCTTAATGAAAAAATATTTTGCGTAAAATTCACAATTAAAAAAAAAAGTTCTAACTTAAGTAGCCATGGTATACATTAATAGGCTTTTTTTTTTTTCAGCTCAAAATTTTACACTTGAATATAAAATAATTTTCGCGCTGTCGTGCCACAGGTCCCTGGTTCGATCCTCGGGCCGGGCAAGGTTGACTCAGCCTTTCATCCCTTCAGTGGGTCGATAAATGAGTACCAAGCATGCTTGGGAACTAAACACTGGGGGTTCCGCGTTCGGCTGACCACCTGACCGGAACATCTGCTCCTGCACCCCAGAGCCCAAGGTCAAGAAAACTGAGATGGGCACAGTAGGCCTTGGCCCTCTATGGGCTGTCGCGCCACTGAGTTTTAATTTAAAATAATTTAACTTTTATTTATTTTTAAATCACTCTATTGCTCGTTTTTGCATTCAGAAGAAAATTGAAATTATTCAGAGGAACAAAAAAAGAATATAAAGAACATTATCAGACATATATTACAAAAATTATTGTTTTTAATGCTTGTTATTATTTAAAAGATCTATCAGGGTGCGTAGCCAAATCTTTGAATCAAAAATAAGCACTTTTTAAAAACTTTTCAAGCACTATTATCACTAAGTTACAAAAGTTAAATTAAAAATAATGTAACTCTAGTGAAAAATATCAGAAAGTCTTTTTTTGAAATGATAATAATATTTGTTTTCTTGGAAAGGTGTGTCGTTTATGAAAGAGCAAAATCATTGATCTGTCTGGGTTTTTTTAAGAGGTACCTATCTTGTGAAAATTTAGACATAATTAGTGCAAATAAAAAATTATATTTAAAAAATCAACACAAAAATATGGTAAAGGAAGAAAATATTTTCAAAAATTGTCACTACAAATAAATATCATTTATGACTTATTTCTATATATTTTTCCCTATATACTCAAAAATAATTTTGGTATTGTAAAATTTTGGGCTAAAAATTTTATCTAAATTACAAAAAGCATAAATCTGTAAAAAATCATTGTCCACAGTAANAAAACGAAATCCCCAAAAAAGCACCTTTAAGTACTTTTTACAAACGCTACGCACCCTGTCTATGTCAGAACAATCGTTCAAATCTTGGCAACATCTTTTAACATTAACCTCATTCATAAGCGATACACAGTCATGGGAAATATATAGAATGATTTAGTACAGCAGTTATAAACTGGGAGGGGGAGGCATTGAGAATTGCAAACCAACACATGTCCAGAAATTGTGTGACACTAGAACGCCTCCTTATTATAAAGAAGCTGTTCATGCTCTAACTTGTAATTTAAATTATTTATCTAACTTACAATAAATTTTTTTTTTTTAATTTACATTTTCTAGTAATTATTATCAAAAATTTTATTGAAATAGGCACAGAAGTAACTTTTTTATGCAATTTAATGATTTGGGGACTAACTTGTCAAGCTCACCAAATAACGATATAACAGCTTTTCTGGGCCGATTTAAATGGTGTTTTTGATAATTTTTACTAGAAAATAAAACATAAATTTAACAAAAAAATTAAGCTAATTTAGATAAATAATTAAAATACTGCCTTAAATGTGCTCATAAGAGTGAGGCACTCCTAGTGGTGTACGATGACATTTTCAAACATAGAAATCTCAATCCTAATAATAAACCCTACCTACCCTCCATATTTGGAATCACTATACTCAATTAAAATGTTAATTTAATATTATGCAGTTAACACCATGTCAAAATCATAAATCTGCAAAAGCAGATTTGTGATTTTGGTGTGATGCGAACAATATATTATTTACTTATATGCTGAAAAAATCTCTTTTTTCATTATATGTAATTCAGACTTTTATGTTGAATGTTTGTTATTTTTCAGGAACTTTTGGAGTATAAAAATAAAAAACATCAACGAAGCTTTAATGAAATGAAATATTAATTAAACAGAAACAAAAGAAAATAGAAAGTCAAGTGCACTTATTCTAGTCATACTTCAATTATTTATATTTATTTTTGTATTACTTGTAGATATAATACTATTCTGTCAGTTGATTTTATGTATTTTTTTTTTAATTACATTTCAATAAATGTCTTTAAAATTATTTTAAAATGTAGTTTTTTAGATTAATTTTATTGCTCAGAAGCTATTCAATCGATCTGCTGATTAAACTTAAGGAACCATATTCCTCCCAAGTTGCGATCTAGGGTACAAAAAAAAAAAGTTTAATCAGTGTTAGTTGGATGGCATAGTTTAAAGTATCATCTGCATTTATTACTTAGCATAAATAATGTATACCCTTCAAATACAAATCAAAGAACAGATGGAATTTGTGGGGAAAAATATAGCTGCCTCTGACATAAACCCAAAAAATACAAAAAAAAACTCTCTTTTATGCAGCAAGAAACATTTCGAGAAAAATTTAGGAATCATTTGAGAATAATAATGACCTTCAAAATAAATGACCTAATCAAATTCTGCACTGTTTTAAAAAGCTATAAGTTGGAAAAAAATTTCTTTCATATCAAGATTTTCTTTAACTACGTAATATGATGAAATGGTTTATGTTTAAAAATAAATTCAATGGTATCTATCAAAATGTTATAAGCACATAGAGAAAAACAATTTACAAAATGATATATTGCTTTCAATTTTTTTTGAAAAAGCACTCTTTAACCAATTATATGCCATTGTTCCAAAAATTGAACATAAATTTAAGAGTTTGAATTTAATAAACAATTTATGAAGTCTGCATAATATTATTTTTCATACATTTAAAATTTACACTATGTAGTATATTTTGTAGTTAGTTCGATTCCGTTTCTATTTGATTTGATTTTTTATGAATTTTAAAAAATTTTTATAATTTGTAAATTTTTATCTTGATTTTTGGTAAATTATATTACAAGCAAGTTTTTATTATACAACTACAATACTTGTAAGCTTTTATAGGAATAATATAACCTGTTAGACATCAAAGTCAAAATTTTAAAGTCAAAATATTAGTTTAAAACTAAATGTTCCATTTTTGGAACATTACCATTCCAAAGGTTCTATTTTTAGATTTCAAGTGATTCAGAAAGTTATGTTGTGTGCATTTCATTCAATTGGTATCATGACACTTAAAATAATGTTTGAATGGGAAAAAAATGGTTTAATAGAATATGTTGAGGTTTAACTTCTTTTGACGCGAATTGGCAGGTTGATAATAGATGAATAGTGACAGAAAACTTAGAAAGTAATCCCATTCTTAGTGTTTTTCTCTTTACTTGAAATTCAAACAATTGAAAGAAATTCTTCCTGATAAGCTTTCAGGTTGTTATACTTTTTTGCTTTATTTGATAATGATAGAGTTAAAACATTAAAGTGGTTTTTCATTCTCAACAATATTATTGAATAGATTCTTGGATTGATAATTTTGCTTTCTGATTCTTTGGATTTGTTTTACTTTTGTGGTACACTTGTTACTAAGTGAATTAAAGAAAATTGCTTCCTTTTTTTATTTATTTAATTTACAAATTTTTCTTGCTCTTAACACCATGTCTAAGAGACACATAACGATACAACAAACAATGGCCTTGTTAGAAACATTTTCTGATTCAGATTTGGAAGATCTAAATACTTTTCAGCAAGAACCTGATGAATCAGGAATTTTGATTGATATGGAAAACATAGAGCTTGTTATTCCATTCTATATCTGTAGAATATTATTCTTAAAAATAATTTTGGAGAAGATGAGGTAGATAATCAAATCTTACAGCGTGAATAAAAAACGAAAAAGTGAAAGCCAAATTATAAACTCAAATAAGAAAGTGAAATTTGATGAGCCAGCAGAATTGAAAAAACTGGAACAAATTTTATAAAGATATCATGACATTTACGATCACAATTGGAAGATAAGGAATTTTTTCCATAGACTTTATGTTGAAGAAATCCTTTAAGAGAGATCATCAAAACCCCTCCCAGCGACCGGGTAAACCTTCGTACCATGTGCAGAAAAGATCAAATAAGGAAACACAAACAAATATCAAAACAAAAAATATTAACAAAACAAAGTAGATTAAAATTTATGCAAAATATGGGTGTGAGGCTCTTATTTAGAGAGCTCATTTTAATTATCTCTAAAAAAGATCTACAACCTCATATTGCAGTCAGAGTGCACTAAAGATGATGCTACCAATGATTTATTTTTAGAGTTGAAAGTTATATAAGAAAAATAAGTTATGTTAGTAAAAACTAAGCATCTCAAGCAAACTAAACCTCTCATTTTTTTATGATAAAATTAAATGCAAACTTAAACAAAAAACATAGTTGTTTATTTATTTAAAATAGTTCTATCATGCATAATACGAAAAAAAAATTTTACACATAATTATATCAATAAAGATCTTTTTAATGACACTAAATTTTATTCATCAATCAGTTTTCACGACGCCAACACATGGCATTTCTGAACCAAAAAAATAATTACTGACTAAAAATCGTATGCAAAAAATTATGTACCATCAATCAATAGAGCTAACTCCTAAAAATGACTAACCTCCATTAACAACCATTTTACTGTAGAAAAGAGAGTGGTCGCTCCTGAGACGTTTCACTGTACTTTGTTATTACAATTTTTAATAAAAAATATTTTTCGAATCAAGTCAGCAATTTTTATAATATGTATATTCATATATTTGAAAAGAAAAAAAATTTTTTTACTATGTATATTTATATATTGTAAAAAAAAAATAATAATAATAATTTTTAAATGATAAAAGCACAATGCATCTGAATAAAATTTTATTTGATTCCACTATAATAACCCTTAGAGAAGGTCAATATGTTTTTATATTGGAAAAGTTTTTCTTCTATAATTGACAACCATTTATTTAGTTATTAGTGAAGGCTAAAATAAATAATAAATTTTTTAAACACTATTTTTGAAAAATTTTAACATATTTTTTTTTTGCAAGAGATGGAAAAAAAAATTTTGATGCTTAGTTAAATATGACATTGTAAATTTTTTAATATATGATATTTGAAGAAAATACTTTCATCAAACTGAAAAATGAAACCTGTGGAAACTATCGAAACCTTTTTACTACATTTTTGTAGACTAAAACTGGAACAAAAAATCTTGTGGCCATATTTTTCTTTTTGAAAAGTCTTACAAAATTATATATAATTTAAAATGTTTGGTTTATTACCCAACCTAAAAATTCCTTTCAATCCTCTAATTATCCTGCAAATAAAACTTTCATTTCTATACTTTCTGCTAGCTATATCAGTTAGTTTAAAGTTGGATTAGATTCAGAAACTATATATAAGAGATTAGATTGGGATCATAATGAATTAAATTGAATAATAGCATAATATAGATCGTCCACATTATACTACTAAAAGTTAATTAAATACTGAAACTATTTTAATTTTGTTCAGTTTCTTCATATTAAGACATAACTGTAGCAGCTAAAGAAAAAAAATTTAGAATATTTTAAAATAAATTTATTACCCATTCAATGCTCATATAAGTTACATATTCGTCAAATACAAATCTGTTCAATCTCAATTAAAAACCAAAATCACAATGACAAATTATTTCATAAAAATTTGAGATATTTACAAATGTTAGATTTCATGCTTGCATAATTCACTTTTTAAGCTATGAAACATCACTAAATAATGAAATGTAACATATAATATTGTCTAATTCATTTGAACCTTAAATTTTTTTTAAAAAAAGAATTAACAGGTTTTAATTCAATTGCTAGGAAAATCTTAAAAAGTGTCAAACCAGCAAACAACTGAGATTAATAACTTTAACATTATACAGGAGAAATAATTAACAATTCATAATATCAGGGCTAAACAGAATGGATAATAGTTTAAAGTATTTTTTAGTGATGAAACAGGGTTAGGAATTTGAGAAAACTATTCATTTTAAATTTAACAAATGATTATCACAAATCAACAGTTTTCATCAAGTAACACAATATAAAATTCAACAGGACCACACAAATGAATGCAATTTGTACATAATGAAAGAGCAAATCTTTGGGATACTGCAATGAAACATTCGGTGCATTTTTCAATATAATATAAAGTCACGTACAAACACACATACTAACATGGAGTGATTGGCATTATATAGTTGTAGAATGCCACATTGTACTTATAAATTAAAAATATCTTTTTTTTAAAATGAATACAAGTGCATGTATGTCAGGAAATAAAATAAAAAGTGCTCTGCTTAAAATAAAACAATATTCACCTTATTTATATATATATAGTTTTTTTTTTAGCATTTTTTTTAATTAATATATTTGATAAGTATATCAAGTCCTAAACAAAATTAAATTTATCAGGTTTGCGTAGGCACAGTTTTTAATATGTTTGCTGGTTCCAATATAGCCAGCTAAGAAACACAGTGTTGACTACTATACACAATGTTCATATACAATGAGCGGACAGAACCTACCTTGAATAATTTAATCTCATGGAAAATCATCCAACAAGGCAAATTACAATGCTAAGTGCATTAATGATTTGTGAAAAAAAAGAAAAGACAAGCAAAAGTATACAACTACTCTAAAGTTCAATGCTTAACCTGATGTCAAAAATAAAGTGATGAAATGGTGAACAAATGCAAGCACATATCCAATTCAATTTATCTACTTGCTTTATATATATTGCTTTAAATGTATACAAACTGCATTTTCAATGCCACTGTTAAAATAAATGATTTTCATTTACAGCTCAAAGACAAATATTTGCAATTGAATTGTTTTAACAAATGTACAAGTCCACCACACATCTTTTTAGAAAATTAGTACGGCATAAATAATAAGTGGTTTGAATAGTTTCTTAACTGCATAGGTTATAGTTGAAACTGATTTCTCTCATATTAGATACAATCAAGTTTTCAGATATCTACACACATTTGGAAATAACTTCATGTTAGCTGGATTCCAGAATTTGAATCACACTTTGAATAGATACCAATTCTCTGTTGCCCACTGAGCCCTAAGAAAAAATTAAAATTTTTAATTAATCTAATGATATTCATTTAATTATATTATCATAAGGATTTTTTAGAGAATAGTGAAACATTTAAATTTTAGTAGGTAAAATATGTTTAAAACTTGCAGTAAGTAACAAAAAATGAAAGCTTACTGTTAGAGTCACAAAGCTCTTGAATTTTTTTAGAACTTCAACCATGACATCAAGATTTCCATCTGGCACATAATCTTTCAAAATATCAATGAAATCCTAAAAATTATGAAAAAGATTTTGAAAAAAAAAGTTAAGAATATACTTTGCATGCAATGCTAACTGATGGTATTTAGAAATGTTCAATTTAGCACAGATACATGGTCTATTTTACATTGTATTTGATAAAAGTTAAATATAAGTCTATGTAGCAGATTAAATAAAAATAAGAAAATACAAATAATTTAAAGGTATCTTTGGATAAGTCTTGAAATTGAATTTAATTATATAGGCAAAAATTTGTTAATCAATGTAATGAAAATTTATTTTGTCAAGTCACATTTAATACTAAGTGAAAAAGTACTAACATTACAGCAATAGTTATTAATAAAAAATTTTAATTTAATGGATTAATTTCTTTTTAAGTTTTAAAACTTTAAAAAAAATGAAGGAAAAAAATTGGGAAGCAATAGAAAAAATTGAAAGAATAGCTATACTTAATTTTTCAGCCAACACTAAGAACTAGTCAATTAAATGGGTAAACTTACAACAAAGTTTGCTATAATGAGATCCACTAATATAAAAATATCTACATTATTTAGAAAGGCAGTATTGTGTATGTAATTGCCAAAAGATTGGCCATGTATAATCAGAGAATAAAAATCCAAGTTACACACCAATCGAACTGCTCCCAAATAGAAATCTTGAAAAATAAATCTGTAATATGTTTCTATTAAACAGGTGGAGGGAATAAAATCTTTCTCATGGTTCAATTAAAGGGGAAACTCCAAAATGTTAATTTATACATACCAGGGGTCTGTTTAGAAGAAATTTGGGTCCGTTAACGGACCCTTCACAAAATATCTTTTCATAAAAACGGACCCTTCACAAAATATTTCAACTTAAAAACGGACCCTTCACAAAAGGATTCTTCTTTTAATCGGACGCTTCACAAATTTGTTTATATTCATTATTATTTTGTTAATAAAATAAACCCTTTCCAGGGCAGAAAACAAGAAAGATGGATGTAAACGAATTAAGTTTTGTCTTCGGCAGACGATTCTTCCATTATTCGTCCGAAATAAATATTCTGCGTTCAGCAGTATAGGCTAAATACCAAATATTTGTATGTTGCATCTCTAATTTAGAAGCAGCAATTGTTGTTTATTTTTTAAAATTTAATTTTTTTAATTATAATTTTACAGTGTTGAGCATAATCTTGTATGTCTTTACAATTTAAAAACTCCTTGAAAAAGTTTTTTTTTGCAATAACGGACCCTATTTGCACAAATTCATAAAAGCGGACCCTGGTTGAAAGAATGTGAGTAATTTTTTCACAATTTCACGAAAAACGGACCTTTCACAAAATGTCTGGACAGACCCCTGCATACTGTATCCAAAAATAAAATAAGAAAAGAAGTGAATATTTAATTGTGAGAAAGTGTTTAATGTTGAAAAATAATTTAAGAAAAAGATTTAAATAAAGGAATAACATAAAAAGATTAGTTGAAGCTTTGCATTCAAGTTGAATCATTTTTGCATTTTAATGCTAATTTAGCAATATCTGAGAGAATTTTATTATTGATTCTTAAACGATAAAATTTATTACTGATTAAATTAAAAATAATCAACATCCTTAAAACCTGATTGTCACCATTGACAATACTCATTTTTTTCCTCAATCAGACATTCATATAATTTTTAGATTGATATGTAAAAACTTTCAACAGCTAGTGCAACATTACAGTGTTTGTCGTACTTTAACTCAGAAAATTATTTAAAGTAGTCAATAGTAATTATTTATAATTACAAGAAGTTTAAACATGAAAAAAGAATTTTAAAATATCTTATTATCATAACAAATAAAATTTTTAAATAATCTAAATTTATTTTTGAAAAGCAGATGCTTCGGTTGTTACTAAAGACATTCAATACATCACAGTTTTTAAGTTCCCTTTGTTTTTAAAAGCATGAAACAGGATTAAAAAAACTTGTGATAATGCTATTTTAAAAAAGAATAGATTTCACAAGCATCATAATTTTATTTTAATAAATATACACATTTTTTAAATCAAATATAAGTTATAATACTATATAAGTAAAGCCTACTTACAGGATTCTTTAATGCAACACAGCCAAGTAAAATGACAATGTATGCAGCAATAATGCTATGCTCCATATGTTTTCCAGCTTTTTGCAGAGCTAAAAGAAAATTAGGATACAAATATAATTTCATTACTTAAAAAAATACATACCACAATGACAAAATTAAGAAAAAAAATTCCTTTAAAACGAATAATTTAGACATCACACGCTTATAAATTTCCTATTCTGCATTATTAAAAACCTGAGATGTCAAAAAAATATATTGCACATACTAATGTCAGATTCTTACGTTACTAGATAAACTTCAATTATGATGCAATGGCAAGCAAAAATCAAATTTGGAGCATAAAAATAATTTAACATGGGAAAGCCATCTTTGAAAGGCACTATAATGAAATTTCTTAACAAAATTTTTACATATGTAATTTTATTGTTTTATATGCATTCAGAATCCCTCAAAATTCCTACATAACATTTTATTTCTTTCCTAAGCGTGCTATTTATTAAGTTATTTTTAAGCAAAAACGCTTACCTTTGCTTTCACCTGAAGCAGGGAGTCACGTGATTATTCACTAACTGACGTCACATGTGTACATCTGTCGCTCATTTACAAGAACGGTGCTGTAAAAGCCTACACGTTCTTACTTTCGTTTGAATTTTCATAATTAAATCCAACTATTTCAGATGGTATTATAAACTGTGCCCTAATGTAGCTTAATAAAAATGTGTGTTAAATCTAATGTATTTTTATAATGTGAAATTTCAATTAGAGCCACTGAAACATTGTTAATACAGTTAAACCCCGCTATAGTGAACTTCTGGATATAGTGAACGAAATGTTCGGTTTCGTGCCTTGCTATACACGTATAATGTTATTTTTTGTGGATATAGTGAACCAAAAAAGTGAGGAAGTTGGATATAGTGAACTTTTTTCTGTCTTCGACTGATTTTTTTCTTCATTTTTTTTGGTAATCATTTTAAAATTTCTACTTCAAAATAAATACCTATACCGATTTTTAAAACCATATACGGAGGGGAATGTAGAGATAAGAATTTTTTCTTCTTTGCCTCTTTAATCTCACTTTCCCATCCCAAAACAAACCAAGCAGATGTTTCCAACCCAGGCAGATGATGCACCAGTAAGGTGTCAGCTGGATCATTATGCATTTTCTGTCAGAGGGAATGAGTCATTATTGGTCAAAGGGTTGGACACTAATATGTGTTGATAAGGCCCTCATTTCTCCTTTTGCTCTCCAAGGCCAACTCCTTTTTGCTCTCAGATCAGTTAAAAAAATTCGGCAAAAAAGTATCTCAAATTTAACTATGGCGACCAGTAAATGTAAGACGATCTTTATTGATGATAAAATGGGCATAATCAGAAAAACTGAAAATGGATGCAATCCAGCTGATATTTGCAGAGAATATAAACTATCCAAATGTGCAGTTTGTAACATATGGAAAAATAGGCAGTTAATAATTTCTGCTCAAGAACAAAATTTAGTTGCCAGAAAAAAGTTGAGAAAAGCAGATCGTTTGAAGCATTACTGAAGTGGCCCAGCATTGGAAGAAGTCACAATCTTCCAGTATCTAAACAAATGTCGACGAATTTGCTAAGCGATTTTATGAGACGTGCTTTAAATGCTAAAATGGCAGGTTAGACAGGTTTAAAAAGTGGAATAACAGAAATTCAGGAAAAATTATCTGAGAGTCGGGAAGTGTTTCCATATCTGATGTTGAGAATTGCTCATCAGCTAAAGATTACTAATTTTTTTTTTGTACGCAAGACGAAGTGTAATAAAAAAATAACACATGTTTTGCTACAAGATAACATTTTTCAGTCATTCATTTGGATAATGTGTAATAAAGGGGAGGAGTTACGGAACCATTAGTTAAATTGCTTGTGCAACGGATATAGTGAACTCCCGGTTATAGTGAACCGAAATGTCGGTCCCTTGAAGGTTCACTATAGCGGGTTTTGACTGTAGTTGACGAAATTTTCTATTTCTGAACATTTATGATTTTTTAGTTTAGTAAAAAAGGTGTTAGAATGAGTTATACATTATATATGTATGGTATCTATTAAAATGGTGCATCATAAATACAAAAAAAATTGTACTTTCATTTTTTTTAAAACCTTATTAGTCTTAATTTTAAAGTATATTTCAAATTCATTTTGAAGATTTATTTTCATGTTAAAAGTAAAAGAAATGAGGAATCAAATTTTTTATATAAAATAGTTTTAGATTTAAAATGCAGGAAAGCTTAAGTTATTGATATTTTTTATTTATTTCTAGCGTGAATTCAAAGCAGGGAAAAAAGCAAAAAAGTGCCAATTATACTTTTCATGAGAGTTTCTTCCAAATCATCTACTGCAGTTTCAATATCTTTCTTTTCAATTGAAGCAGCTTGTTTTTCTTCTTGTGAATTTAAAAGCTCATCGGCCTGTTCTTCAGAAAGCTTAGCGGCATCTAATCTTGACAACATAAGCTGAAATGTTTACATCAAAACAGTTAACTTTAATAAAAGAGAAAATATTTACAATCGTGAATTTTCCTGTGCATATTATACACAATATATTAAGAGAAAACACAAAATGACTGTGCTCGTATGTCAGCTACACTGGGCTAACTATCAAGTTTCAATTGCTGGAAAAACTTAAGAGGAAAAAGGAACAGCCGAATATGCTTACAACAAATAATGCTATAGTAAATGAAATAGTTTAGTAGAGCTAAAATATCGTCTTTAAATATCCCATAGCTTTGAGTGGTCACCATATTTTAACAGACGAAAATAAGAAACAAAATTCCCAGTATTTTCCCAATTTGTAAAGAAAGACTCAAAATTCCCTGCATTTTAGGTTATAATAACTGCTATTTTAGGTGATTTTAAAATTCCCTGTATTTTCCAGGTTTTCCCTATTCTCCCTGTGGAGTGACAATCCTGTAATTGTGGTAACAAGTTATTAGTTTCCAAAAGAAACTTATATTAATAAGAAAATGCAACAATTTAAAATATTTATAAATTATTTTCTTTTAATTTATATGCCTGCGAAAAATAACTGTTTAGAATGTGTCGTATTAGTCAATAAAGAGTTTGCTTGTTTTAGTTATAAGTTTTTAGTTATCCTTATTTACTAATTTTTTATTCTTCTAATATATAATTATATTTTTGTACAACACCATTAAATACATCCTAAAAACAGTTCCTACAAAGTACTTTATATGAAGCAAAGAAAAAAAAAAGACTATCCAATGAATAATAAAGTGTTTAAATCTCACACACGCAATTTCTGATTAAATGTAGAGTTTAGCGAACAGTAAAACTCAGAATAGCTACACTATGCAAAAAACAAATTCCATTGCATACTCAAAGTCAATGAAACAAAACAAATTGTAATAAAACAAGTCAAATGAAATCAAAATGAGAAAACTATAAATGAATGGACAAAGCTAAAATGAATCAGTATCACAAAATCAACATTTTTCTAAGAAATAAAAAATAAACATCCTGAAGGCTGCTTGTTTATAAACAAATGCAAACACAAATTACGCTATTTTTAAAGCTTAAAGTCAATAGATTTAAACTAAATGCAAAACAATACTTTTTTAATCATCTGCAAATCTCGAAACACGAGGTTAAAGTTCTACTTTCTTCATAAATAAAACTCACTTCAACAAAAGCTTCTGAGGCAGGCATTTCATAACCATCATTCACAGTATCAAATGAGCCCAAGCCATACATTTCTATGAATTTAGCGCTGTTGTCAGGACAGTATTCCACTAAATTTATCATTAGACCAAGGGACTATAAAACAAAAATAATAAAATAGTAAACATATATATATATGTAAACATGCACACTACCCATCCACATAATGGAAGAGACACTTCCAGTTTTTAACCTTTTTTAAAAAAATTTTTGAGAAATATTTAGAGGATTATTTTGTTATTTTAGAGGTAATTAGTTCATGCAATTTTTTTATACATTGCAATAAAGTTTAAAGCTTTCAGAAGTTTCAGAGACCAACAATAAATTCTGAAAGAAAACAAGTATTTTTGTATACCCTAAGACAAACAAACAAGCAATGAACTTGTACAGATTACTTTGGTTGTTACTTGCAATAACTGCATAAAATTTTAAAAACATAACTTAAATATTTATGAAGATATGGAGTTTTATTAAAAAAGAAATTTTTTTCTTTCTTAAATTGTTTTGTTGTAACATTAAAAATATTTAATTAAATTAAATTTTTGGAGCAATTGAAAATTAATTACAAAACTATTGTTCTAAAATTTGAAAAAAAATTGTTGAAAACTGTGCAAGAAAAGACTATTTAAGGTAGTTCTTTTGTAATGAGCAAGTGCGGAAAAATTTTTAAATTATTTTTTCATAATTTTGATATAAATTATTTTTTTATATTTTGCAACTAATGAAAGAAGTCTGACTTAAAATTTAATTAGTTTCAAGCAATTTTGTATTTTTTAAAAATAAAAATAATAAAAAGCTCAAAATGATAAGAGGTTTCCTAAAAATTTCATTTTGTACCGTAAGAGATATTTAAAAAAAAAACGGCAATGCCTTACAATAATCGTTCAGACACCAAACTGTGATGGAATAAGGAAAGAAAACAGGCAAAAGAATGATACCCCACAATGACAGTCATTTTTGGTAAACCTTGCTTAATAGAACCAAATGAAATTTGTGGAAAATCTTTTATCATTTTGAGATTTCTTTCAAAAAGTGCAAAAATTACTTGGAAAATTGCTTGAAACTCTTCAAATTTTTAGAATATTCAAATCAGACATTTTTTTAATTGCTGCCAAATACGATTCACTACAAAATTATAAAAAGATTTTTTTTAAATAGTCATACCTCATGCTATTTTTTTCAAGTTTTAAAACAATAATTTTGTAATTATTTTTTAATTGCACAAAAAATTTTGTATAATTTTATTCCATATTTTGAAAGTTACAGCAAAAAAACGTGAGATAAAAAAATTAGTTTTTTTTCCATAAAATAATTTTTTTCAATAAATATCTAAACTAGATTTAAGAAATTTTATGCAGTAATTTCAACTAATAACCAAAGTAATTGGTATAAGTTACTAACTTTTTTATTGCTTTTCTGGCATAGGATGTTCAAGAGTACTTGTTTTCCTTCGTAATTTATTATCTGTTCCTGAAACCTCTAAGTTTTAACCCTTAAAGTTACAAAATAATCCTCTAAGTGTTTCTTGAGATATTTACAAGATTTTAAAAACTGAAAGTGTCACTTCCATTATGGTAGGGAAGTGTATATACATATAATTTAGTGAGATAGTAATCGTTTTATGACACTCAACCATATTAAAATAAAATTGCATGAAAACTCACCAAAACTAAAAGATCGAATCGTTTTTCACAGGGCACAGCCCTTGGAACTTGTAAAATCAACATAAGTATGTGGTCCATAAGGCCTTCCTCAGGAGGGAATTGTGAATCATCTAATCCTGAAAATAAAATATTAAAGAATTATAAAGTTTGAAAGATCCAAAAACTATCTTATGCAATTAATAACAATAAAATATGTTTTCCCCTAGAAATAAACATTAATATTTCAACACCTGAAAGCAATCAATCTTTTAAATTTCACAAAACCACTAACAAATGATATAAAGAAAATAATTATACTAGTAAAAAAAGTACAACATAATAAAAAAATTTGAAATAGCAAACACATTTTTTTGAAAAAAAGGATTTTATATTTTTGATGACCCTGATCATAAGTAACCATTTTCAGTCTACTGAAAATTTAGCTTTTTGTGCAGTCTAAAAACTAAATCTTTCACTGTAACTTCTGACACCATAATTAAATCACAACTTTTCAAAGTTACACTGCAGCGAATTATGACAAATATATCAAAATTTGACAGTGAAATCACTAGTCTAGACAAACAGATATAAGGATGGATGAGAAACATAATCTAATGATGCTGAGACTAAGCAAAGTTAGGTAAAAAAAAAAAAAAAACATTTCCTGATGCATCCTGCTTTCCACATTTCATTTTTAAATTTTCCTATTTCATCATTTGCAGAGCCCAAGCTAAACATTCATCACCTTGCCATAAATTTGGCAAAAAAATTCCTATTGAAAAGAAAAAAATATATTTCTCTCAATCCTGAAAAAAATTATTCTGAACAAATCCTGTTTTCTTTTTTATTCGATTACAGTAATTTCCATTCGATATGTTACGTCGCACAACCAATAAAATTATATTAAATCTAGACAATGTAAGTGATCAGATAGGTTACATAAGCACAAGACAAACTACCATAAAATACAGACTACCTTGTTGATAACCGAATAATGCGACATCGCATGATGAAATTCTCTCATGCAAGTAGCATCAATAAAACAGAATTAAGTGGTAATCAGGTGCATATTCTGCTCCAACTATTTTTGCAGAAAATATGTTTTTTCAAATACACATACAATATTTCTCATATACATATTGTATTTTTTCATATACAATAGTGTAACGCAGCTTAAATTACTGCTCTAGTCTAAGTTATCAAAAATTAACCCCAACCTATTCCTATTTCTTTTCCTCAAAGACAATAAAACAACACCTACATTTTTTCATCCTCATTCCCATTAATTTCTCAGTTACTTCTCCTCAACTGTATAATTACTCTTGATTTGAACTTGAATTTTACAAAATTTTTCAATTAACTGTACTGTAAAATTTACTGTAAATTTATATTTAAGTTTTCTATGAGGAAAAATTAATCAGAAAAATGGCTCGGCTAAATATTTGGAAATTTGGCTAATTTACTGATTTATATTTGATGTCCTTAGTGCAGGCTTTGCATTTGGATTATATCCTGTCTGGACCTGTCTTTATTAGGGATATTGAAGTTTACTTTTGTGAATATCTATCTTTAAAATGAAATTTTGCACTTTTTTAAGAGCATTTTCATATCAAAATGTTATTGATCTGGTCATTATTTTCTAAGTTATTTAATACTAAAATTGCAAGCATCACATAATCCAGTTTAGCAAAAAACTATTAGAGGCATGATTTTTTTCGTAGCTATGTATATGCCTGAAAATAAATTATCATCTCACTTTGTTCTTATATATTTGAGTAATAAAATAGTTTAGACTGATAGATTTGGAATTCAATGTAAAGGCAAAATTAATTACAATATAAAGTTTTTAACAGCCCTGTACTCTTATAACTGAAGATTCGACTTTTTTTTTTTACCTTTTCTAAAATTTCAAATTAGCTTTAAAATTTTCATTATTATTATTATTATTATTATATATATATATAAATTAGTTAAAAAACAATAAGGCAACACATAATGAGCAATATTACAATGACTTCGTTTAAATTTACCTATTTTGTATGTTATGTTGCTAAGTATTTTCAGCAGATTAAGAAGACAAGACAAGATTGGAGACTCTTCTTTGTTAGATTTAGGAGCTGCTTCTTCATTAACAGAAATATCCAATTCAACAGGTTTTTGCTCCAGTAAATGAGATTTAAGAAGTTTCATAAGGCTGAAAGAAAAAAATATGCATTTAACAAAAGAAAGAAATTTACTCAGTCAATAAGAAACTCGATAAATGCCAAAAAGTGCAGTATTCCTCTTACGTTCTACATAACTAAATTTTGACTATGAATATAGTTTTCTTTTCCTTAAATCCACTACACTTTAAATTCTTGGATAAAATTAAAGTGAATTTTCCCTGCTAGACACCACTTTTCCAATGAAAAACATAGGGAAAAGCTGGTTTTTTATTGCAGAAAAGTTTGCAGCTTAAAATTCAAAAATTTCCTTTAGTTAACTGATGAAATTTAAAAAAAATAAAAAGCTTTAACTAATTCTCAGATGGTTAAAAAAAGTAATGTTTTGTGGTCACATGAAATGAAAGCGAAAATTGATCTGCAACATGTATACTCAATTTAATGAATTTTTATTACTTTGAAACAAAAATTCAGAAGAATAAAAAAAAATTCTTTCTTAAGACAATATAAAATTATAAACTTGATGCAGAAATACTGCAGTATGACAGCAGCACCAACAGATTACTATGTCAACTACAAATAATTTGAGCCATCCAAAAACTTATGCGTTATGCAACTGAAATATAATCGGCAGACCTATGGGAAAATTCATTGTCAAAATTACTATTTATTTTCTTTAATTAACTAAAGGAATTTTTGAAATAATTTTTTTAAAAAATAAGATAACTTTTATTAATTTTCCCTATTAAAGTTTTAATCAGGTTATAAAAAAAATAAACATACTTAACAGCAGCATAAATCAATGAAGAATTCTTGTAATGCATAAGATATTCTTGATTTTCAGGATTCATATGTGTAATCTAGTGAAAACAAATTTATAAAAATTAACAAAAAGATGAAATCATGTAAATAAAATTAGTGCTTTTAAATCCTATAATTAGTACAAAGATTCATTCAGAAAACCAATCGCAAAGCAATTATTTTAAAAGATACAAATACAAAAAGAAAGGAAGCATTTCATGTTTAGGAACGTTAATGTAAAAACACAATGGAAGGCAACGATTTCATAGTTTTTATACTTTATTTTACTTACAACAATTTAAAAAATTATGTTTATCACTTAAAACAGCCATGTTCTAGTGGCCATGTAGAAAAACTGTGTATTCATATTTTTTGTAAGAAATATGGCATAATAAACTTTCAAATTTTGCACAACTTATAATATATAGCTACAAAATAATTTGTTACTTAGTGTACTATACCTAATAAGCCTCCCAAATTGATGAAATGCTCCCTGCAATTTTTAACAAATTTAAACAAGCCCCTGATCAATACTAAATAAATGCCCATTCAACAACAGGTTAGTGACGCAAAGGTCGCAGCTTACAAAAGGGCTAATATAACGATAAATGTTTAGACATAATTTTTGATAATAATTTTGATTTTTCTAAAGATTTAGATTAAATTTTCTTGTAACATCCCATTAAGCCGCCCCTAATTTTTTTGAAGAAATTCGGGGCATTTAACTCATATTTCATGGTAATTGTTTCAAAATAAATCATCTTACTCTTGCATTGAAAGCACAAAAAGTTAGAAAACTATTTTAAAAATTACCACTTATAGAATCATTTCCCGCTCAATATCAGAAAAAAAATTCCCTGACTTCTCCAGGTATTCTAGGAAAATTTCAATAATAATTCTGACCATATTTTCATCAGAAAACTGATTCTTTTATTTGTAAAGTGAAATATAAGATTTTCTGTGTAAAAAAATATTAAATAAGGAAGGGAACATTTCAATTTGACTAAAATGTGAAATTTTTACAACAAATAATTGCAATAGATATTAGAATTATTTAACTCGAATCTCAATAACTGATTGCTGTAACTGACAATTTTAAAACTGTTTATTTTCCAGATATGATATAGGATTATTGCAGGGTTTTTTATTAAAAACAATTGCAACTTTCCCTGATTTTCAGAGTTAAAATAAAATTCCCTGGCAATTTCAGGTTTTCCCAGTTCTTCCTGACTTGTGGGAACCCTGTTCTTATCTACAAAAAAAAAAAAAAAAAAAAAAAAAAACACATTGTTTTTGCTCTTTAATTTAATGAAATAAAGCACAACCAAGATATTTTTTAAGTTAATGATTGTTCCCCTGAAAATTGATGTGAATTGAGCAGTACTAAAAGCTAATGTGAAATTTTGCTTAATATATAACCGCAAACGTCCTGTACTTTAACATTAAAATAAAATACCTTTAATGATACAAGACTATTAAAAAAAGTCACATTTTCAAGTACTCAACAATAAATGGGCTACAATTTCAAGTGTTTGATGCCGTGCAGGTTAAGTTTTTATAGTCAGAAAACTCCACAACATATGATAAAATAAAGGAAATAAGCTTCATACAATGGATTTGAGTAACATATTATTTCAGTAAATGTGACCTCAAATGACCTTATTAAATATTACAACCTTATTAATCATGGGAAACACCAATAGCTAATATAAAGAGAAATATTAAAGCCTAATTTAATAACAAAGTAGTTTAATATGATGAAAAATTATTTCAATAAGATATCTTACAAAATAATAATAAAAACACTTAGCTTTTTTTTTTTTAATCTACTGACACAAAATATTACTTGTCTAACAATATACTTACATTTTCTATAACCCTTAGACATCGATCGATTTTTCTAATTTTATCCAATTGAACATCGGTCGGATGGGAAATTATTTCATTCTCATCTGGAGTCAACATATGGGCTGATGAGGTAACTAAATTATACAGAAAAAAAATCATCAACTACAGAAGAAAAATAAAGAATTAAGATAAGACTCAAATGATAAAAAATTGTCCTTAACTTAATATTATTTTATTTATTCCACATAAATAATTAACTAACACAAATATTAATCAAACAGCAGAAATTAGATGTCTTGTCAGTTTGTAATTTAAATTCTTACAACCTAATCCATAAGACAGTACATACTTTTCCCTTAAAACTCTTATTAGACAATTTGTCGATTCTATCTTGATCGCTCATGCAGCTTGAATTTATTTTAATTTTTAGCAGTTTCCTTGATTAATAATAATACTCCTTTTGTATTCAGTATTATTATTTCCTTTCTATAAATAATAATACTGAATAATGACTTTTTCTGAAAAGTTTATAAATAAATAAAAATTAACATGTTTCTTGGAACATCAGAATATTTTAAAATATTCAAGTATTTTTATAGTTATTAAATTAAGAATTATAAAAAATTTCATTTCAAGATAAATTATATTAAAACTACTTTCATAGCATATTTATTAAGAAACCGAGCTCACTTTCAAGTGAAGAATACAAATAAGCATGATACGGAAAACAGAGAATATATTACCAGTATCAGCAATCCTATCCAAGCCTCGTAGAGTTCGCATTTCTTCCTTAAACCATTCGCCAGCTTTTCTAGATGTTAAACTTAACAGTGTCTCCATAGCCAAAATACCCGTCTTTAGGAAAGAGAAAATATAACTTTAGCTTACATACACGCAATAAACACAATCCTTTTTAAAATAAATATAAAGGCAATACTTACATTTATATTATCCAATTTCAAATGCTTAGCATGTCCCTTTTGCTGCATTTCTTCACACAATTGATAAACTTTTTCCCTGTGTTTGTCTTGCATAGCGCAAAGAGCAGGATCTTTCAATATCAAATCAATTTCTTTGTCAGGATTCCTCAATTCAGGATCAGTTTCCAGTAATTGTAGCATTAAGGACAAAGTACTTGCTTCTATATCCATAGTAAGTCTATCTTGACTTAAAACAAACATCAATGTTGCTGTACATAAAGCTAAATTCTAAAAAATAACAAATTGATTGGTAAAAAAAACTTTAAATATTAAATTTTTCAACAAAATATTAATTAATATGATCTATATAGGAAAATATTAACACAACTCTGTTATCATAGAAATTTACAACAGTGCAAAAGTAATTTATATAAAAAATTTATCACAAATAATAAATTCAAAGAAAAATCACATAACAACCTAACTTTCAACGAATCTATAATTTAATAATCATTGAAAGTGATAATATTTATGCCTAGCTAAGCAAAAAGAAACATTAAAACTCAGTTCATTTAAAATTATCACTCTTAAAAGAAAAAAACAGCCTCTTTTTTAGTATTAATATTTGGCATATTTTGCTTGGGCTGTTTCTGTGTCAACAGACTGTAGCTTGATTTTGATATACGCCTTTAAATATTAATTAGCTAAATTAAGATCAATACCTGCACAAGCCGTATTTTGTGTTTTTAACTGAATTACAGATGACTACATTGAATTTTGATGGTTAAAATGTTCTCAAAATATGGCGAAATACGCAAAAAAAATAAAAAACTTCAGGGAGTCAAAACTTTGGAGCACTCTCACGACCAAACTATGGGAACCATACTTCCCAGATTGCGGGTACCCCCTATGTTGGAAGAGTTCAAATAAATGCTGCTGTGGACAAAAATAAATGTTAAAATTTAGTAATTAATAAATTATTTAGTATCTCTGCAATACATAGATATTTGGCATCACAGTTACTAGTTCATAAAAAAAACATTTTTAAAAATACTAATTCATCTCAGAAAAGAAACTAATAAGTATATAATCATTATGAATTCAATAGTAATTAAAATCCTATTTACTCAACTAAATAAAATACGCAAAATATGACAACTGAATAGGATTGTTCAGTTAGTAATATTTTTTCCCACTTCGATTTTTTTATTTGTACAATGATTAAAATAAAAAAGCTAATTTGTTAAAAAGAAAGCAAATAAAAAAATATCTGACCCTTTATTATAAAGAAAAAAATCAAAACACAAACGTAACAGGGAGAACAACATTAAAAACTTATTAGAAATTTATGTCTTTACTAAATAAGAGAACTTAAAGTAAAAACATTCCAAAATTTTTAATAAAAATTTTAAAATTAATAGGGGTTTAACCCAACTGAAAGTAAAATTATCCAAAAAGTAAGCTTTTGTCTTTGAATCTAGCTGACACGATGTACGTTAAAGAGTAAAACAACAAGAAACAACAGAAAAGTAGAACAGAATGTTAAAAAAAAAAGCAAAATTTATTTTACTTTCTATTATAAAATAAACAATAAACTAGAGCTATAAAAATCATGAATGAGAGTGAAAACAAGGCAGCAAAAACATACAGGAAAATGCAAATTATGTAACTATCTTCTACCATCATTAAATGTAAAACATAAAATAACTTGAAATAAAAATAAAGGAACAATAAATGGAATATAAATGTCCATTTATCATAAAAAAATAAGTAAAAATTTAGAATCAATATCAAGAATCAATCCAGGTAGAAATCTGGGTCTCTTCAAAACACTCAAATTGTAAAAAACGGCCCATTCATAAAAATCTAATTTGTAAAAACTATCCCTTCACAAAATTTCACATTATAAAAATAATCGCACAAAATTGACCAACAGCGGATTCTTGAGAAAAACTATTGGAAACGTGATTTTTCAACAGTCATTATCGACATTTCATTTATAAAACCTTGATGAAACAGTCAATCAATTAACACAAATTTTTATATTATGCAAGTTACTTAGCATTTACTTGAAATTAAAACTATAAATTTATACAATCATGAAAACATCATTTTACACAGTCAAAACAATATATTTTATCAAAATTAACTAACTGGATCGTCCGGAGCATCTTTTAAGGCACTAAATATTTTAGGCATCGTCCCATGGGCACGAAGATGTATGCGAAAGGCAGGTCCCATGCATTTAGCAGCAAGATTCAACACACTAAAGAAAAATGTATAATAATTGTAAAATAAACAAAAAAGGAATCAAAAAATTTAAAAATGTAGTGCTACAATTTCAGATAATAAACATAACTAATAATTCCAGTATTTCTAAGCTAAACCACATTTTAAAAGGTAATTTCATTTATTTTTATTCATTTATTTTTATTCATTTATATTACATAAAACGAAATTAAAACAAATATTGTACAACAATTATTTAAGTGTGGCAATGCACACGAGTATTAATCTACAAGAGACTACTTATATTACGTCTATTGAAAATCTTACTTTTTACTACCTGCCATATTAGAGCTGTACAAAGTAAATGTAAAGTAATGATTGCAATATAATACTCATCTCAGGTATCTCTGATTCAAATAATACTATCTAGATTAGGAGGTCTAAATAAAATTGCCCTATAAAACATTTATAATATCAATGAGAACTCTTATTAAACTTTTAGTGATAAGTCAAATTTGCCACACTATTTTTTATTTTATCCACCTTACACAAGTTACTGCCAGAAACACAATTAATTAATAACATTAATTAATAACATTAATAAATAACTTTCAATAATTATTTTGAAACATTAAATGCATGAATCCACTTTGATCTTAAAGACTCTCAACTCTAAAATTTTAAGTTTTTTTTTCTTTTTTTTTTCAGAATCAAACTAACAGTTATTAAAATCATAAGTGAACAGTAAGCAAATGATTTTAATTGACAGCAAACAATTGTATAAATAAAAAACAACAAAATATAAAACAAACAAACAAAAAAAAACTTAGTACCTTAAACATCTGGTACCTATAGCATTACACTCTTGGACACACTCTAACAAATATTCAATATCATCATTAAATTCTTGAGTTTCACCAGACTCATGACACTGATAAGCTTGCTTGACATTCTTAACAACCGTATAGTACTGGAAAATATATAAAATGAATTATTTCACTCATCAGACCAAAACAATATGGATGGCGATTTCAATATAAATGTAAACAACAATCTCGAGCTCTTGACCAGCTCTAATTCCGGTTAAAAAGTATACAGCTGTTTACTACAGCTTATTCTGCAAGGTGATATTTTCAAAAAGAAAATTTTTTTTTAAATAAAATTAATTAATTATATAATTTCTGAGCTTAAATCCGCCAAATTTCATAGGATATTAAGTCATTCTGGTGCATTTCAGATGAAAATTTGTTTGTTATTTATTGATGTATTGTTAAAAAAAAGTAACATAGTTGCTAGATTTAGAAAGAACTCACTTTTTTGGCAGACTTGATCTGGTCTTTTTTTACTCATTTATTACTGTTTGTTCTTGTTGCAAGCCGTGCACCATCATACGTTAGTGTTAGCATATTGTTCAAGAAGGAAGATTAAATTCATTTTACAAATTATCATTTAGTTTTAAATTTCGAAGTTAGTATATTGTTGACAAGGTAAGAAACGTTATATAAAATAATTCTTTTTTTTTTTCAAATGACAATTCTTACATTTTGAAATGACAAGTCGTCAATTGACGATTCTTTTTAACACAAATAATAAATCAGGTAACAAATACACTTATACAAGAAATACTACTCAAGAGTCTCAAAACACAATAAGTACGTTGCGAGTCAAATGGCTTCAAAATACACCAAAAACAGTAACACGGAAGTATATGCAGTAACGAGTTTGCAGGGCACCCTAGAGTAGAAAACACCATTTATAGTTTACTAAGTTGTAAATTTTTCAAGCTATCCATAATACCATATTTTCATTATGAATTAATAAATTAAAATTTGTTAAGTGCTGCGATTGCTTTGCAAATCAATTGTCTGCCTATGCTATCAAATAAAAACAAAAATTTCATTAAAATGTCACTTAAAAGTCTTACTCCTATTAAAATACTAGCTAAATGCCAGTTCACAGTATAGGATGAAAAAAGAAATAATCAATAAATCAGTGCTGTACAACACTAAGAAATCATGCAAAAAATTGAAAAACATATCCTAGCACAATGAAACTAAACTGCTTCCAACTTCTTATTCATTTTTTTTTCTTGCCAATTGCCTTACATCATTTGATTGCAAACATATTTTCAATAGTTCATCCTTATAATTCTTATCATTTGGCAGAACGTAGTTGCTCAAGACGAACTCATGGTAGTCAAAATTTACTACAATTCAAACAATTTTACTTTGGTACGACTAACCTAATAACTATAGAAAATATTTATTTATTATTGAGATAATGAAATATACATACTTCTTTAGATTCTTTGGGACATTTAAAGGATCTAATATCACCAGACGATGTATTAGAGACACTGGGTATTAAATCATCAACAAAGCTTTCTTTAATCATTTCTTGGTCAAATTCATCAGCTAAGGAAGAAGCCTCTGGATCATTTGAACTCTAAAAATAATTTAATAAAAAAAAATAAAGCCAAATCATACAAAGTAAATTTTTCATTTTTTGAAAATTTAATCTTCAAAAATTAAAAATAAATTTATAGACCACGTATAATCAAATTAAAGTTTAATCTGTAACTTCACACAGGGGTGATTGTGAGCCCAACTCAAAAATCCTGAAAATTTCTTGAGAATAATCATTAATGATGCATTTCAAAAAATTAATGTTTTATAAATTTAAATCATTGATATTTTTAAAACATAAAATCCTAAATAAATTATAAGCAGCATAATTTAAATGAATAATTATGTATAAGTTTACTCCTATCACATTTATTATTCTACCAGAAAAAATATTTACAAATGAAAGAGATGCCAAGTATAAATTCTAGTTCTAATATTTTTAAATAAAATATACAAGAATTTTTATGCATAAATATGATCCATGATTTCTTTTAACTTCTGGACCTTGGATTCCGGAAACTTCCAGATTGCGGCTAGCGAAAAATCCGGAAAACCGGATTTTTGCCGGAGCACAATCATCTTTGTTCACATCAGTGGAAAATTTCAATCAAATTTGGGTAACAAATTATAGTTTCAGATGCCACCAGCAAAGTCAAAGAATTGCCCAAATGCAACTTTCATTGAAATTCAAAAAACAAGATATTTATTTTTGAAAATATTGTTTTTCTGAAACTTCTTTTTAATAGAAAAATATATTTGAAAGCAGCATTTAAAATGGATATTAAATAAATACCAGTCAAAGGTATAGTAAAACATAAAACTTGTTGATAATTTCTTAAAATTGTACAAATTCCTATAACAATAAAACAAACTGAAATGAAAACTAAAGGAGTATGGAAATTTTAAGATTAATTTTAATACAAACATTAAATGGATATATACATTAATGCTGCCTTTAAGTTTTAACGTTAAAATACCATCTATCAATTGATTCGATATTCGGGCCAATAAAAAGCTATTATTTTAAAATTCTTTTTCCCAAAAAATTCTCTAGCTTATAATAATTCAGGCATAATTGTGAGTACAAGTCAAAATTCCAGAAAATTGAGTTTAAAAAATTTTTAAAAAAAAGACTGTTTAAATTGAAAAATTTGAAAAAAATTTACACAAGGCTTTTTTTTTCCTTTTTCTCAATATTTCTTAGTTTACTTAAAATATATTTAAAATTTTACACATACCTATACCATTTACACATACCTATGATGACCTGGAGAAGTAATTAAAATTTACAAATATGTCTTTCTTTCTTGAGTTTATGATTATAACAACTGTTTACTGATAAACTGTTTACTGATATTAATCATGAATATAAGCTTATAAAGTATCTCTCTGGCTCTCCCTTACAAACAAATAAAATAAACTGTGCTTTTAAGTTCCACTTTTGAAAATTTGATTTCCGGAAACTTCTGTGACCAATGATTTTTTTAAACATCTGGACCTTCGATCTCCGGAAACTTCCGGATCACTGTTAGCGAAAATTCCGGAAATCCGGACTTTTTCCGGAGCACAATCAGCCCTGATAATTTAAACATAAGTAGCAGAATAACATGCTGGAAAAAAATTTTGCCAAGGGAATTTTCATTATCTCCTGGACAACCCGGTGTCCATGATATATTGGTTCCTGATAATACAGAACAAAATTCTTACCTCATCTCCTTTTTTAGAAGAATGCCAATGTCGATGGTTGTACTTTGCTTTAAACTGCAAGGGAGAAAAAAACAATAAAATTAATAATCAAATATTTTTGTAATTGAAACATTACTACCACAAAATAAATAAAATAGTACTTTTAAAGAAGAGCTAAATATTTTTCTTCTTGAACTCTGTTTTGCAACAGCATTAGGGTCTGTCTTTTCCTGTGAGGATGAAATACTTTCTTGCGATGATGCAAAATCTTGAGAAAGAACAGTTTCTTGAGTTGAATTATTTTCTTTAGTAGACAAACTATCTTGAGATGAAACGATTTCCAAAGATGACATGGTGAACTCTTGTGATGATGCATCAGGTTTGGAAACTGTATCATTTAACACAAAATCGTCCAGTACATTTGTATCACAAATGGTTTTTTCACTTAAATACTGACTTGGAATACCAAGTTCATTTTTCTGTCCATTGAAAGAATCAGAACTCTTTTCAAAAAATAAATTATCATGAGAAGGAAAGGAGTCTATATGCTGACTGTTGAGAACACTTTGAGTCACAGAATCATAATTAGAATACTTTAGCATTTTATCGTCAATGTAATTCAGTGATTCAGTTGCAGTACCGAGCTGTGTAAGTACATCTGTTTCACTGTTTTTATTAGGAAGATCAAGTGTCAATAGTGCATCAAATGCACGAGATGAAGCATCATTTGACGCAACAGGCTGAATTAAAGAACTTATGTAATGCATATGTGGATTATTGGAAGCATTGGAAGTCTTAATTTCACGTGGAGACGGAGAGGCATACATATCTGTAATCTGTGGATTGACACTGGTCAAATAAACGTCAGATGAATGAGTAAAATCATTTATAACATTTGTGTTAACATTTAAAAGTAAATTATTTGAATTTTTAGGTTCTTTTAAAGGCTTGGGTTTCTGAAAATTGTGAGAGTTTTTAGGTTCTTTAACAGACCTAGGTCTTTGGAAATCATTAGAATCTTTAGGTAAAGATTGAGGTTTTTGCAAAGAGTTAAAAGCTGGAGGTACTGAAAGTCTCACGGCATCAAAATCACTATTTTTTGTAATTGAACTTTTAGAGCCGCGTGAACCACTTTTAAAAAACTTGTTTGGCTTTGGTACAACTGGTTTGGTTTCCACATTCAAACCAGAAGGATTAAGAGCTGCTAAAGAACTCATGTTTTTCTCATGCACAGCCTCACTATCAGTTTCAAATGAAAACGGGTCATCAGAACAACTCAGTGGAGCATCCAATTCTAGTTTAATTCGCTTAACTGGTTCAACCGAAACACTTTCACCAGAAGTTGTAGTTTTTTGTCCATTAATTCGTGACTTCCTCAAAGAGGTAAACGTGGTCATACCCCATCTGTGAACACCAGCCACAGATACTTTGGCAGTAGATGGTTTATTGCCTTTCTCAGTTAACAAATTTTCAAATTGGACACTTGTCTTACATTCTGTCTTACGGCTGTAAGTTTTTGTCCCAAGTCTTGACATCTCTGCACCTGAAAGCAAGAATGTAATAAGAAAATTATTAGTATATCTGAATTGTTTTGATTGACAATTTCAATTAAATTTAAACAAAATTTTTAGTTAAATTTACATTAAAAAAAAATAAAATTTAAAAGTAATAACAAAAAAATTTAATAATTTAAAATTAATTAAATCTCCCATAACTATCCAGTTTTACATAATTTATAGACCAAAAAATAAAAAAAATATTTAGAGGAAAGTGGGGAAAGACCGGGTAGACCGATTCAAATTCAAAGACCTGTTGAAAGAAATTCAAAGACCTGTTGAAACTAAACTGTTAGACCTAAAAATTGTCTGATTTTATCAAGATATTCATTGCTGTGTACAATATATGATTCCTGAAAAGACAGAGATATATTACAATTTCTGTAAATGATTTTTTTGTAACTAAAGTCAAAACAGGGGTTAACTTTATGGAAAATTTAGAAATACTAGAATTTCAGAGGAAAAATAGCAGGCATTTCTATTTTATATGACAATTTAATACGTGTAATTTACATGTGATACAGTCAAGGCCGTAGTGGTAAAAAATAAAAATCAGGACATTTTTAATGCAATGCATACATTCTAGACCATTTTTAAAAGGAGGAAACGAAGAGCTAAAAAAGTGTAATTTTCTTCTGTGCAGCATATTCCTTTAACTCTTACACAACATTTTTTAAATAAAAATAAAGAAATAAAATAAACTAAAAAAACAAGGGCTACATCCAAAATTTTCAACTAAAAAATTAGGATAGGAACTAGCTGATAAGAACTGATTTTAAAAAAACTGTGCGATTTCATACATTAGTTAGAAACGAAGAAGAATTTTAGAACTTCAATTTTCTAGACTCGGATCCTCAGATTCCTCAATATAAAGACATATCAAAATAAGTTTAAAAGAAAACTGGTGATTATAATTATTTTCATTCAGCAATAATGTATATAATCTACATACTAAAGAATAAATGTATACAAAAACAAACAAATGATATGAAAACGTATTACAACATAATCTGAAAATAAAATAATAAAAAAACTGATATATTAATTTATTACTCGCAATTTTTAATGCCTTACAACTTTTAATTAATTACTTTATTCTGAAAAAATAAAGTTTTTCCTGCAAAATTCTGCTAATAGAGCTCTGAGCAGCCCATGAAAGTTTGAGATCAATATTTAGTAAATTTTAATGGTACTGCAGCATTAAAAAAATTGTCAGTATAAATTGGTTAATATTCCTTCATAGCTATATTTATATAAAAGTTTCAATTAAGTTCAGGACTCCTTTAATCAAATATTTTACTGGGGTTGCAAAAAATTTCGAAAAGAAAACACAGCAAATATACGTCATAGCGTTTGTGTTTAAAAGTTATTTTCAAGGTGAACTATTTATTAAAATAAAAAGATATTTGACCAAAAATCCATATCTTTCTATTATTGAATTTAATTATTTTGCAAATAATTTATTTTCATTAGTATTCATAAAAAATGGGATGTTCTTAACATAAACAAATCAGAAATATCAGGATAAAAAGCTAAAAATAAAGGGACAAATAATAAAATAAAAGGACAATTTTTTTTTCCAGATAAATTAATTTCCAGATTTCAAGGTAACTACAAACTCTGATATATTAAAAATTAAAGCTCTGTTATGTTTAAATAAATTAAAGCTCTGTTATGTTTAAATAAATTAAAAAGATAGTTTACTCTTTATTTATTATTAAACCATTAGTACTAAAACTTATTTTTACTATTTTATATTGCAACTTCTATGTCATTTTTGTACCCTTTTACCAATCCATTATTTTCAAAAATAAATTTCAATTTTCATTAATATAAAATATGTATAATATATTGCCTTAAATATGTATAATAAAATCAGCGTTAAAAATAAAATTGATTCAATGGATTAAAAATATAAGAAAGATATATTTAAAAAAAACTTAATGCTTGCACATTTCATAAAACTTTAATACTAATATAAAAAAAATAGTATATAATGATATGAAGTGAATAAAATATAATAAAATGATGTAATGAATATGATGCAATGAATATGATATAATGATAATGAAACTAAATAAATAATACTGAATTATTGCTTTTTAATATTAAAGACAAACAAAGGGAGAAATCACTCTTCAACAGATAATACTAAAATAAAATTTAAATTTTAAGTATTTATTTACATTACATGTTCAGTGCAATTGTAAAGTAATATAAAATCATTAATTGAAGCATTGAGTTTGTTCTTCATTATTATGTTAAGTGAATATTTTTTTATTATTGAAAACAATTAATAGCTAAAGGGAATAGTTAAATAATGTAAAATAATTTAGAATGATTTTGTTAATTTCAACTAAAGGCTTAAAATATAAAGAGACACATTGTTTTTTAAAAAAATACAGCATAAACCAAAAAAATCTTTAAATCAAAGAGACTAGATTTTTAGTTTTATGGAGGAAAAAAAAAACTTTTTTTCAATCCTAATTGCAGAAAAAAGAGGTATAAAATGATGTGACAAGACAGTATTATCATAGAATACATAAGTTATGTTTCAATTGAAAGGAGATTATTACGTTTGCTTAGCTATAACTTTTAAAAAGGAGATTTACGTATTGTGATCTGTGGCAGAATAATCACCAAGTCTTGGCAACAGCCTGCGAGAAACTAAAGAGACAGCACAGAAAGAGATTATCTCGAAGGGCATAACTCGTAGTCGCCCCCAGGCAAACATCTACACATGTTTTTAAAAAACATTTGCAAGTTTAAAATCTATTTGGCATCTTGGCGATTGTAGTTAGCGGAAAAAATCATGATACATAAAATGAGAAGAAATATCTATGTATTTATCTGAAAATCCTTGATCTCTGTTTAATTTATTCTTCTGTGTTTATTAAGTTACATTAAGCTTTACCAACATAAAGAAATTTATAGCTTAATTAAAATTATGTTTTCATAATATTTTTTAAAAATGTTTTTAAATTTTACTTTTTTGAAAAAGTGAAGAAATATGAAGTCAATTTTGTAAAACACTTAAATGTTAAATATAAGTTAAGTAGTCTTTTTCATATTGAAATTATTTGCATAAAAAATATTCAATTCATTCAATTTCATATTCAAGCACACTGTAATTTGTCACTATCATAAACAATTAATAAATTTTAACTCACTCAAAATTATTTTTAAAGCAAAGAGTGAGTCCTAGAATGCATATATTTTTGGTTTTGAATGTTTTTCTCTCTCAATGTTGTAATACTTATAAATAATTAAATTGTAATAATTTCATGCATTCTAAAATAGACTTTTAATATATTAAACAGTATTAATTAATAATAAACTCAATCAAAACTACATTTTTTGTAAAAATTTTATTCTTAAATATATTGTTATGCTGGAAAATTTAGATAAAAATAAAGGGGAAAAAATTTAAAAGGAATTTTTGATTGTAAAAAAAAAAATTTTTAAGTTCAAAAGACAATATTTAAACCACTGTTTTGGGCAACAAAAAAAAATTTAGAAGCAAATATAATTTTGTTTTATAAATTCATTGATGAGTTAATATGCATACAACAAAAAAAAAAGTAAGAAAAGAAATTAAACTCTGCAGGACAACTTTAGGCATGTGTTCCGTCTATTATTAAGTGCTCATTTTTTCCTTAATGTTGTTTTAAGTGTTTACTCAGATGGCAAAAAAAAAAGCCAAAAATTTATTTACATTTTCGTTGGATAATAGAAATACATCTTATTAAAGCAGTCAATATTATCAACAATGATATAAAATTGCAACGTAAAAAATCATAATTCGACTTTGTTGAAAAACACTACAAAACACAGAACTAATGCTAAGTAAATTGGTTACTGTTCAAAACGTAAAAAGATATCAGTGTAGGAGATTTTCATCTACTTTCATAACGTAATGACTGAAATATTCCGTAAGAATGAAAAATAAAATTGAGAACTTGTTAATTGTTTGTTATGGAAAAGTAAGCTAAAACGTAATAACAACAAACACTAAGCAAACATAGCAAAATTAAATTATTTAATCAACGTGAAAAGATTAATAAATCAATAGATTTTAAACACGAATGATTTTAACAACATACTTAGTGTTATTCGTCAGATTACAATATATTTATTTTCATTTGTTTCGCTCGAATTGTTGAAGCAAGCATCCACATTTCAAAGAAATTGGAACACATTTCCAACAGAAAAAATTTTCAACAAAATCCATCAAATCTTTTGACTTCATAATCAAAATTGTATTTATCGTGAAGGCATGAAGACAAATTACACAAATCTATTCATAAAATTGCATAATGACAACAACATTATAAACAGATCGTACAACGTTGCAACCGCCATTACATGAACCTCGTCCTAAATGGGAGGGGGGTAACAATGGACGATAAAGATTATTTTGATTCATCGATTCATCATTACAAAAACTTTTCTCTATAGATTTCTACATTAGAGACAAAGCCGATCAACAGAATTAGTTGTAGTCAAGGTCATTCCTAGTCAAAACAAAATTTAAGTGACATGCTTTTTAAGTTTATGATTAATGATATATCTCAGATATTAATACAAAAAAATTATAACTAATATTGATAATTGCAAAAGGTATTCGGTTTCTTAAAAATCGTTAATAATTTATGTGAAATTCTGAAGAGTGTATGCTACAGGATCCATTCCATTAGACAACTCAAATTTATTTAATGCAATCAATCCATTTTCAAATAAAAATTGCTTGTTAATTTTTAATGATAATTTTCATTTTATTAAATTTTAATGACCCTTATTAACAACTATCAACACTGTTCGTTATTTCCACGACAGTCATCAGTTCTTACTTCAGATTGTATATTACAATTATTGGATTGCATTATTCTAATAATTTTTTTTCGATTCGTAAAAATAATGTACCTAAAATGAATTTTCTTGATTTCGCAGGGACCAATCCCCAATTAAATTAATTCTTCATGCTTTTCATGTATTAGCTATAGGGTCAGGTGGGGTAAATTAGGTATAAAATCGAGTTTTTTTCAGGGTTTGTGGATTTAAATCCTCAAACCCTTTATTATTTTACTTTCTTAGTTATGAAATTTATTGTAAATAAATTGCTGCATTAATTAATTTTAGTTAACGAAATTACTTTCTTGGTGTGTGTTAAATTCCAACACATTTGAAATTGCATTTTTCAAAATATTTTGATTCTTGAGATTGAAAGTACAGATTAAAGTAAACATTTAATGATGTCTTATTATAGATTTGCATAGCTGTAGAAAGTAATTAATTTTTCAGAAAAAAAAATACAAATAATGTTAATTAAAATTCTACCTTTTGATTGAAAAAGCATGGAATTAAGATCTACATTATATTTTATTGGTGGAAAATATATTTTTCAGTATTTTCTATAAAGAAATTTTGCGAAATAAAATTCCAATGAGTACATAAAATATATAGATTTTCTGAAAATGTTTTTAGCTTAACTTATTTATTTCGATATAGGATTAAAAATGAATATTTTAATATGAAAATATATAGATTAAATATTTATTTTTTTAATGAATGACTACATTTATAAATACAATCTGTTTCATTTATTTTGACATTTTAAAAATCAAGAGGAAGAAAAAAAGATATCTCAATTTTAAATTAAAATTATGGTTTGCTAATTGAAACTTAGTTTTAATTGTTAAAGTATTCTTTAAATTCTCTATTTCATCTAGTCCTTAATTTTGAATCATGTATTTGTTTCAAAATGGTTCTATGCATTTAAAGCTATGTATTTAAATGAAAAATTGTTTTAGATAGTTAGAGCTTCTAAAACATTGTTATAATATAGTTTTAATATTCATTTAAGTTTGATTAAACATTTATAAAGATTTTTTAATCATAAATCAAAGTTCTTACAGTGTATTTGAATAGAAATAAAAGAAATGCGATGTAAATTTTAAAAAAATCTGATTTTTTTTTTTAAATAAAAAAAATTAGATTTTCAGAAATCAGAAAAACGAATCCTGTTTTCTTTTTCTTTTTTCAAGGCTCTAAAACCTAACCATTAAATTTATTTTACTGAAAATTTTATATACCTTGGATTCATGTAGATTAAATATTAAACATAACTTATCGATTGTTACAGTAATGCATTCAAAAGAACATGTTTTGATAGACCCACTTTACCTGATAGAGGTAGGGATATTTCTGTATTGTGCTCTGCCGCATCAACGTTGATCACCAAGGTACCAAATAGATTTTAAACTTTCAATTTTTTAAAAAAAGATGTAGATGTTTGCCCTGGGGTGGCTACGAGATATACCTTTCGAGTTGGTCCCTTTGATGTTTTTTTTTAGTTTCTCCTGTGCTGCTACCCAGAAGTTGCCAACACTTGGCAATTATTCTGCCTCAGATCACATTACAGAAATCTCCCCATAGTGGATATAGTTCTCAAATTAGTATATATTTTACTGAAAAACACATGTAAATATTGTTTTAGAAATGCAAATGCTCTTAAATAAATGTATTCTGAATATATTTAAAAAAAACTAAGCGCTGAAAAATAAATTTTTTTCATATTATTAAATTTAATAGTTAATGTCCTTGGCTGTCAAAATTAAGTTTCACATCAGATGCAGTATTTTGCTGAACTCGAAAAAATTTCGTCAGAAGACAAAAAAGCTGTAATAGTTTATGGTTTATTTGATTTAATATCTATGGCAATTTAAAGTGTTTTCACTATTTATTGCAAACATGTATTTTTATTTAATTTAGTTATTTAAAGGAAATTGTTTTGACTTTTTAAAAAAATTGTCTTATAAAAGCAGAAACATGCATGATAAACTGATTTATATCTTTAAATATGCTCACTAAGTTGTACCATTATGCCAATTTTTTTTATTTTTTTTATTGTATATTATGGATGGTTGACTGAATGTAAACAATAACCAACTTCCTGAAACCTCAACAAATTTAGAAAATTTCGAGTGTAACCCTCCTCTTACGTTATGCTTACGAGGTGATGCGTGAACAGCCTTAATATCCTAGGAAATTTTATTATTGTGATTTGAATTTAAATTTATGCATACATTTTACCATTCATAAGAGTTTTCTGTAATTTATAAATCCTAGCAGATCATGAGCCTAAAACAAATTTAAGAAAATTAATATTACAACATGAATAAAGTGTAAAGTTGGCCATGTTTTAAGTTTATCCTTTATTTGAATATATTTGTGCAAAATATCGCTGTTTGTTATTTTTTGGATAGCATCATAGCAAGCTTGCAGAGTCTTTCGAATTCATTTGTTGTTTGTTTTGTAGAAAGTTAAATTGAAAGAACATGTTATATTAAAACCACTACAAGTTATAATAATATTGGACGGCATGCTTTTTCAAGCTCAGACGAAAAATCAATTAGTACAAGTAACCCAGAAGTCTCATGAGGAATTTTAACCTTTAACACCATTTGTGCTTAACCTTACATGGTCAACCATCCATATTGTAATTCCGCCTCCCCCGATCTTCTCTCTCTTTAAAAGTGAAAATTAAAATTCAATAATTAATGTTATTTTCAGTGTATAAATTACAATGTAGGGCTATAATCAAGCAAGAAAATTATTTTTTACAGGAATGAGATTTTTCTGCTTTTTAGCGGATTTCCGCTTTTCTCGCTTTTGTCTCTCAAATTTCTGCCTTTTTATCAAAAACTCCGATTCTGTAAAGGTTTTTGTTATAAACATTCTGCTTTTTCTGAAAATTCAAGCGTTGAAATAAAATGATTATATTTAAGTCCGAATTTCAAAGATAAACAGAAAATTCAAAATATGTAGCTGCCAACCCTTCTGCATTTTTGCTTATTGTAGCTATTTTCTCCTCTTTTACCAACAAAAAATAAGATTTTTCGTATTTTTACCCTCCTGCCAGATGGCTCGTATTTTCGTAATTCAGACGTCGCTGCTACCTGTCTACTGGCGCAAAAGCAAACGAAATAATAATAAAAAATAGTGGTTTATTTGCGGTGAAAATATTTATTTGCTCATTCAATTAATCTTGTACATTTTTATTTATGATGGCTAAACAAAAACAATACAAACAAGCCTTATAGAAATCCCAAGACCAGAATCTGCTAATATCTCGATTCTTATTCATGCAATTTTAACATCAAATATCGATTTTCGTATTTATCTGATTTAAAAGTTGCGCATTGCGATTCTTTTTCATGCAATTAAAATATTGTACATAGCGATTTTTATTTACGAGATTTAAAAATCCAATATCGCAATTTGTATTAACGCGTTTTTAAAATAGCGATTTTATTATCAAACATCGATTTTCGTATTTACCTGATTTTGGATATCATAGCTTTTTCATATTATATATATTTATCTGTTTTTTGCTTTTTCATTATAAAATATAGAGCATTAAATACTATTTTAGACTAACACAGACATAAAAAATATCCTTATCATACAACACTTAGCTAAGCCTAACTATATACCCACTTAACCCCACCTTAGAAAATCATAATGAATTGAATCTTTAAATTTATTCTTAAATTTCTATGTAGAGCTGTTCTTTAATTGTTCCTCTAGCATGCTGAATTAAAATTAATAGTTTTTAATCATAGAAGAAAGTTCATCAACAGCTTAAAATAATGTACTGTATAAATTGATCATGAACAGATAGTTTGCAAATAAGAAATTTTTTATCAGCTTTTAAAACTTTAATAAAAATGCGTGCCATAATTTCAGTAAATATCTCTAAAAATGTTAAACAAATTATCTCAATTTAAAAGGAGAAAATAGATGTTTATAGATACCCCATGTGCCTACTTGACCCTATAATTCAATTTAAAAAGCCCTTTATTCTCAAGTATTAACTTTTAAAAGCCCTTTATTCTCATGATATATAATATGAAATTGTGTATGTAGTCTGAAAAATTTAGCAAATAACATTAGAAGACTCTTTGATTAAATTGTGTATTGTAATAGTATTCTCCAGCTTTTTTTTTTATGGCAGTAAAATGATTTTTTTTCTTTCTAGAATATTATAAAACTCTAAAAGGAGATGTTTCCATCAGGGTTGGGGTTTTGGACGTCCTAAACTAGTTTTGGACAGGACACGTGGGTTTTACTGTCTTAAACTGGGTAAAACTGTCCTTAACTGGGTAAAACTGTCCTAAACTGGGTAAAACTGTCTTAAAGTAAAAGGTAAAAATTCTATAGGTGTAACCATTGTACATATAATAATTACATGTATCAATAAATATTTGATATTTTTTATACAATTTACTATAACTTATTAAAAGAAAATAATATAATAGGAAAAGGTTTATAATTTTTGAAGCTCCACAATTCATTGAACAACAAAAGTGAATACCTAATCCTTTAAATATAAATATGCTTTTAATACTGATAAATAATATTTTTGCATAAGGATAAATATGGCAATATTAAAAAATAATAATTTTTCTTAAAAAAAATACTAAATTTGTTCAAAAATTAACCTTTTATTTTTCACAATATTTTTTTAAAAAAATGTTATAATTTCTGCATCACAGGATGATAAAAAAGACATCTATTTTTAAAAAAAATTGTTTTTAAATATAAATATATTAGTTTAAATTGAAAATACAAAATAACTGAAAAATGTATTAACAGTTTTGAAGGGCATAACATCAGTTTCAGTTACTGACACTGGTGATGTATCACCACTATGCTAAAAGAATTGAACATGAATGAAATAAAAGTATTCTTGAATAGTACTATAGATAAATAAACCTGTTTATGACGAACCAAGCACTTAGTCCCTAATATTTTAACCTGTATGGCAAGGCCAAACTTCAGTTATGTACTATTGAATGAGAGGACCAATTGAACTTGATTACTGATTAATCTTCCTTTGTTTAAATTGAAGAGTCAAACAATATTAATAAAACATTATACTTTTAAAAACAAATATTCTCTAGTATATTTAATTATCAATATGTTATTAGTTCTATGTTTATTTTACCTCTTAAA
Source organism: Parasteatoda tepidariorum (assembly GCF_043381705.1). Taxonomy (NCBI): domain Eukaryota; kingdom Metazoa; phylum Arthropoda; class Arachnida; order Araneae; family Theridiidae; genus Parasteatoda; species Parasteatoda tepidariorum. The sequence continues at coordinate 44,186,066 of NC_092206.1, forward strand.
TATTGTTCAGATAAAATTGTGACATTATTTGAGTAAAAGGGTTTTGGACAGGACGGTTTAAACCGTGGATTAATCCATTCTGTCCTAAACCTTGCCAACCCTGGTTTCCATATTTGTATCTGTTTTTGTTACTGAAATCACCGAAGTGCCAAAATTATTTGCTTGAAATATTTATATTTTTAAAAAAAAATATTTAAGGAAAAGTATCTGAAATACCTAGACCTGTTGAACCTAAACTGCTCTACCTAGAAACTAACTTGATTGAAATTTACACAAACAGAATAATACTTAGTACATTTTTTAATCCATCAAGTATACATGTTAATAACTTTATATTTTTACAGTGAGTCATAAACTCAATATATTTTTGTGAGATGTTAGTGTGTAATATTTCATTTATGTTCTTTGTAGATAGTTCTCGCATATTAAGAAGTTCTCTACTATTCTTTATGAGTCATGTCGCTTCCTGGAGAACAACCCACAACTGAAGCAGAGCAAATTCAACAAGTCAGTTTCATTTCGTAATTATTATTATTTATTTTAGAACAACATGGAAATAAATGTTTTTAAAAAATTTCTTGAAAAAATCCTTAAGAATCAGAATTTTTGATAAAATGGAATTGTATATTCTTTATAACTTCAATAATCTTTTAAACTCTTCCTTGTTATGCCCTGTTATTTCATTATACTCACTACTCCGTGTTATTTCACTTCCTTCTTATTTCACTATATTTAAAAATTTTTTTAAATTCGAAAAATTAAAATGGTAAAAGGTTTTTTAAAAAAATTTATTTTCTGTTTAATATACTCACTTAAACTCACTTCTAAGTTGATTTTAAAAAATTATTTTACATTGAAAATTTAAGTTAACTAGTTTAATTTCTGAATACTTATCTGCTAATAAACTTTTATCCTGTTGAGTTACTCAGCTTTTTAACCTGCCAAGTTATTTCTTTCAACCTAAATACCTTATTTTTAAATATTATTTTAGTTCTATGCCTTTATATTTCATAAAGTATTAAAATATTTGTATATTTCTTAGTTTAGAGAATTTCTTATTTCCTACAACAAGCTCTCTGAAAGATGTTTCCTAGACTGTATTCATGATTTCACTGTAAGGCATGTTAGAGATAAAGAAGTAAGCTTGTGATAGATTTTATTTACCAGTTTTAGTTTTCCTAAATGTTGTTTTATGTTGTAATAAAATGATTATTGCTTGATGTCAGCAACTGATAATAGAAACTTTTTCGCTTCGAAGTCCCAATCTCAAAGGTTTAAAAGATACCTAGAACTTCTCACACATTAAATATGTTTTCTGTAACCCACAACAAATACCTCTTTGAATCAATTCTTTTTTTTTTATGCATGAAAATTATTAAAAATCAATATTTTGGGTAGTTTTTTTAAGTTAAATATGTCTATTCCATGATTCAAATTTTATATTTCAAAATATTATTGTCATTTTATATTGAATTGAAATCAAAGTAACTGATTCAATCATATATTTTGAATAAAAATTGAAAAATTCCTAGCTAATATCCCCTTCTTTTTTTTTTTTATTCAACAAAATGACTTCAAATCTTTGTGCATTAAAATATCACATTTTTTATCAAGGCTTTCATAAAATCAGTTATTTAACGTTGATAGCAATGTGTTATGGAGTTATCAAAAAATATTTTTGTTCTTAGTTGTACATGATCATATCTTATTAAACTTTCTGAATGATATTGATGCAATGTTTTGATTACAAAATTAAGAAAAACTCATAATATTCTTTTCAAAAAGGAGAAATGGTTTTTATTATACTGAATTTAAATGGTCTTACAATAAATAAATTAGCTTACATTTAAAGATAATTTTTTATGTCATTATTTTTACAATAATTTTTTATGGCTGTTTTTTTTATTTTTTATATTATGAATTTTTTACGGGATAATTTTTTGTGACACTGAAAATCTTAATAGTTATTTATCTATTATATTTATAATTAAAAATTAATCCTGGATGAATCAATCTGCAAAAAACAGATTAAATAATTTCAATGAAAAAAACATTGTAAATTTCATTGCTTACCTGTAGCAATCTTCTTTTGTTTATTATTATTATTATTGTATATATAATTACAACTTGGCTGTTTTGAAATTAGTAGTTTTGAAAGATATGCATTCTCTATTACTTTTAAAAACTCTTCAGCTTTTAATAAGTCTTGATTATTCTAAAATTAAAATATTTGGAATTTATTTCATTAATTTATTTTATGTTTTTATTAGAATTAAAGTTAATTTGCATCATGTTCAAAATCATTAATATGTTTGTCTTTGCCCACGAATAACATAACATCCAAAACATTTGTGAGTCTTCGTTATGTTAATTATAAGGCAAAGACATACAAATTATTAATACTACAAAACAAATTTATGTATATTGTTGAATTCCACAAAATAACTAATGTGTCAAACAAATGTATTATGTGATATGTAGTACTGTGCTGTGATGAATAAATACAATGTAACATCAAAGATTATTGTTGAACAGTATGAACACCTTGAAAAATAAAATATTTTGCTTCCAAATATATTTTTTAGATTTAAAAAATAAGATTCTTCATGTATAATTATAATTTAAATGATGAGAAGAAAGGATTTTGATTAAAGCAAAAAATTTATGGGTTTATGTCATTTGATGTTGTTATAAGTAGGTGTAAGCCTAAATTTTGTTGATTTTGTAACAAGTAGCTTGTAAATTTTACCTTTTAATTTTTTTTTTTTTTTTTTTTTTTTTTTAAATNAATGAACGACAAAACATTTTTGATTTAAGAACAGATTTTAGAATATTAATACAAAGATAAATGCTTTTATCTTCTTTTATCAATTAAAGCAACCAACAACTATTTAAAACTGCTTATTGAAATTGTTTTATATATTTGTCTAATATTCTAATTTCCTTAACAGGATAAATGTGCTCTCAACTGTATGGAAAAATATATGAAAATGAACCAAAGAATATCTCAAAGATTTCAAGAATTTCAGATTATATCTAATGAAAATGCAATTGCTGCTGCTAAAAAGACTGGAAGTTTACCTCTTTAATCAAATGATAAGATAATCATTGTCATACTTAATATTTACATACCATATTTAGCTCTAAGTGTCACTATATTTGTTTCATGTTATGCTATTCTGTTGTACATAAACCTAAACATTAAAGTTTATGTTAGGAATATATGTTCTAGTCTTTTTCTTCCCCTCTAGTATGTCATGAGAATTTTGAACTTGCTATGAAAAATTTTTTGTTAAGATATCGAAAACTTATTATAAGTCATGCACATTTATACAATGTATCAGTTATTTGTTCTGTGAACTACCCACTCGTTCTTTGGAAACTTATAACTATTAGTGGCAGCATTATGAGTACTTATTTATTTATTGAAGTGCTTACCTAACATTTTTATGCTCATCCTTTAGTATATTTTATAACTGAATGTTTACAAGATGCCAAATCAAGTAGGGTGAAAATATCTTAGCACTTAAAGACTGAGTGTAGAATAAATTGTTCAAAATTGAAGTAGAAGAAATCTTCTGTATTCACTTAAACTTATGCTTTACTTTGTTGCCAATACTTTAACTTCAGTAGATTCAATTTCCCTGGTGTACTTTTACAAAAACTTGTTTTTGTGTGATCAAATAATTTTTCAAATTAAAAATGAAAAATAAATTGTGATCTTGAATAGTGAGAACTTTTTTTAATTAAACTATAGTCATTATCTCTGCCTCCTGATGAATCGCCGTGCAACTATCGTAAGAGGTATAAGCAAATGCCTCAAAAATAAAAACCTGAATTTTGATAAATAATGCCAGTCGATTGATGCTTTCGATTTTGCCTGATCAACTGAAGGTTACAATCTTTAATTATTCTTAGTATGAATTATCTAATGTGGTTTTGTTTCTAATTTATCTACAGTTTAAATATTTTTTTTAACTTCACTTTTTAATACTTCAGATTTCCATAATATATGAAGCAAGCAAACAGTTTTTTGTTTGTTTTCTTACCCTTTTAAGTTTTAGTAGCATATAAACCATTAACTCCATAAATAAATAGCACATGGGTGAAAATATTTGTATTCTTGTTCCTATGCCATGGGTGTCACTCTTCAGTCCTGGGGACTGAAATCAGTCTTGAGAAAAAAATCTGTGGACTAAATCCCATCAATTAATATTTCTTTCCCAATTATTTTTTCTATTTATTTATTTTTTTTTTCAAAATATGAGATTTTTTTTTAAATTAACAAAAATTAAATAAATTTTAATGAAAATGCTATTTATTGTAAATGATCAAATAATGTCACATTGCAATGAAAGAATGGGATTGAACTTTAACATTTGCTGTATAAACAAAATTTGTGCTATTTTGCAATATAAATCTGATTTAGTTTACACTTTTCCCTGATGTTTTGGAATGCTAGTCTAAGTTAAATTACTATTATTAAGAAAAGAAATTTATAGAGTACCAGTTAGGGAAAAAATATATTTGTGAAAGGAAAAATAGAGAAATGAGTGGCTTTCAGAAAAAGTTAGTGGTTTATATCAGTGATTTTAACTTGGTGATTAGTGTGAAAAGTTAAATGAGGTTGGCTACAATTTATTTTTGTTTTGTTTGCTGTAAAAAAAAGTAATTAAATAGAAAGGAAAAAAAAAATTATTTTTTTTAGAAGAAAAAAAAAACAAATTATTGATTTAATACACAAGCCATTATCATGGATTGGTGCATTTTGCAGTCAGCTATAAATTTTTGGAGATTCTGGTAAACAATGCTAGACTGTGTAAATTAATCAAAAAATAAGTTCAGTCTTGAAATTTTTTTAGAGCAAATTCTAGATATATTGCAACATTCCAAATATAGTTGATTTTTAAAATTAAAAATTTATAAATATTAATTGTATTTAGAAGTATAATTTTACTATAATAATGTTATTAAAAAGTCCAAATGTATTAATTAATTGTCTATTTAAAGTCAATATCTTTACTGAAATATTTATATGATTATATAGTTGGATAATAAATTGTAACAAAATGTCAGATGAAATTTGTTATTAACAAAAAGAAAACAAGACAATAAAGTAACAAGATTTAATAATATTCCAATTTGTAATGCATAAAATAATATAACAATAATAATTTCAAAAATTTGTGGAATAACTTAAACTTGAAAGTGTGCTAAAATTTAAACAAATCGTAAAAAAGTGAACTTATTAAATATTTACTATGTGTAATTTAAATTATAATTTTCTACCTCTATAAGTATAAGTTTATTCAAATTATTTCAAAATAAAGTTTTCTACCAAATAATTTATTTAATACAAATATAATTTTTTTTGACACATTTAGCTCATAATAATAATTTAGACTTAAAAAAATACTATGAGTTCATGTAGCTATTTCCATAGGAAACAAAAGTTTACAAAGTGAACTTTATGTACAAAATGTTATAATAATTTGCATGAATTTTGATGTGAAATTATAAAAAAAAAGTAATAAAAGTTATTCCTGCATACATTAAATATTGTAATATATAATATAGTTTAATATTGAGAGAGAAAATATGTACAGAAGAATATCGAATGCAACAACCATGCCATAAAATTCATACATCATTATGAGGAGTCAGGCCATTAAGCCTGTTATAATACATTTTATAGGTAAAAAGATCACTTCTAGTTCAATAACTCGCTCTGCTTAAAACAGAGTGTTTTGAAACAAATTATGTTTTATTATATTAATTTAAAAGTAGTTTCCTATTTTATACATTTAAATATTCCTGAGTTAAAATTTATTTTAATTTTGAAATGATAAAAATCAAAATACTTTCATAATTATTCTACACTAATTCAACATATCTTAAATTACAAATCTACAATTATCGATTTTTAAAATAAATTTTTAACTAACAGAAAAGTGTAATCATTCTAACTATATTCGTGCTAAATTGACTGCTTACCAATTAGTAATTCTTAATAAAAAAAGAGATTGAAAGAAAAGTTACTTGAAACTACACTCCCTGTGGCAAATGTCTCTTAATAAATCATAAATTACAATACATGTGCCATATTCAAAGATTATTTTTTATCAATCTCCAAATAAAAAAATTTGTGATTCATTGCAATCAGATCCAGTTTAAGCCTTTAATTACCATCAAGACTTATACTTAGTTATGTAATTCAAGAATAAAATTCTTAAATTCGCCATTATTCTTGAATAGAATATTTAAATAATTTTTAAACATATTATGAACAAAGTGTTGTTGTAATGCAGGCAGCCATAACTAACCTGAATATGGAAATTCATTTAATTGTGGGATCTTAAGATCCCACAAGAGCAAAAAAAAAGTAATAGAACATTTTAATTGCATTTACTTCTCTGTGCTTCATTAAAAACTACATAGTATGCATCTTAAAATGCAAATAATAGAATCTTTACTTTGTATGCTAAAGTAAAAATTAAAAATCTGTTGGAAGCTGGAAAATATTTTGTTATACAAGTGGAATTAAAAACATTAAAACCAGTTTGATTGCCTCATATAATTTGGAGGTGTTTCTAAGAATCAGTTTTCCACTCCTCTCTGTTTTTGTTTGTTACTCTCTGAATGATATTTTCGGACCTGCTTTCTTCAGTTATAATTAATCAAATTTTGATAGTGTTTTGTTTTCTCCTTTCTTTAAACATTAAAATACTTATGCCACTTCATTTTTGGCCAGAATTCTTAAAATATCTATTAAGAATAGTCATTACAGAACATCCTGTTTATTCAAAAAGTTTCCCTCTTTCCATTCCATCCTACTGCATGTCAGCTAGTAGTAGTGAATTAAATTTTAAAAAAAAAATAATAACCTTGTACCTTTCTTAAACAAATATTTTACAGATGAAATCATATCAACCAGTTTTGAATTCCAAATTATGGAAATTTTGTGAACAAAAAATCGGTGTGTGCTCATATTAACTGTCTGAATCTCATTACTGCTACTTTTATGGATGAAAAAAAATAAAATAAAAAATTTATTTTTATGATATTAATTTTGTGGACAAATCTGTCTCAAACAACAGAGAGTTAATTTGTGTTTCTGTCGAAGTAGTTAATCTTAGATGCATTTTCCAATGTCCTTTGTTGATTTGAATGCAATTCTGCACTAAGTTCAATGAAATTTTAAAAAAAATTGTGCATTTTGCTCGTCATACCACATCTTAGAAACACTAAGCTTGAATGTATTTACTACATCATTTTAAAACACTTTAATCCAATTTTAAGTTACTAAAAAATCAATCTTTGAAGTCTTTAACTAAACAAGCTTTCAATAAAAAATAAATGTCTACAATAATTATCAACCTATTCCTCCCACCCCAAAAAAAATCTCTTAACTAATTAGCACTTATTAAAATAATATAGAAAATTCCACTGAAGATGAAAAATTTGGTTATCAGGGAATTAGTGATTCTAATATGTATCACTTAATGCTATTTAAAGTTTAGAATTTGTGGTAAAATTAAATACATATTCTAACCGGAAAAAAACCCTTTAAATTTAATAAATGTTTGTTTTAATCAACCTGTAATCGATTATTTTAGTGTACATGCTTGTAATACCCAATGAAACATTGACGTCTTAGTCCATGCACTTATAAAAAGAAAATTGGTTCTATGAAATTTTTTGAACTTCTATTTTTAGCCCGTGTAATTCAATTGGGAGACAGGATTCAAAGTTTTTAGCTATAAAAGCATTTGTTGATTTCATTTAAAAAATTTATCTACATACTTAATAAATTTTATCTACATCAACATTTTAACTCTCCATTTTCTAACGTTGTGGGTGATCGTGTAGTCCTTGATCTAAACCTTTTTCTCCACCAACAAACGCCCAAAATACTAAGAACAATTGCTAAAATAATTATTGCCAATGTAGCACAAATTGCTGTGACATTTGAAAAAACCGAGTCTTGCAGTTCTTTAGTTACTCTTTGTTCATTATCTTCATACATTTCATCATCATGCACCTGCTCATAATCAGAAGTTGGTGATAATGAAATCATTTGATCAGTATCAGTAGGATATGTTTGCAATGTTGTCTGAAAATTAAAATCTTCCAGCTTCACTTCCTCTTCAAAAGGGACCCATCTGGAAATAGGTTCTTCCATAGGTTCCTTTGGGACGCCTAATTCCAGCCATTGGCGATTCGATCCATCTCCTTCCATAATGTTAAAATCCATGAAAGGAGGATCATGTCGAGTTTCATCTTTCATTATATTTCGACCAATGAAAGTGGGGCCTTCCTCTAAATCAAGGAAAGGATTGAGACCTGTGTCAGGATCTGTAAACTCACTAATGTGTGTTGGTGGATCGAATGATTTGGGTAACAACGGTCTCTCGATTAAAATGTCTGGCTTCGTTGTTGATTTAAGTCTTTGATGAGAATTTGTGTCAGCAGCCACTATCGCTAGCAGAAACAGTAATGTAGAGACATCGTATAACATGGTTAGCCTATAAAACAAATTTTAAAATCTATTAAAATAATAAAGATACACTTAAAATAGCTTTTATCTTATCAGATTTTCATGTACTAAGGTGCCATCTTAATAGTTCGAAAGACTTCTAATGTGCAAATTAATTAGCACTAATTACTGACAATGTATATAATTTTTATATAATATAATTTTAGAATCTAATAAAAATTAAATCAAAGTGTACACATTAATTATAATTTAATCACTGGAGAGGAAGACAAGATAAAAATCCAGTTTGGTTGCCCATGCGTTTTTAACAATCCCCCCTTTAACTACTACTCTGTTTCCTCCAACAATAAAACAAATTTTGATATTTTCAATCATGCCTTCCTTAGTAGTGATACGTTAGATTTTGAAATTTTTTTTTGATTTTTTATCCCTTTAATAATTATTTGTAATTTCTAATGAGTGTTTTTAAACTCTATTTTTAACACGGATTCTAAAAATATCGATAAAGGGTGGTCCTTATGGAACACCTTGTCTTGTAGGGTCCTCACTTTTAAATTACCGATTTTCATTTCCGTTAGCACAAAAAGAAATTTTTTTTTCTTATTTCTTTTAAAAAGGAAGAAAACAGTTCTGCCTGACGAACTTGAATTGGAAGTTGAATTCTAACGTTGAATTTTTTCAAACTTTGAATCTCCACTTAAAAAAATTATATCAAAATTAAATCAAGCTAAATTTAATTAGTAGATTTAAATGTAGCCAAAATTCGATTCTTTTATTAATCGAATTTTGGCTACATTTTATGACTAAAATTATAACATTACAAAGGACAGCTTAAAAATTAATTATATTATCACCGTAAAATCTACCATTCTTAACAGAATTTTATTTTCAACAAAGGTCATACTTTAAAGAAAAACTGGTTTTGAGTTTCCCTCTTTTAATAAATGGCAGTTAAGTCTCTAGTTTTTCAGTGAAAATATCATTAAAATTTTACCATTATTATAAGGTATAGTTCATAAATAAGCTCCATGAAAAGTATATATTTGGACTGAAGTATTTCTTGCAATACTAATTTACAGATATGTTGCTATTCACTGTGGATTTTGATTTATTGTTTCTCGACATGGCAGTTTTTTTCCTTCATGAAAATGCGACTAAAATTTTAACATCATAAGCAGGAGCAGTTTAAAAGAAAATTAGAGTTGATATAGTTTTTTGGAGCAAAACTTTTTAACAAAAATCATAACGGTGCAATGCACTTTAAGATTCGTGTTTTTACTTGATTATTATTTTTTTTCATGAAATAGTTAAATACGTTTTTCTCTCGTAATGAAAATGTTACTATAACTTTGAACAGTTCAAGGGACCACTTAGAAATTTATTTTCTTTTACGGGCATCGCGAAATATAATTTTTTATATATAAATATTTTCTATAAAGATTATTCAGTAAAATAATACTACATATCCTGTATTTTAGCTTTATTCAATCAACCTGTAACATTATAATTGGTTCGAAATGGTCAAGACAAGAAATTTTTTTGCAGGCTTCNCATCGCGAAATATAATTTTTTTATATATAAATATTTTCTATAAAGATTATTCAGTAAAATAATACTACATATCCTGTATTTTAGCTTTATTCAATCAACCTGTAACATTATAATTGGTTCGAAATGGTCAAGACAAGAAATTTTTTTGCAGGCTTCCATCAATACTTTTACACCTATCTTATTACAGTTGTTAAACAGCCGACCCAGTTTTCGGTTTTACGACTGCTAATGTTCACCTCCGTAGTCTTGTAATTTTGAACCCAATTCAGAAGTCAAGGAAACTCCTGTATCAAGTAGTGGGAGATATCTGCCTTTGCGGCGGACTTTTTTACTTTACATGCAGAGGAAAACTATGAACATCTACCATGATTATGATTAGCTTGTGACGGCAAGAGGACTCTAACCCATGATCCTTCTACCACTGAGAATATTTCACGCACTGTGGTCGATGCAAGCCGACTGCGGAATTTGTATCGACCAGCCATCGATGGGATTCGAACCTGGTTCACCTCATTGGAAGGCGAACTCTCTATCCCTTGAGCCATCACGGCACGAGATCTATCTTATTTTATTTTATAACCGTAATTGAACAGCCGACCCAATTTTTGGGGTTTATAACTACCAAAATTCTACTCCGTAGTCGAGAACTGGGGGAAATTTACCTTCGTGGAGGACTTACTGATGGAACTAACCCACATTTGCGTCACATGCAGGGGAAAACTGCGAGCACCTACCATGGTTAGCCTGACGGCAAGGGGACTCTAATCCATGATCCGTCTACCACTGAAGATATTTCACGTCAACAGTGTGGTCGATGCAAGCCGACTGCGGAATTCGTATCGACCAGCCATTGCTGGGATTCGAACTCGGTTCACCTCATTGGAAGGCGAACGCTCTATTCCTTGAAACATCACGGGTCCTCAAGACCTATTTTCTTATTTTATAGCCGTCGTTGAACAGAAGACCCTATTTTTTGGGTTTACGACTGCTAATATTCTACTCCGTAGCCTTGTAATTGTGAATCCAATCCAGAAGACAAGGAACTTTTGATTCAAGTATTGGGAGAGATTTGCTTTCGTGGAGGACTCTTCGAAGGTACTCACCCGCATTTGCTTTCCAGGAAGAGGAAAACCACGAACACCTCCCTCGGTTAGCCTAAAGGCAAAGGAACTCTAATCCATGATCCGTTTACCACTGAATATTTTACGTCAGCACTGTGGTTGGCGGCAAGCGGGATGCGGAATTCGTATCGACCAGCCATCGTTGGGATTCGAACACGGTTCACCTCATTGGAAGGCGAACGCTCTATCCCCTGAGCCATTACAGCTCCCTCGAAACCTATCGAAGAGACACTCAATATATCTCAACTAGTTAATAACTTTAAGTAAATGTTTAAAACGAAGTAAAAAAAAACAATACACTGGAAATTGACAATTAATATTAAATCGCTGAAAAAAACAGTTATCTCCATTACCTGACTAATCACTAACTAGGACGGCAAGGTTAAAATCATTAAAACCTATTTAGTTGCCAGAATCAACTGGATATTAAATTCGAATATTAAAACTTCATCGAGTTTCATACAAACTGCTTTTGATGTTTATTCCAGTGGTTCATCAAATTTTCATATCGTACTTTTTTTCCCTCGTTTTAATTTGTGACCTTTATTGTTCGTAAACTTTTATTTAATTTTTTAGAAGGATTTTCAAAACATGAGCATATTGGTTCCTCTAGAAAGAAATTACAAGGAGCAAGGAAATTACAGTCGGGAAAATCTTGGTACTACTATCAGTTGATAATTCGTTCCATTTAAATACACATAATAATAACACCTAAATATAATATAATAATAAAGGACTTATATCTCAAGATAAATGGATTGTAGGACAATTTTGTAAGCTTTTAAGTTCATTATTTGATTTGTTGTTGGATCTTTTTAAGCTACAAGTTTACAGTTAATATGATTTTTTAAACAAGAGTATTTATTTAATAAATTAATCTACTTAAATTATCTTTCTTTGCATGAACTTCCTAGGAGGAAAAACCAACGAATTTGTAATTTTATTAAAAATTGCTAAGAAAGAGAAATATTTTCAGAAATTTCGCTAGGAGTAAAAATAAGAGGATCCTATTTTACAGAGAAATAAAAATTTTGAGTAATTGTGGAGGCTAGAAACTTGACTACTGATTTCATATAAATTCTACTTAAAAGAATGATGTGACAAGAAAACTCACCGAAAGTAATTTATAGCTGACAAAATTGTGAGAGCTGTTAACTAAAATATTTTTTATTCAACTTTTTGTTTTTGAAAAACAATATAAAAAAAACTGAGAAACATAAACATTCTAGAAGTAGACATAATCTATATCTTATTTAAAAAGTAATAATAGATTAAAAATAAATGCAAGAGTGTCCCAGCGAAAATTTTCTCCTTAATACGAAGTGTTTAATCAGAACGTTAAATAACATTAAAAATATTTTCTATAAAACGAATTGAAAATTAGAATAAGGAATTACTTTGGACCGAAATGTTTCGATCATTCGGAATAATAGAAGAAAATGGGAAAAAGTCAATTTTCAACTCACTTTAAAATGAGAACATTTTTTAATAAAATTTAACGCCATGAAATGAAAAGCGGGTGAGGGGTCCGTGACAATGGGCTTTTGGAACACACTGCAAAATCATTCCACTTTTAAAAATCGACTTTTCGAGCGATCCAGTTCATAGTTTTTATGTAGCATCATTTTTTTTTTATTAAATAATAATTCGTTTATCAATATTTAAAAAATAGTTCGATCAGAAAAACGAACTATAATAAAAAAAAAAAAATTAAAAAAAAACATTTTGAAGAGAATTAATATAACTCAATTTTATTGCGAAATCGTTCTGATATCATTTCTTTTTTTTTTCTTTTTTTTTTTTTTTTAAAGGATAGGATGTCATATCTTAACTTTTCTCCTAACATAAAAACCAATTAAACTTTTTTGACCGTTTTCGATAAGCAGTGTCTGAACATCTGAAGATTTGAGAGAATTTAAAAAACTCCCAGTCAAAATTCAAATTATGCTTTTGAACTTATCGCACCTACTAAAGATTTTGAGACATTTACTTATTTTATAAATAACTGCAAAAATCTTTAAAATTTAAAATTCGTATCATGATGTTTTCTCTGTTGTGAATTTTTCTACTGGAATCAATCGATTCTGGTAAATAAAAACTTCACTGTAAATAAAAATTATACAGTGTTACTCGCAGAATCAAATTAGAGACTTACCAATTTTATTTTGATCATGGAAATATAACATTTTAAATTGTAGTATAGATATTTGCAAAAAAAAAGGGGGGTTGGAATTGAAAGAAAGAATTATTGTCTAAGAAGAATTATATTGCGTTTTTTTAGGAATTATTGTCAAAGGAACACTCTCAGGCGTATAAGATTAATTTCTTCTCAGTCAGACAAGTTCATTGCTTAGAAATGATATGGAAACATTTGGTATCAACGGGAGAAACCAAACATTTAATTCGAGCTCAAAAACCCATCTTCCACTTCCAACTGGTTAGGAACCGAGAGAAATCGGAAATTATTTCTCCCTGACATCAAGGTGAGTTAGTTAGTTCCCTTAAGAGTTGAATGACTGATAATTTGTTTGGATGATTTTTAAATTATTTAAAAAACACTAATCGAAACAGAGTAATATAGATCAACATATTTCAACAGAGCCATAGATATTGTTAGTTTTTTTCCCTTTTAGTTAGAAAAGCGATTTGTTAGGTCAAAAATGCACAGAATAACATTTAAAACTCAGTTTGTTTAGTCTTTTTAAAAATCACCATTGTATTTATTAACTGTTCGAAAGTTTGAAAACGATTACGAAATAATGTGTTTGAAATTGTCTGCGGAAAAAATATAGTTTAGATTTTGTTTCTTAAAAATATTATGTTTTTAATAACTTGGTTTTTAAAAAATATAGCGTATTTGTCAGATTTTTTTATTCTTTTTTTTTATTTTTGTATAGTGTGCAAAATTTGGAAACAAAAGTCTTTCCTCGCTTTTCTAGCAGAGAAAATTCACTGTTTTAAACAGCATATCAATTTATAACTGATTTCGAATATTCTAAATAGACAAGAAATTTTCGCATGTTACTTGCAAGTCTGAGACATATTTTTCTCGTAAGTACAAAAGTAATAAAATAATATATTCTAATAGTTCTACAGATGATATTGAAGTAATCTTTCTCGAATAACAATTTAACTAAAACACTAATACTTATTAGAAANTGATTTCGAATATTCGAAATAGACAAGAAATTTTCACATGTTACTTGCAAGTCTGAGACATATTTTTCTCGTAAGTACAAAAGTAATAAAATAATATATTCTAATAGTTCTACAGATGATATTGAAGTAATCTTTCTCGAATAACAATTTAACTAAAACACTAATACTTATTAGAAAAATTAAAATATCTCTCATTTTTTAAATGCTAACAAAAGAAAAGACAACTATTATTTTTACCTGTCTCGGTGGATAATTCAGAATTGTACCCTTCTGAGATATCTGCGTTTCGAGTTCCCAAATGTCTGAAAAGAATAACAGCTAACTTATAATTTCAGTTATTTCATAACAGATTCACGACTCCAGAATAATAAATAATTCAAATATAGATAACAGAAGTATGGTGCCGAAATGAAAAACTGGTTTCGTTCTACAAATCCCAAGAATTATTAGTTGCCTATGAAACAAGAGGAAAAACTGCTTGCAATTTACACGTTCAGTAGAGATATGATTAATAAAAAAAAGAGCAAACCTAGAGCGCTTTGTTAGGGCGTGGGAAAACGGTTTATTACGAAGATTAAAGTTGAAAAGTTTGCCATGAAATTTAAATACCAAATTATAAGTCGTCTTAGTCTAACAAACAAACAAAAATCCTATATCTAAGTTTTTTTTAAAGATTAGTTTAAAAAAATAATCGTAAAGATTGATTAGTAATTACAAAAATATTTATAATTTTACTCTTGAATAAAGTCCTGAGACTTGTTTAGAAAGATAATCGAAAAGTCTGACTTATAATTACATGAATATCTTTAATTTCATTAAACACTAATAATTGTTGCAATAATAATTACTAATTAACCTGGACTCATCTAAAATTGCAAGCAGCACAACTCCACACTTGTTTTGAAGGAAATTAGTTTTTCACTAACACAATGCTGGTTTTCTGCCGAATACATTTTTATGGTGATTTTTTAGTTCATTTGCAAATAAACAAAAAAAGAGGTTTATGAGTTTAATTACATAAATGACAGATACTGTGAAAAACTATCTTTTCTTTTCGTTAATTTCTTATTGGAAATATCTGATTAGAAAAGGAAATTCTTTTATTCATGTCTAAGCGTAATGTAAATTTTAAGCTTTTCTTCCATTATAAGGGAAGCGTAAGGAGGAATAGGGAACTTTCGATTTGATATTTTTTTTAATAACATAACAGATAACATTTTAATAACATATTTTTTGCTAAATACATTTTTCAACGAGATTTTTTCAACGAGATTTCACTTCACAAATAATTTCTTTTTCTCTTCCAGAAATTGGCGTTTAGGGGTTGGTTAGTCTAATGACAGCAACATTTGTAAAGTCTCTTTTTTATTCGTTTATTTTCAAATTTAGTATTTCGTAAAATTATTTGCTTGTTTATTTTTAAAAAAATTATTTCCACTCGAAATCATTAGTGTTGGGTGCGATTAATAGTGATTGGTATTTTATAGTAAAGTATTAATAATATGCTACAAAAGTTATTCAATAATTTTTTTCCATGAATAAAACTAAGTTCTCTTCAACTATTTCAATATTATGCTGTATTTTAGCGGTTTAAAATTGTCCTTGAGCCCCTTTAGTTACATTTTTTAAAGGGCACAAGATATTGGTCTATTATTTATTCAACAAAATCAAATTTAAAAATTAATTTTGCAGAAATAAAAAAGTTATTGAGACAATAACTCAGTAACATTTAAAAAATATATATAAGATTTTGAATTTCTTTAATTGATGAATGAAAAGGTATAATTTTTTAAATATCTTTTTAGAAGCCGTCCGTACTAGTCTGATGGTCTGAGAAGTAGTTCCAAATTAATGACTCTGAGTTATGAATAGCATAAACATGACTTACCAAATATTAAGACAAAAATATCTTGAATATTTGCTTAAAAAGTATTATTTTTCTAACATGATCAAATATATAAAGATAACAAAATCATGCATTCAACTAAAAGCTTCTTCCTTAATACAACAGTTGAACACCGAACAGTTCTCATTATTTCACAAAATAAATTGACTTAAAAGAATGAATCGCAGTAGCTTTAGGAAGAATTATGGGTACAAACGAATGCTTGGGTCATAAAATTGGATAAAAAGGAAATCTTACTCCCTCCATACGCAGGAGCTTATGACATAAATGAAAGAAAATGAAAAGAAACGACCAATTTCGCTCACTAAAAATAGGAAGAACTTATAAATTTTCGCTCTCGGAAGTATCGACACAAAATAAGGTTATTAACTTGTAGCAATTTCAGATCAATGATCATAAACTATCCTTCAAAAACAACAACTGAATAATATTAAGCAAAATTGAAACATATTAGTCAACACATCATTATGCTAGTAATCATATCATATAGAATAATCGGAGTATTTAAATTATAATATTTGAATGTGATCAATTAAAGACTGCATGATGTTTGAATTTAGATAGGTTACTTTAAAACAAAAAGAATCAGTAACAGGTTCAAAAATAGATATTTCAAGCGCTAACTAACAAAATGTAGCAAATCAACTTATGTTTTACTTCAAGTCTAAAATCCCAATTTTGAAAATTCCAAATCATTACAGGACTCGTTTTCTAGCCAAGGGATTCGATGTTTGAAACATTTTATCTTTGCTTTTATGTTTATATCAATTAAATATTCATAACAATAATAATAATAATCTCAACATAATAATCGTAACACAATACTTATTACATGAAAATGTGTCTGTTTAAAACGTTAATTTCCTTTAGAGAAGTAAGTGGATAAGGAAGGTTAGGGATGCCCAGTACCCAAGCATTTCCCTCATTACCCCATATTTAGTATAAAACATACTAAAAAGAAAAATCAATTGAAAAGTCCTTTTAAAATAGCAAATCAATGCTAAACTGACACATAAAGTAGTGATAAGTTTGCATTAAAAATTATATCACAACATAAGCCTTTTAATGGGGTTCGATTCGCTATAATTTAATGTAATTAAATATTTATTCGACTGTAATTAAATAATTAAAAAATTAATTAATATACGAAAGTTTGTTTAAATTTTACGGAAAAAAAACTTTTTAAATTTTATACTTTTTCATTAATCTTCTATGGTGATATTATCATATTTAATGTACGAATTAACAATAGTTTCACAGAGCGTTAATCTTGTGATAAGTTAAAAATATTTAAAGAAAAAAAAAAAAAAAAGATGAGAGAATATTCTAGAAAATCATTATTATATTATCACATTACCACAAATACAATTATTGGAAATTAGCAGTCTTCTTAGCTATCAATAGTTAGTTAAGATATTTGAAATGTGAAAAGCTATATTTCGTAAAAATCAAATTAATTCTTTTATATTTATTAATTTTTGAAATAACATTTAATTACATTGGGATAAAATTAGTGCCCAGTTTTACATCACGAAAGAAATTCTTTTTTTTTTTTCGTACTTTTTTTCTAAGTGATTTTTTTTTCTTTACTTTTTCTTCCTTTTTTTTTCGATATTTCTTTCTTTCTCATGCTTTATTTTTAGGGCTGTATTTTGGCGTTTTTATTTTTTCAGCTCATACATGAGAATAAAAATTTTTATGCATGATGCTACAGAGTCAGAATATAAGGTTAATGTTAAGTTAAATTAGGTCTATTAACTTTTTCACTAGCACAAGATTCGTGCTTATTCGTCTTAAGTCCCGGAGTGGACTGATCGTTAAGACACGGTTCCCAGCAGATCACCGAAGTCAAGCATCACTGGCGGCGGTCAGTGTGCGGGTGGGTGACCACTTGGATCAGTCTGCGTAGGGACCGAGGGTGTGCGGTATTGGTCCTCGTTAAACTGTGCTACCGTAAAGTGCTCGACTTCGCGCGCAGNCAGACTACTTTGTTCTTGATGGCATGTCTTCGGATCATCCTCAGGGATGTTTCCCAGACCGTCACCAATAGCCCATTGCGCAGCTCCAGTGCGACGTAAATGAGCTACAACAACAACAATATTCGTCTTAAATTGAAATAAGTGCACAAATAAAAGAAACAAATATAAAATTTTTAACTTACATGACAATGAAAATAAATTCGTATTCCTGCATTTTGAGTGGCCAACTTAGGTGGTTTTTCATTCCGACAATTAAATTTTTTTTTCTTTCTTCAAATAAAATAAAACTGGGAACTTTCACATTCTTAAAAAGAAAATAATAAATGAACAAAATAGTTTTTAAAAAATTAAATCTTTAGGAATGATGATACTTTCCATTCGTATACTTGCAGTAATTATATTTGTTCTCAACAAGAATTTTTTTTCTTTCGCAGAATAGATTTTTGGCTTGTACCTTTAATAAGCTATTCATATCATTAATCACATATATTCAATGTAACATTTTTTAGATCACAGCCCACATTACGAATCAAAAGATTTTTGACGTTCAACTTACAAAATTTAAAAAAAAAAACTATGTGAAGAATAAATAATAACATTTTTCAATCCCATATTAAATCTTTTAAAATTCTGGCTATGAAACTTTTCCTTAACCATGCTCTTAAGTTATTGAAAAGGTAGGGGAGAGTGGGGTCAATTGTAACAGGGTACGATTGTAACAGAGCAAAAATTTCGAGTGTCTGGCTCTAGATTTGGTTCCTAGGTGGAGCACAAGGTGCATTTAATAAATCTACATGTACACCCCTGCTGGCAACCATTTTTATGTACTTTCGAATGAGTTACATCACAAAAGATATTTTCACGCTACGTAAGTACTTTTTTTTGGTATTAGAATATTATATCGGAACAAAGTAATTTCGTTTAAACAAATAAAAATTATTAACCGAATATGTAAGTGGACACCTTAATTAACATTTCAAAAAAAAAAAAGATTAGTTTTGCCAATTAACTAGCATTGTTTTTAACAAATGAAGCTGAAATGGCG